>NC_082644.1:9425249-9731499 GCF_028023285.1 Balaenoptera ricei
AAGTAATACTGTCACTCTCAACTTCACGTGGCATAAAGAAGTTGCTGAAGAAGCTGGTTACTAGGGGGTCACTGGGGGCAAACCAGTGAAGACTATTAAATTAGTAACTTCAGTCAGTGTTATAGTTAGTACAGAGGGGTCCCGCCAGGGCTCAAACAAGATGAATTCCCAGGATGTGGTGACAGCGCCAGAAATGCCAACTCTTACCAGAGAAAACAGTACATATAAAACGATGGAAAGCCATCTGCAGAACCTCCCCGAGGTTTAACCCGAATGTTTGCAATGAGGTAGATTACGGAGTCCTAGACCCTCATCCAGTATTGTTAAGAATGACTCTCCCAGATTAAAGACCCCTGTTGCTTCAGGAATCTGTTCAAGGTTATCCTGGAGAGAAAACCCAGGAAGCCAATTCTAGGAGTCACCTCCCAACTTCTTCCTCTCCTTCACTCACCTGTGAAGGCAACTTGTGATAGATATCAATCTGAGACTCTTTCCCTACTTAGTGAGTGACCTAGTAAAAACCACGTTACTCTTTAAGGTAAATGTCAAAGGACAGATCAACTTCTTTATGGTGTAAAAGCTAATTACACTGCCTCCCACCAGCACTGAGAATTGCTGATTTCTTTTTCTTCTTTTGGTATGTATTTATCAATTATAACAATTGCATGGACAGTTAGAAATTGATACAAGATTCAAAACTAGAAACAAGAAATACATGAATGCATACGATTTTACATAAAGATACAGAGAGATATATTCACACCTATATCTAAACATATCCATTATATCTATGTATGTATACTGATACATATAGTCAGAGATATAGAAATGGCTCCATTTGTATAAAGTACTTAAAACAGTAATTAGCATGTAGTAAGTACTCAGTACTGTTGCTGTTCTATTATCATCAACGTCATTATTATATGTACATATAGATATATCAACTCTATACATACATAACTGTATATTATGTAATTCCACGATTGTAGCAGGATGCCTGCTAAAATTAGACTCGTGTTTTTCATTCTCTGCTCTAACAGAGGAGCCAGAAAGTCACTAAATCATAGTAAATCATCCTGGAGACACTGTAGTCACTTGGCTGGCGTGGGCCGGGCAGGGGTGGGTGAAGGACCCTTTGTACGTCGTCGCATCAGCCGCCTCTCGTGCACCAGCTCAGATCCCCTCGGCCTCGCCTTTCTCTCCTGCAGTCCCTGCTGCAGCGGCCAGCTCTGCACGGACTCTGAGGAGCCTCATGCAGGGTCTCACTCACACCCGTGCCATGTGCCTCTTGCCTCCTGCCCCGGGGACACAGTATCCTGAGCCCACAGGTGTGCAGCCCAGAAGTGCGGAGTGAACCCACGGGGGGGTGGCATCCAACGGACAGATGCTTCCCTTCTTCCCCGGGAAGGACCCGTCATTTCATAAGGACCAGACACCCCATCACCGAGGGCAGCGGCCAGCTTACATTGCTTCTCTTTCCTCTTCTCTTCCACTCCCCTGCCCCTCACTCCTGCTCCGTGGCAGCCAGTAAAGTCCTCACATACAAGCCTTTTTCACGGGCTCTCCTTCCTACAGGACCCAGACTAAGACAAAAATCACAGGGGTCACCTGTGTGCCAGTGCTCAACAAGGTAGGTGACACCATGAGACACCTTGTTCTTTGGTTCCTGAAAAGGAAAATGGCTTGACCCCTCATGGCATAGATAGGGAAAGGGGGCAAAGGACAGTAGTTCTCACTGCTCAAGGTGGGACAGAAGGATAAATCCTGACCTGGAGCTTCCGGGTGGGGACCCTTGGGCACTGGCTGTGTCAGGAGAGGAAGAGATCTCTGCACTTGACAGAGCTCAGCCACGGGTCCCCAGGGCCATGGCTCTCAGTCCTCAGCTCTGTCCAGCGGTGGCTGGAGGAAGAGCGCTTGACCCTCATGCTGTGCCTCTCCAGAGAGGAGAGGAGAGAGCAGTTCCTGAGGCGGCACCTCCGACGGCCGAGCAGCCCTGAGCTCTCGCAATGAGCCAGCCCAGGAGCAGAGGGCTTGTAACCCTGGGTCTGCCAGCCCGGGAGTCAGACTGACGCCCCGCCCCCTGCAACACACACACCGCCCCACCCCTTACACTGCTGTGCTGTCGCATCAGGCTGCCGCTGGCCTCATGTGGCTATGTGAATACACAATTAAATCAGTTAAAAGAAATAAAACGTTCGGTTCTTCAGTTGCATGAGCCACATTTCAAGTGCTCAACATCCCTATGTGGCTAGTGGCTCCTGCCGGACGCTGCAGGAGAGACCACTGCCATTGGGTAGAGAGCTGTACGGAGGCTCTGGTCTAGAGTCAAGACTATGGGTTTTAGTCAGTTTGCCAGGAGAGAAATACTGGACTTTCTACTCACCTATCAGTGGAATCCAGGGCCAGTTTTTATTTATGTATAAAAGAGTCGTGACAGTATTTGTTCTCTGAGTTGGTGATAAAGCAGTTCTATGTGATTATGTTAATAACAATGGATATCTGGATGCTGGGGGCACAAGAAAGCCCCAATCTTTATTTTAAAAATAGACCCTACCTTTAGAAGTCAAGCAAAAAATACGTATACGTGTATACGCAGGAATGTATTTAATTCCCATATGCTTAGGTACAGAGCACCCAAAAAGCACTAGGTTAGAACAACTGTCTAGAATATAAGATTAACATTCCCCAAATCTACAAAAATAATGGAGAAATTATGAAAACAAATGATATTTAATATCTAAATTTTACTTCATATGTGTATCTGTTATCAAAGACCAATGCGGGTTCCACTCAAAGCTCAGGATAAGAAACTATATTGGGGTAGAAACCAGAAAATTAGGTGTAAGTTAGCCTCTTCATCATCACGTGGAAGGCACTGACCTTGTGAACTTAAAATTTTCATTGTGAACACCAGAATATCAACTCATTTTGAGATATTCTGCAGGGAAATTAATATCCTTCCAGAGTCTCTAAGTATTATACTGTTTGTACCTTAAGAGACTGTAAATCATTACATTAGGAAATCGATATATAGCATTAATCATATGTAACTTTTACTATTACTTACTAACACAGCCTTTATAATTAAATATAAAGAGATTAAATCAAACAGAACTAACTTTTCAGGTTTTGCATGGGGCCAGTTCTCTTTGGAGCCTGCCACAGCATCTTGTCTGGTGTAGGCACTTCCCTACCCATCTCTCCAATGCTGGTGTTCCTCAGGTCCTAAGCCTCCTCTTCTCATCACTTATCATTTTTCTAAGTGATCGTTTCAGCAACTAAGGCTTCATTTACCAAATATAAGTTGATAATCCCAATAGCAATAACGGCTACCATTTGTTGAGCACTTACTATGTGCTACGCCCTGTGCTTTACAAGCATTAACCCAGTTAATAGTCACAACAACCCTCCCTGCAAGGTGGGAACAGCCCACGTCTCCTCCTAATAGCCACGTGGATGCACATATCAGGGGTACCTTAAACACCACCCTTCCAAACTTAACTCACCCTCCCCACAAACCTGCCTCTGCTCCTCCAAACCTTCATATAAAACATCACTAGCCAGAAACCTAAGTCACCCTGGACTCCTCCCCCTCATCTAGTCTCCACTTCCAATCCAGGCCCAAGTTCTATTAGTTCTCCTTCCTAAATATTCCTTCATTCCATTCATACTTCCACCATCCTAGACAAAGTTCCCATCACTTCTGGCCTAGAGTTCTGTGACAGAGGTCTCTCATCCTTATGTGTCTGCCTGAGGTAAATATGATACATGGCTTTCTAAGTGTCAGGCATCTGATAAAAACTTATGCAGCTGACATACCAGTTGAGGCAATTCAAGGCTGGAGGTCACAAGCTGAAGTGCCAGCACCCATGCCCAGGTAAGCCTACCATTCTCAGAAAAGTCATCATGGGGGAGGGGTGGTGGTGGGATAAACTGGGAGATTGGGATTGACAAATATACACTAATATGTATAAAAGTGATAACGAATAAGAACCTGCTGCATAAAAAATAAATAAATAAAATTCAAAAAAAAAAAAAGAGAAAGAAAAGTCATCATATACATGCACCCCCATGTTCACAGCAGCACTATTTACAATAGCCAAGACCTGGAAACAACCTAAATGTCCATTGACAGAGGAATGGATAAAGAAGATGTGGTACATATATACAAAGGAATACTCCTCAGCCATAAAAAAAGAATGAAATAATGCCATTTGCAGCTACATGGATGGACCTAGAGATTATCATACTAAGCGAAGTAAGTCAGAAAGAGAAAGGCAAATACCATAAGATATCAGTTACATGTGGAATCTCAAATATAGCACAAATGAATTTATCTATGAAATAGATACAGACTCACAGACATAGAGAACAGGCTTGTGGTTGCCAAGGGAGACGGGGGGGTGGGGGAAGGATGGATTGGGAGTTTGGGACTAGCAGATGCGAACTATTATATATAGACTGGATAAACAACAAAGTCCTATTACATAGCACAGGGAACTATATTCAATATCCTGTGATAAACTATAATGGAAACATTTTTTTAATTTAAAAAACTTAAAAAAAGAAAAGTCATCATAAAAAGAGATCTGAGAAAGGATAATTTATACTTAAAAGCTTTTTAGAATGGAAATACAAACAGGCTTAAATGAGCTCAAAACGTTTATTTTCTTGCAGTTGCTGCAGCACGGTTCAGCTGGGTGCCTCTGGCTTGAGGTCCAATGTGAGCAAATTATCAAACTGGGGCTGCAGTATCAACTAAAGGTTTGACTGGGGTTGAGGGGCTTCCAAGCTCACGCATGTGGCTCTTGGAGGCCTTGGTCCCTTTGCCATGTATGCCTTTACACAGGGCTGCCCCACAACATGACAGCTGGCTTCCCCCAGGGCAAGTGATCCAAGAGGCAGTGAGACAGAAAGGGCCCCCAGGATGGAAGCCACAATCTCGTAATGAACTCATCACAAAGGTAACATCCCATTGCTTCTGTCATTCATTCAGAGGGAGTCATTAAATCCAGTCCACACTCAGGGATAGGGGATTCCACGTGGGCAGCAACCACTGAGGGCCATCCTCGAGGCTGCCTACTATTATCATCCAAGCAGTCTTCACAGCCTTGGAGGGAGGGAGGGGACGTGCTAAGGAATAAATGGGGTCCTATCAGCATCTCCGTTAGCCCTCTCTGCTTTTTGGAGTTGAACTGACCATGAGTTGCATGTCCTGCTCCTTTTTCTCAATAGATGTACTCTTGTCCCTGCCCCCTCCTCACTACCACCTCTGCCACCACGGGGATAGGTGGAGAACCCACACATTCCTGAGAAAGGCTGCGTAGCAGACTTTTTACATAATTCTAAAATAGATCAGCATTACCATAGCTCCTGGCTCTACTGTTAAATGTGGATCCAACTCTCTAGAAAATATAAAGATAATTAAAATTTAAACATTATCACTAAGTTCTAAAATTTAAAGCAACTCAAGTTATTTTTAAAAGAACTAAATCTCTATCAGAGGAGATTTTTTAAATGTAATACAAGTTAATGGTGAAAAATAATTATTTGATGATGTAATGTCTATATTTCTGAGAAGTATTTTTATTATAATTCAATCTACTGTTACAAGCAAGAGAGAGAGCACTATGGGTTGAATTCTGTGTCCCCAAAAAGATGTTGGAATTCCAACTACCAGGAACTCAGAATGTGAACTTATCTGGAGATAGGGTTTGGTTTTTTTTTTTTTTAACATCTTTATTGGAGTATAATTGCTTTACAATGGTGTGTTAGTTTCTGCTGTATAACAAAGTGAATCAGCTATACATATACGTATATCCCCATATCTCCTCCCTCTTGCGTCTCCCTCCCTCCCAGAGATAGGGTCTTTAACAGAGATAATCAAGTTAAACATGGTCATTAGGTAAGGCCCCAATCTAATATGACTGGAGTTGTCATAAAGGTGTTCATTTGGACACAGAAACAGGCACACCTAGAAGGCAGATGATGTGAAGACACAGGGAGAAGACGGCCGTCTAAAAGCCCAGGAGAGAGGCCTGGAGCAGATCCTGCCCTCACAGCCTCCAAAGGATCCAGCCCTGCCAACACCGTGATTTTAAACTCCCAGCCTCCTCAACTGTGAGACAATAGATTTCCGTTGTTTAAGCCTCCCCGCCCCGCCGCCCCAGTCTGTAGTACTTTGTTATGGCAGCCTGAGCAGATTAAGACAGGCAGAGAAAAAAAAAGAGAGAGACTCAGAGAGCAAGAGAGATTATATGTTAAGCTGTATATTCATCTGGAGGAGCTGACTTTAAAGAGAAATGGCATAAGGGCCTATTCTTCTATGGAGCAGAAAGGCTCTATTCCAACAGGCTGACAGAAATTTCCAAAACATGTGAAAACAGAACACAGTGCCAGGTGCCAAGAACCAGACTCTCCCTCCACAGGTGGGGTCCGGGAGAGAGAGGGGACCCTACCTTCTGGTAGTCCTCTTTGGACCTCAGGGATGTCTCCATGTGCTCAGCAGAGGTCGGGTAGATGGCAGAGCGGTACTGAGAGCCATGGTCGTTGCCTTGGCGCAAGCCTGGGAAAGCAGAAAGCAGAGGATTACTGGGGTGGCCTGGGCAACGAGGCCAGTGCCACACATTCTCCATGACTCATGTCCTGCTAAGTGCTTGTTTTAACTGCATCCTGACACCACTCTCCTTAAACAAGCATGCAACGTACCTGGTTTTGCTTTGCCTATTTTTTTTTAACTTTTTTAAAAAAATTATTCAGTTTATATCTACCCCTATTTCTCTGTCTTAATTGTTGCTACCTTTTTAAAATTTATTTATTTATTTTTGGCTGTGTTGGGTCTTTGTCTCTGTGCGAGGGCTTTCTCTAGTTGCGGCAAGCGGGGGCCACTCTTCATCGTGGTGCGCGGGCCTCTCACTGTCGCGGCCTCTCTTGTTGCGGAGCACAGGCTCCAGACGCGCAGGCTCAGTAGTTGTGGCTCACGGGCCTAGTTGCTCTGAGGCATGTGGGATCTTCCCAGACCAGGGCTCGAACCCGTGTCCCCTGCATTAGCAGGCAGACTCTCAACCACTGTGCCACCAGGGAAGCCCCTGCCTATTTTAATTGTAACAAATATCTTTGAACTTAAGGTAAATTTATCACAGGCCTTGCATCGCAGTAGATGCTCTGCAAATATGCATTTTTCTATGCAGATATTTAAGCCATAACCATGTATCGCTTGCAAAGCACTGTGATACACACTGTCTCCTTGGATCCTAATGAGACATTCTGTGTGGCAGGTGTTACCGTCCCTCGACTGGCAGATAAGGAAATGGAATAATATACGTGGAAGTGCCTGGCCTAGTGCTTCGCACACAGGAGATGCCTAATAAATGACAAAGTGACTGATGCTCAGTGAGTTTAAAGAGTTTGCCTAAGGTCATGCACCTAATCAAAGAAAAACCTAGCACTTAAAATCAGCCCAGCGTACTTTCCACCCAGTCACAGCAGCTGAAGTGTAGATGCTGGTCAATTTCTAACTGAATGATAGAGTCCCCAAGTTAAACAGCCACAGGCCTGCCATAGATCCCCTATAGATCCCCATGTTGTTGTAAAATGAACTTCACACATGTTTACTGCATCATTCAAGCATCAGTTTCAGTTTTAACAAGTGCCCCCAAACTCCTCCAGTAAAAGATGCAACTTTCCAAAACAAACAGTTCCATATTTTCGAGCCCCCAGCTTAGCTGACTTCCTAGAAACGCCATTCTCCCACCTTCAGAGCCCCCTCCTCTCCTCAATGCACAAAGGTCACATGGGGACCAGGAACTAAGCGGCTTAAAGAGCCAATACCAATAATCACATCAAAATATTAATTCAATATTATATAATAAAAATAAACCAGCCCATGCCTCCAATAAGCATCGATTAATACCAAATCAGGATATCTATTTCATTTCTTTCTAAGTTATATATTCATTTAAGTATTATAGTAGTAGTCTTATGGTGTACAATATATATTGTAAGTATTATCTACAGTATACAGTATGTATTATTATAAATATTATTTATTAAGAACCTAATACATGCTGAGTACTTTTTCAGATGCTGAGGATATAGCAATGAATGAAAGAGAACCCTGCCTTCACAGAGCTCACATTCTAGTGAAGGGTAAGAGACTGGAAAAATACACATTCCAGAATGTTCTTTGTTTTCAATTTTCCCTCCTTCCCTTACAAGTAGGGCTTTTCCCGTGTGACTACTTCCCATCCTTTTGTCCTAACATCCATTTGCATAATGGCAAGATGGCTGCATCATTGTTCCTTCTGAAACATTCTCCACGAAGAAAAAATATTGCCGGATGGCTGATTTTCAGTAAAGTCAGACCCCTCTCCATTCAGAACAAGATGCCGAAAAACACTGTCTCCATGTGCAGTTGTGTAAATCTGTTTAAGTTTTCTTTTTTTAAAAGAGAAATTAGCATGTGAGTAAAAGAGAACCTGCAGGTATGATTTATTTATATTTTTCAATAAGTTTTACTAAGATTACATACACCTTGTACACTGAAGACAATAATATCTGTGTGTTTACTTGGAGGTCTCTGAATTATCATAGGATCATGGAAAATTGTTGCTTACAGATAAAAATTGGCTTTTTAGAAAACAGAGTGGGAATAATTAAGAATCACTCCAAGGATATGGTTTAACAGTGGGCCCTTTCACAGATCATATTTTCACGAAGCATCCGGTATAAGGATTACACAATGAAACCCTTAAGTTTACATCGATTTTTTAGAGCTGCTCTTGCAGTGACATGACAACCTAAGGGGTAGAAACATCTGGAAGACTTCACAAAATTGTGTGGTTGGGCAGAAAAGATGCACATGGCTGTCATGCTGGGCAAGTATATAAGGTAATGAATTTCTATAAAAAAATAATCCATGCATTATTTATACAATTAGAGTTCATACTACTACTGTAATCGGGGATGGGGATCTATGGGCCCTTCCCTGAAGCCATGATCCCTCGATCCTACATTCTAACTTGATCGCCTGTTCACTGGAACACTGTAATCCTGATGTGGCTCCTCCCACTGTTGTCGCTGTCTTCCTGTGCAGGTCTGGGCTGTCCCCAACACACTGTGGACAGCTTTAAAGACGAGTAACTTCGTGGGCATTACCCACAGCCCTACCCCAGACTCACTGCACCTCTCCCACTGTACGAACCCAAACTAACCGTCCATTGGAAAGATGGGAGCTATTCACACAGTTAACAGTCACATCTGTGGGCAGAAGTCTCTCAGTTTTGAATTTACAGCTTCAACCTTCTAATCACATCCCTTCTTGGATGTTCTAATAAAACTAAAAGTTCTTCATGTCAGAAACAATACCCTCTCTTCCTGGTCACTCTGGCTAAACCCCTGACTGGCCAGGAAGGAAGACAAGAAAGTGTTAAAGAGATACACTAGGGGATGGAGAGAAAATATGAAAGCCTGTGTTTGGATTTCTTTGAGTCTTGAGTGACACTGGACTAGGCATTAACTCTCTGGTCTACTCAAGGATAACGTTATTTTGATTGCATTTTTCCATCACAGTTCATCCTGAGGAGAAGGTATAATATCTTAAGTCAAAACCATACATCTATATCCACGTACACGTGTGCGTATTTGGTTAATTCCAATGCATGTACCTTTCGGTTCACTAATGAAGGGGCTTATTAAGTGGATAGAAGCTTCAAATTTGAAAGCAGATGGTTCACTGGGAAATACGATTTGAAGCTCAAAAGACTGAGAAACCTATAGAACTAGGGCTTTTCTCTTCTCATTATTTTTAATACATTGCATTTATAGATGTTTAGCATCATTAAACTTTTCACCATTTCTTTCAACCTCTATTGGTTTACATAATGAACGCAAAACAGTAATTCACATGTGAGGAAAACCTGTTTACTAAATCTCTTGTCAGAAGCCTAGGACTTAGAGCTGCAAGAGCTTGTTTTTAAGTCGGACTCTGCCACTGACATGTTTTATGCAAATTTCCTAATCTTTCTGAGCTTCAAACCTCTTCTGTAGAACAAGGATTATATGGGCCTAAGCTATAGGTTTGTTTGAGGAGCAAATGAGATGGAATCTGTAAAGTGCTTTGTTGACTATAAAAAATTATGTAGGGGTTAAATACTTTCATTTTTACAACTTTTCAAAATCTTAGAATAGTTCAGAACAACTAGTTTGAAATAAAAATAACGAATGACGTCACACAAGATACTTTAGGAGTGACCCTTTTCCCCCAGAAAAGCGTTATTTATATTAATTTCTCAGATACTCACACAGCAGGGGTCTCACAGATAAACAATCCAAAGAGAGGGTCAGAATTCATTTTATGTGTGTAGAAATGTACTGTTCAGTTTTTAACTAAACTTTTAGTTTATTACATTTTTTTTTAACAGAATTACCTTCCTAGTTAAATTTTAACTCTGCTCATGTCCATCCCAGTTCTTCATTTCCATGGAAAACAAACCCAAGAAAGGGGAAGAATTCTTTGAGTGAATTCTCCCTCCCCTGCTCCTACCCATGAAGCGCTTTCAAATGCAATGTCTTCACGCTTGGTCTCTGATCTGAAGTTTGAGGAAAATCAAGCTTGTTAACATTATCTTGTATCTCTCAAGCTCACACCCACTGGATTACTAAAAAGGGGGAAAGAAAGACTTGCAGAGTGGGTGGTAGAAAGAAACAAAAACAATTAAAAATTATTGAAAAATGAAGTTTTTAAAGCCCTTCTTTCTGACTTCCTGCCTTCTTTTCTTCCTTCCACTCATTCATCCGTCTTTCCCTGAATAAGGCAAGGTACTAGATACTGGGATTCAGAAATAAGACGGTCCCATTTTTCAACTAGGTCCCCATCCTAGTACGGTGAATGCCATCTTATGAGTTAAACCTAGATCTACCTGACACGGAAGCTCTTTCTCTTTTCAAGACTGATGCACAAGAAGTTACAGCAAAACAATCGAAGACAACGGAACAAAGTGTGCGTGTGCGGTGCATCTGGTGGGGAGTGGAGCATCCCAGCCCAAGACCCAGAAATAAGAAGAAGCTTGGTCTATGCTGAGGGCTGTGAGGAGATGAGCCTGGGTTCTGCCAATTGTCCTGGAAGGGAATGAAGCCAGTCGGTTAAGCACGAGGCCGCATGGGTGTCTTGACAGGACACACGGGGGACCAGGGACGTATGGAAAGATCAGTTTCAAGGGAGCCACAGAATTCCATGGAACCCTGGGTGAGCATAATCATCACGAATCCAGAGCTCTCTTTCACATTGATTCAATATGTGTTGCAAAGTTCACTGTGCCTTCCACTTGGCTTTGGAAAAACTAGGAGGATAAATTATTGATGTTATTTGGCTGTCTTCACATCCCAGGAAAGTAAGCAATAGACTTGCTGTAGGGGGTGAAAAGAGAATAACCAGCTCAGAAACAACATCTTGTGCTTAAAATTCTTCCATAACACTCTCTAAACTGATTAATAAGGACTGGGCTTTGGGGCATTCTTGAAAAGAACTGCCCTCTTGGCATCCACCAACTGTTTGAGATTTCTCCATCCACCTTCTCCAAATAAGATTTGAAAGGGACAAACCATCATGAGACTCCTCTAAGATTTCCCTCTCAGTGGAGCCAGAGAAAATGCTGGAAAACAGAGAAATGCTTAACCTATAATGAAGCGAAAAGATGGATGAGTTCTCACCTGCTCAGTGGCCCTCTAAACTTTGGCTCATCTTTGGGTACTAGTCCTGTTTTATATATTCAGACTAGAGAGATGAGAAATAGGCCTGCACATGGAAATTTTAAAGGGAAGTTCACACTGTGAGCTGTTGTGAGGTAATTAAGAAATTTCAGGAGTCACCAGCTGATAATGAACATCAGGGCAAGGAAGGACATATTCCTAATGGTCTGAAATTACTGACTCTGTGTTAGGGAACTTCAAAGGAGCAATCTCATTAGAGGACTATCCATGTTGGCTACAGAGACCGGGTGACTCCCACCAGGATGAATCTATATTCTTCTCTTCTACAGCCAGTCGCCAGGAAAAAATGGATCCTGATTATGGTCTGCTGCATGAAGCAGGGAAACTGGCATGAGTTTTGCCATGAGATGGTTCTGGATTCTAATTCCATCTCTGCGTTTGCTGTGTAACCTCAGCCAAGGTACTAGACCCGTCTAAGCTTCAGTGTCCTCATTTGGAAAAGTGGGGATGGTGATACGTACCTCACAGGTTTGCTAGGTATCTTACATAGGAGCTCAGTAAACATATCTCCCCCATCCCCTTGTGACTTCTAATGCAGAAATTCAAGCAGGAGAAGTTTTCAACATACTACTTAAGAATATAAAAATTCCTGTCAAGAAATGAGCTACTAAGCATCTAGCTGAGTTCAGGAACCTTGCTAGAGATTCAGCTAAAACACAGACCACTGAGCCTGATCTCAGTCTCAGGAAATGTCTAGAATGTATCAACAAACAGATATGAATGCAGAGAGGCAAGCTGTGATCACTAGGATGAACATGGATCCATCTAGAATCCATGCCTCTTAACCTCTCTGGCCTCAGTTCAGCATCAGTAAGGATTTGGGTTAGATCCTTTTAAAACCAGTTTTATTAAGGTATAATTGACAAACCATAAATGGTATATATTTAAACTGTATAATTTGATCGGTTTTGACACGTGTATACGCCATGAAACCATCACCACAATCAAGATAATGAACACTTACAAAATTTCCTCATACCCCTTTTAAATCTCCCCTTCTCACCACTCCCAGCCCCCATCCTAAAGCCCCAGGCAAACACTGATCTTCATTCTGTCATCTGTATTTTTCTACAGTTTTACACAATTGGAATCACGTCGCGTGTACTCATTTTTGGTAACTCAACCATGCTGTTGTATGTAGCAACAGTTGCTTCCTTTTATTGCTGAGCAGTGTTCCACTGATTGGATGTGCCAAATTTGTTTATTCACTGACCTGGTGATGGATATTTGGGTTCTTTGCAGCCTCTTGCTATTAAAATAAAGCTACTGTGATTATTCATGTACAGGTTTTTGTATGCACATATGCTTTCATTTCTCCTGGATAAATACCTGGGAGTGGAATGGCTGGTACATTTATGTTTACCTTTTTAAGAAACTGCCAAACTTTTCCCAAAGTGTTTGTAACAGTTTACATTACCTACCAGCAATGTATGAAAGCTCAGTTGTCATATCTACACAAACACTTGTCATGGTCAGTACTTTTAATTTTAGCCATTGTCAAAATATGTGTAATGGTATCTTATTGTGGTTTTAATTTGAACTTCTTAATGTCTAATAATGTTGAGCATCTTTTCATGTGATAATTTGCCATTTGTACACCTTCTCCGGTAAAGTGTTCAATTTTTTCCCATTTTTAAATTGTATTGCCTCTTATTATTGAATTTTGAGTTCTTTATATATTCTGGATACAAATATCTTATCAGATATATACTTGAAAATATTTTCTCCCAATCTGTGGCTTGTCTTTCATTCTCTTAACAATGACTTTCAAAGAGCACAAATTAATTTTGATGAAGTCCAAATTATCAGTGTTTTCTTTTATGGATCATGTTTTTGGTGTTGTATCAAAAAAAATCTTTACCTAACCCAAGTCACAAAGATTTTCTCCTATATTTCCCTCTAGATGTTTTATAGTTTCAGGTTTTAAATTTAGGGCTATGATTCATCTTATGTTTTGTATATGGTGCGAGATATGGATCAAAGCTGTTTTGGTTTTCTTGTGGTGGCGGTAGTTTGTAGTTGTTTGCTGCAAATGCAATTGTTCCAGCGCCATGTTTGGAAAACACTATCCTTCTTCCACTTTGTAGTCTCTCCTCCCAGACTTTGAGCTATTTTTTTTAATAGTATATATTGTGTGCTTTTATTTTTTATTTCTCCATAGTCTGGTTCCAGGACTCTGCTCTTAACCACATCTTTGTACTGCCTCTGTTACTTTCTTTCTTTTTTTTTTTACATTTTTATTGGAGTATAGTTGCTTTACAATGTTGTGTTAGTTTCTACTGTACAGCAAAGTGAATCAGCTATACGTATACATAGATCCCCTCTTTTTTGCATTTCCTTCCCATTTAGGTCACCACAGAGCACTAAGTAGAGTTCCCTGTGCTATATAGTAGGTTCTCATTAGTTATCTATTTTACACATAGTATCAATAGTGTATATATGTCAATCCCAATCTCCCAATTCATCCTATCCCCCTTCCCCCTCGGTATCCATACGTTAGTTCTCTACCTCAGTGTCTCTATTTCTGCTTTGTAAACAAGATTGTCTATACCAGTTTTTTCAGATTCCACATATATGCATTAATATATGATATTTGTTTTTCTCTTTCTGACTTACTTCACTCTGTATGACAGTCTCTAGGTCCATCCACATCTCTACAAATGACCCAATTTCGTTCCTTTTTATGGCTGAGTAATATTCCATTGTATATATGTACCACATCTTCTTTATCCATTCCTCTGCTGATGGACATTTAGGTTGTTTCCATGTCCTGGCTACTGTAAATAGTGCTGCAGTGAACACTGGGGTGCATGACTCTTTTTGAATTATGGTTTTCTCTGGGTGTATGCCCAGTAGTGGGATTGCTAGGTCACATGGTAGCTCTACTTTTAGTTTTTTAAGGAACCTCCATACTGTTCTCCATAGTGGCCGTATCAATTTACATTCCCATCAACAGTGCGAGAGGGTTCCCTTTTCTCCACACCCTCTCCAGCATTTATTGTTTGTAGATTTTGTGATGATGGCCATTCTGACAGGTGTGAGGTGATATCTCAGTGTAGTTTTGATTTGCATTTCTCTAATAATTAGTGGTGTTGAGCATCTTTTCATGTGTTTGTTGGCCATCTGTATGTTTTCTTTGGAGAAATGTCTATTTAAGTCTTCCGCCGATTTTTGGACTGGGTTGTTTGTTTTTCTGATATTGAGCTGCATGAGCTGTTTGTATATTTTGGAGATTAATCCTTTGTCAGTTGCTTCATTTGCAAATATTTTCTCCCATTCTGAGGGTCGTCTTTGGTCTTGTTTATGGTTTCCTTTGCTGTGCAAAAGCTTTTAAGTTTAATTAGGTCTCATATGTTTACTTTTGTTTTTATTCTCATTACTCTAGGAGGTGGGTCAAAAAAGATCTTGCTGCGATTTATGTCAATGAGTGTTCTGCCTATGTTTTCCTCTAAGAGTTTTATACTGTCTCACCTTACATATAGGTCTCTAATCCATTTTGAGTTTATTTTTGTATATGGTGTTAGGGAGTGTTCTAATTTCCTTCTTTTACATGTAGCTGCCCAGTTTTCCCAGCACCATTTATTGAAGAGGCTGTCTTTGCTCCATTCTGGCCAGGTATATTCTGGCCTCCTTTGTCATAGATTAGGTGACCTTAGGTGACCAGAGCTGCATGGGTTTATCTCTGGGCTTTCTATCCTGTTCCATTGATCTATATTTTGACTTTGTGCTATTTTTGCCTAACATTTTACTTCTACATATCTTATAACCCTCAAAATACACTTATTATTTTTGCTTTAAGCAGTGGTTTATCTTTTAAAGATATTTAAAACTTTAAAAATCTTTATATTTAGTTAACATGTAGTTAACATTTCTAGTACTCTTTATTCCTTGTGGAGATCCAGATTTCCCAATGGCATCATCTTCTTTCTTTCTGTTTGAAGGGCTTCCTTTAACATTTCCTTCTAGCTTGGGTCTGCTGGTGATGAATTCAATCCAGCTTTTGTACATCTGAAAAAATACTTTTGCTTTATTTTTGAAAGATGTATTCACCAAGCAAAGAATTCTAGTATGACAATTCTTTTTCTTTCAGTACTTAAAGATATTGCTCCACCGTCTCCTAGCTGGCATTGCTGCTGATGAGAAATCTGCCATCTTCCTATCTTTGTTCTTCTGTATGAAATTATCTTCTTTTCCTGTGGCTGCTTTTAAAATTTTCTGTTTATCACTTATCTTACTGATTTGATTATGATGTGTTGTGATGTTTTTCTTCATGTTTCTTGTGTTTGGTGTTCATTTAGCTTCGTGGATCAGTGGTTTTATAGTCTTTATCAAATTTGGATTTTTTTCTGACATTATTCAATTTTTTAATCTCAGGCATTGTAGTATTCATTTCTTGAAGATGGACTGGGTCTTTTTTTTATTGTTTGTCTTTCTACTTCACATGTTCAATCTTCCCTCTAGCTTCTTAAACATACTGAATAGTTTTAATGGCTTTAAAACCTGTGCTAGTGTCATTATCTGCATCAAGTTTATATCATTTTCAATTAATTGATTTTTCTCACTAAAGATAGCATTTTCTTGCTTATTTGCATGCTTGTTGAATGCCAGAAATTGTGAATTTTATCTTGTCGGGTGCTGGATATTTTGTTATTCCTACATATGTATTCATATAGTTTGTTCTGAGAGATTAAGTTACTTTGCAAAAATAACATATCCTTTTGATTCTTGCTTTCAAGCATTGTTACTTTGGAC
Organism: Balaenoptera ricei; assembly: GCF_028023285.1. Taxonomy (NCBI): domain Eukaryota; kingdom Metazoa; phylum Chordata; class Mammalia; order Artiodactyla; family Balaenopteridae; genus Balaenoptera; species Balaenoptera ricei. The sequence goes on from NC_082644.1 coordinate 9,441,771, forward strand.
CAGAAAAACTTTTAATCTACATTAATTGCCCCACTAATGAGGTAAAGCCTTCAGAAGTACTCTCCCTGATGTTCAATGAGTTTTTATATTTTCCATTCTAGGTAATGAGAATGGGCAGTATTCCCAACCCTGTGTGAGCTCTGGGAATTGTTCCCTCTAATTCTTCAAGGTGATCCTTTTTCTGGCCTCAGGTTGTTTAATCACACATATGCCGGTCAGTACTCAGACAATTACTCAAGAGAACCCTTTGCAGATCCCCAGAGAACCCACTCTCTGAGTGTTTCTCTCCTCCCTTCTTCTGTTCTGTGAATTCCACCTTCCTCAGCGCATCCCTGGACTCCCAGTGCCATCTCCTGAACCCATGGAGACTGGGAGACTTGGCCTGGGTTCCTCCTCCTTGCTTTGCAGCCTAGAAACTTTCTCCAGGAAATAAGGTAGGGCATTTGTAGGACTTGTTTGTTTTTCTTATGTCTAACGTGTGAGAACCATTGTTTCATTGTTTTGTCTGATTTTTTTAGTTATTTCAAGTGGGAGAGTAAATCCAGTCCCTATTACTCCTTCTTGATCATAAACAGAAGGCTTTGAGCTAAATATTTTCCAAATATCTTCTCACCCTAATTTAAAAAAACCATTTATAGTTAAAATAATGGGTATGGGGACACAGACAGACAGACTGAAAAAATTCCCTTAAGGTTTTTGTGGAGGTTTTGGGTGTATTTTTTGTTTTGTTCTATTCTGTTAACAAATGGACTCTGTAAATTTATTTCAGTAAAATAATTCAGATTAAAAATTTATATGAACAGCATCTGGATGGTGACAAAAATTTTTAAATCACCGTGATTAATCAAAAAAAATAATTTTATCTATTTTTTTACCCTTTTATCTTCATTCTTCTCAATCACTCTGATCCAACAGTGTTCACAGCGCCTTCCCTCCTTAAATGCTTTTTCCCTTGGCCTTGTAACACTGTACTCACCTCAGAATTTCACTATTTCTTGACCACTTTATGTCTATTTGCTTTTCCATTTCCCCCCCACCATCCTCCTTACTACAGATGTTCCTGGGCTCGGTCTCTGTCCATCATCCTCCCTTCCATGTGTCCTCCAATGAAACTTCCTTCTCTATGCTGTGAACTTACAAGTCTGAATTTGTGATTCAAGTTCTCTTCCAGGCATCAGCCATGTAGAGCCACATTCCCGTTAGACGTTTACATATCTAGGCTCCATCGTCCCTGGATTCTCAACTTGACCTCATTATCTTTCATTGTCCCCCACCATTCTCATCTCTATCCATTGACTGGACCATTCTTCTAGCAACCCAAGCTTTCAATTTTGTAGTAATCCATGTTTCATTTGAGTCTCCTTTATGCCTTAAGCCAGGCAGTCACCTAGCTTTACCTTTGTTTTCTGTAAAATCCTTCAGTAACGTTTTTCTTTCCCTTTCCACAGCCTCCTCCCTGATCTAGAGTCGATACTTCATGGTGTGTGATGATAAAGCTAGTACGAACACCTGGATCTTCTGCAGAGCCCTAATTCAGGGCTGCTTAACAAATGTTTCCTGGCTGTCTCTGCTTGTGTAGGTTGAATAAATGAACTGGTAGTTCCTTGCAATAGTGGGTCATTTCACTACATAATCCTATCATTGTTCCCAGTACTGCAAGCCTAGTATTTCACCCTTCTTCCCGTGAACAAAGCCTAAGGGCATCGTTTTTCAGATTTTCCATTCTCAGAGCAGAGTGAACATCATGCAGAAAGGTGACAGATGCAGAAAGGTGATATAATGCTGCAACTCCCTGCTATGAAACATACTCATTTTCATATTTTTCACACTAGACTTAGAGTTTCGACTTGTTTATTATTCCTTTAAATGTTATGAAAGCCAGTACATTAATCAGTTATTCTGCATATTAATATTCACTGAAGTAAGATGCCTTTGAAAAGTAAAGTGAAGGCAAGTAAAGTAAAATTTCCTTCCAAGTAGCCATTGGATTTAGAATAAAAATGTGTTCAATTCCTGATTTTTTAATCCAGGCACCCCAGGAATAGGATGGAGACAAGAGGGTGGAGTAGAAGAACATGAGCTCCGGCACCCCAGGAAATTACATTGAAATTTGCTTCCATGTGATTTTGGTTAAGCATAAACCTCAGCCACTCTTTTGCATACCAGGAGATGATAAAGCATCAGCAAGGGAAAGTGTTAACTAGGTCATTTGAGGGAGGCAAGAGTACTTGGGCTATTTTAAAGAGGGAAGAAAAAGCTAAGAAATTAATTAATATACTAGAAATGAAATTTAAGTGATTTTAAAGACATCGTTGGGCATCTGAACTGTTAAAATAAAAGGATGACTACCAAGGATTCCCTATCAGGGTTTCTTAACTTTGGCCCTATTGACATCTTGGCCTGGGTAATTCTTTGTTGTGAGGGGCAGTCCTACGCATTGTTGGATGTGTAGCAGTATCCCTTGATTTTATCCACTGATGCCAGCAGAATCCACCCTGTTGTGACAACCAAAAATATCTCCATACATTGCCAAATGTCCCCTAGGGGGCAAAATTGAGACCCACTGCTGTATATTAATGAACTACATCTTTTGATATCATTGCTTATAAAAGCCTACATATTCAAAGCAGCTAAATGAAGCAACATGTGAAAAGTGAAAGCTCTAGGATATGTGGAAACCAACAGTTATAAAAGAGTATCAGAGGTCTTTGGTATTCATATTTTCATTTGCATCTGCTTATTTCATTGGTTACCAGTTTGGTTTCACTTTTTACTCCCAAATTTAAGAGATTTGCATTAGAGAACACAATACCTTTTTTTTCCGTTTTTGGTAAAATAGCATTTTAAGCTACACATTGCAAGTCCACAAAGAAGAGAAGAACATAAGCACAAATTAAAATCAACATGCATATAGTCTGAAAGAGAGAAAGTTCTCAATTTTATGGAGAAGGCAAGAAAAGCACCTTTTTTCCGTCTTATTTAATAGCTTGGGCAGGAAAAAAAGAAGCATTAAAGTTGTTATCACAACATGTTTCCTGGTGACTAGAATATCTTACCATATCTCTCAGAAAGCCTCATATCTCTCAAAAATTGGTACAGCCCCATCTCACCATACCACTTAGGCACTGCAATCAGGTTAACAGAGAACAAAGGTAACAGTGGCTTAAACAAGACAGAATTATATTTCTTTTTCACTTTAAGTGAAAGGTACTGAGTTAGGTGATCTAGTGGTGGTCGGGTGGCACATGGTCACCAGGGACTCAGATTTCTTCTTTCTACACAACTATCCTTAGCAGATGGCTCTCATTCTCAAGGACATAAGATGCCTTCTGGTGCTACAACCGTCACATCCAAGTTGTAGATTAGAAAAAGGAAAAATAGAAGGACACTTCTTCCTACTTCTTCTATCTTTAAAGAGACTTCCCAGAAGTTCCAAGCCATACTTTCACTCATATCTCATTGAGTGAAACAAGTCATATGACCACACCTCCATAATTCCCCTCTCCCGGCTCCGCTGTGGAGCAGGCCAAGGTCAGGCTACCTGAGGTCCCATCCTTGCTCAGCTTCTTCCCCTTCCCTACCCTACTTTCCTCACTCCCTTACAGGTTCTTTTCTTTTTCCTCAATAAATCACATGTACTAAATCCCTGTCTCAGGCTCTGCATCTAGGGAAACTAACCTAAGACTTCAAGCTATTCATCTAGTTTTGCTCTCATTCAAGCCACCTTACTGCCCACCTCAGGGAACTCTACTCAATTCTCTGTAGTGACCTATAGGGAAAAGAATCTTAAAAAGAGTGGATAGGGCTTCCCTGGTGGCGCAGTGGTTGAGAATCTGCCTGCCAATGCAGGGGACACGGGTTTGAGCCCTGGTCTGGGAAGATCCCACATGCCGCGGAGCAACTGGGCCCGTGAGCCACAACTACTGAGCCTGCGCATCTGGAGCCTGTGCTCCGCAACAAGAGAGGCCGTGACAGTGAGAGGCCCGCGCACCGCGATGAAGAGTGGCCCCCGCTTGCCACAACTAGAGAAAGCCCTCGCACAGAAACGAAGACCCAACACAGCCATAAATAAATAAATAAATTAATTAAAAAAAAAAAAAAAGACAACATTCAAAAAAAAAAAAAAAAGAGTGGATATATGTATATGTATAACTGAATCACTTGCTGTACACCTGAAACTAACACAACTTTGTAAATCAACTATACTTTAATAAAAAATTTTTAAAAATGAAATATCAACTTTCCAAAGTTAAAAAAAATAAAATTACAAAATAATCACTATATTGCCCTGTACTGTACAATATATCCTCATTGCTTATTTATTTTATACATAGTAGTTTGTACTCTCAATCCCGTACCCCTATCTTGCCCCCCTCCTCCCCTCTCCCCACTGGTAAGCACTAGTTTGTTCTCTATATCTGTGAGTCTGTTTTTGTTTTGTTATATACATTTGTTTGTGTTATTTTTTAGATTCCACACATAGGTGAAAACATGGAATATTTGTCTTTCTCTGTCTGACTTATTTCACTAAGCATAAAATACCCTCTAGGTCCATCTATATTGTTGCAAATGGAAGAATATCATTTTTATGGCTGAGTAATATTCCATTGTATATATATACACCACAACTTCTCTAACCATTCATCTGTTGATGAACACTTGGGTTGCTTCTGTATCTTAGCTATTGTAAATAACATTGCTATGAACACTGGGGTGCATGTATCTTTTTGAGTTAGTGTTTTCATTTTTTTCAGATATACATACAAGAGTGGAATTGCTGGATCATATGGTAGTTCTATTTTTAGTTTTTTGAGGAACTTCCATACTGTTTTCCATAGTGGCTGCACCACTTTACATTCCCATCAACAGTGTACAAGGGTTCCCTTTTCTCCACATCCTAGCCAACATTTATGTGTAGACTTTTTGATGTTAGTCATTCTGACAGGTGTGAGGTGGCACCTCACTGCAGTTTTGATTTGCATTTCTCTAACAATTAGCAATGTTGTGTATCTTTCATGTGCCTGTTAGTTACCTGTATACCTTCTTTGGAAAAATGTCTATTCAGGTCTTCTGCTTATTTTTTAATTGGATTGTTTGTTTATCAATATTGAGTTGTATGAGCTGTTTACATATTTTAGATATTAACCCCTTATCAGTCAAATCATTTGCAAATATTTTCTCCCATTCAGTAGGTTGTCTCTTCATTCTGTCAATGGTTTCCTCTACTGTGCAAAAGCTTTTAAGTTTAATTAGGTTCCATTTGTTTATTTTTGCTTTTATTTCTTTTGCCTTAGGAGACAGATCAAAAAAAATTGCTACAATTTATGTCAAAGAGTGTTCTGCCTATGCTCTCTTCTAGGAGTTATATGGTTTCAGGTCTTACATTTAGGTCTTTAATCCATTTTGAGTTTATTTTTGTATGTGTTGTTAGGGAGTGTTCTAATCTCATTGCTCTACATGTAGCTGTCCAGTGTTCCCAGCACCACTTACTGAAGACTGTCTTTTCTCCATTCTACATTCTTGTCTCCTTTTTCACAGCTTAATTGACCATAGGTGCGTGGCTTTATTCTGGGCTCTCTATCCTGTTCCATTTAACTATGTGTCTATTTTTGTGCCAGCACCATGCTGCTTTGACTCCTGTAGTTTTGTGTTACAGTCTGAAGTCAGGGACCACGATACCTCCAGGTTTGTTCTTTTTTCTCCAGATTGCTTGCTCTGGCAATTTGGGGTCTTTTGTGCTTCCATATAAATTTTAAGATTATTTGTTCTAGATCTGTGAAAAATATCATAGGTATTTTGATAGGGATTGCATTTAATCTGTAGATTGCTTTGGGTAGTATGTGCTTTATAATAAATCTTGATATCTGGAAGAACGAATCCTCCCATCCTCTTGTTCTTATGCAAGAGTGTCTCTGCTTTTCTTAAACTTTTGCCTTTCCAAATAAACATCAGAATCAGCTTTAAAGATCCACAAAAATAACACAACAAAAAAACTGCAGCTGAGTTATTTTTATGAGAAGCTTTTAAAATACTGATTCAATTTCTTAATGATTATAGGTCTATTCAGTTTTGTTTTGTTTCGTTTTGTTTTTGGCCATGCCACAAAGCTTGCAGGATCTTAGTTCCTCAATCAGGAATTGAACACAGGCCACGGTAGTGAAAGCACCGACTCCTACCCACTGGACTGCCAGGGAATTCCCAGTTTTGTTATATTTTTAAGCACTCTGTCTTATCTAATTATCTAACTTTTCAAATGTATTGACGTAAAGTTGCCTATCTGCAGTGATAGCCCATTTTTTCTTCCCAATAATGGGTATTTGTGACCTCATTTTTTCCTTGATCAACTAACCAATGCTTTATCAATTTTATTAGCCATTTTGAAATATCAATTTCTGGCTTCCTTAATCCTCTCTACTACTTTTTTATTTCCTATTCCATTTACTTCTGTTCTTCATTATTTCTTTCTTCCTCATTGTTTGGTTTATGTTGTGTGGACTTTCTAAGTTCTTGAGATGGATGCTGAGCTCTGTCTTGCACCACCTCTAATGTAAGAATTTAAGGCTCTGTATTTCCTTCTAAGAACGGCTTTAGCCATGCCCTATAAGTTTTGAAGTGTAGTATTTTAATTACCAGTCAGTTCAAAATATTTTCTGATTTCCATTATGGCTTATCTTTGATCCATAAGATAATTAGAAAATTTCTTCTATTCTAACATAAAAGGATTTTCTACATATCTTTTTGCTATTGATTTCCAGCATAACCACATTATGATAAGAGAAACATAATCTCTATGATTTTAGTCCCTCTGCAACATATTGAGACTCTATGGCTTAGTACATTTCCATGTGTGATTAAAAGGTGTAGGGTACAGTGTTTTATATGTGTCCATTAGATCGAGTGCTTTAATTGCATTGGTCACAGTCTCCATATGCTTAATAAGGTCCTTAAGACTCAACTCTTCTGGAATTGGCAAATTCCCTAGAGCAAAGGTGTTTTAGTCCTCTGCTTACCAGTCTGGATTCCTCTGTTCCCTTCAATTTTACATGGTAATTACTAATCATTTTGTCGGGATTTTGATGTGATGCTTTTAATATGTTTTTATACCTTATCCAACATTTTGAGTTGCTTTTGATGAGAAGTTGATCTGAATAGCCTAGCCTGCCATTTAAGAACCTGGAAATTCTAGTTCCTGCCAATGTTATCAGCTCTGATTTTTTTCTCTTATCTAATTTAATACTCTTTTATGTGAAGTAATGTAATTCCTCTGACTTCATTTCTTCTTATTGATTTTATATTATTTCAGGAATTGATCAGCAAAGTTTAAATGACCTAAACTCTCCTATCTCAAATATGTGGAATTCTTCCTGGCTGAAAGTTTTCAAAAGCCTGTTTGAACTTACTGACCCTAATCACATCTTTCAAAAGAAATTCTTGGATACCTGCCCTTGGTATAGGCTGCCAAAAGATATTAGCATTCCTAACCTCTGCTACCACACTATCCATTACAAATAAATTTTGATTTATAGCCTAAAAAAAAGCCTATTTGAACTTCTTAATCTTGAAAATCCTTAACAGATTATAAAATTGTAATATGTATTACAAGAAGCTTGTTAGGACAGATACTCTTCATTGGATAATGTGCTGCTGTTTCCAGTTACGGTGTGGTTGTGTTTTCTGTTGGCTGATAGCATCTTGTAACAATGTAGGACCACATACCACACAATGGAAATAACACAAGGTTTGAAGTTGAACTCTTAGGTCCAAATCCCAGCTCTGACAATAAAGTACTAACTGGCTCATGGAAAATCACTTCACCTCTCTGGGCCTATCTGTTCATCTGTAAAATGGGTTTAAGACCACCTACTCACAGGTTACTTTAAGGATCAAATGGGATCACATGCACATAAGAACCTAGCATCATGCTCAGCCCAGAGTAAATACCCGGTAGGAGTCTGTCATTGAGTCTGGAGGCACCAAACCCTTAAAGCACTAGAAAGGCAGAGGAAAAATGTTAAATATAAGCTCTATAGTATTATATGAGAGAGGGATTTGAAAGTGCAAATAGCACATTTGCAAATAGCAAAGATACTGTGTACATATATGATAATGTTATGCAAGGAAAAGTACGACTGAAAGAACAATTAATAAAGAAAAATATCAGTTAAATTCTTTGTTTCTTTTTTTTCCTGTTTCTGAAATTCTTAAAAGAATGAAATCTCTTTCAGAATTCATAATGCTGGGTTTGGGTCTTTTTTGCATTTTGTATGTGTGCAGCTGTTCCTCCACTATAAGTATGCACATCTGCTCATTAGCAATACAATATAATTCCCACTGTCTAATTATTTGCAGATGATAGATTCCTTGTACGTGGGCTAAAAAAAGGATAGTCCTTCAAAACTGGTGACTTATTTTAAAAGACCAACTTAAAAGGGTCAGCACAACGAAGTTCAGATATTAATTTGGCAGTTCAAATATATGAACACCAGCACTTAATTGCCAACTTGATGAGAAACAGAAGGAAAAGAGGATTTTTCTCTCTCCAATTAATATTCCCCGATAGACAGCACCAGGCACTGGCTTCTCTATGGTGCACCTGGAAAGAGGCTATGAAGCAAACCTGCTAAAGTTGGCGCGGACCAGCCCCACCGCAGATTCTCTGGGAACCGCGCACCTCGAGCGATTCTGCACAGTGAGTGTGGGGCTGTGCTGGCGGGGGGGATGTGCGGTCCACGGACACTGAATGGAGAAGAGTCCTTGGGGTCTCTAGTCTCCACCACGGGCTGAGGAACCACATTAATCCCCTACTCTTGGCTCTGAGGGTGAGGCAGCAAGCCAGGGTGTGTGGTCCTAGGGCTCCATGAAACCAACACCAGAGACAGTGTGGCCCATGGGGACAGCCAGATGAAGCTTCTGAGGGCAACCGGGAGCTCCCCGTGGGAGGGTGGAGGGTGGGTGTGGGAGGGAAAGGGATGCTGAGCAGTTGATTGAGGATAAAGGGTGTGAACCAAGCACAGGAAATGATCAAGCGTATTCAAAGCATAAGATGGGGAAAATGAGAGGGGAAAAAAATGGAGGAATACTGGGGTTCAAGAGAGAGCAAGGCCAACAAATGGGAGCTGGTGAAATGGCTCTTACATGGGCAGGATGAGGATGGTGGCTATTATAGATGACATGCTTATTCTGTGCCTGGCACTGGGCTCTGCACAACAGACTACATTCCTTCCTACATCTTGATGGACGCTGATGGGAGAGGAACCGTTTTACAGATGGGAAAACTGAGGTTCGTTCATTCATTTGTTCAATGAAAAAATATTTCATATGAAGCTTACTTTCTAGAAGAGGAGACAGTTAATAAACAATAAACAGACAAATCAGTCCACCCTGTGATAAGTGTTAGGAAGAAAAGAGAGAGCAGTGATGGCAAAAGCCGGGAGGAGGGCTGGAGAGCCTCCTTCAGTTAGGGCAGGTCAGCGAAGGCTTCTCTGAGGACATGACTCTTTAAGCTGAAGGAAAGGAAGGAGCCAATCACGCCAACAGCTGTGGGCAGATGGAGCCGTAGGTATGGGCCCAGCAAGGGAGCGCTTGTGTCTTCCAGGAATGGGGTGAATGAAGGCCACGATGCAGACATGCAGTGGGTGAGGGTGTGGAGGGGGAGGGGCGGCAGGGCCTGAGGCCGGAGCAGGAGGCGCCAGTCAGCTGATCCCAGGCCAGGCTGCCACGGTAAAGAGTGTGTATCAGCCCAAAGGAAAGGCAGGAGAGGGACATACTTTTGTTTCGTATTTTTGGCGGATCATTATGGGTACTGGATTGGGAAAGGGGCAAGGCCAGTCAGGAGGCGACTGTGACAGCCAGATGAGAGTAATGAGAGCCACGACCCAGTGGTCAGGCAGAGACAGAGAGAAAGGAGGCGGTGAGTGACATAACCTCCCCAGGCCACATGGCTAGTACGTGGCAGGCCTGGTTAAAGCCATATCCTCTAACCCCAGAGTCCATACTCTTAACAGATTTGATTAAAGCTGTTTTAATTAAGGAAGCATTTTAATTAAGCTCTTCAGAGGAGTGAGTGGGAGTTCATCACCAGCTTACAGTTGAAGGCTATTTTAGTAAGGATTAGTTCAGCTGTTGTAAGAAAAAAAAAAAGAAAAAGAAAAAGAAAAGAAGGCCTAAAATGAACCAAAATAACAATAGCTTAAAGAAGTTCTTGCCTAAAGAGTCCAGCCTGGGATACTGACTCTGGAGCCTTCGATCCTGTAGCTCCTCAGTTACAAGGGTGAGGCCTCCACCCCTTTGGTCTAAGACGGTTCATCACTGCATCCACAAGTAACTTGCAGGAAGGAAGAAAGAAGAGGAGAATGGCCTTTCCTCTAAGTGTACCGAACCCAGAATTTGACACCATCACTGGTACTCATGCTCTGGTAGTCAGAATTCAGACATGTGGCTATACTTAGTCATAAGGAGTCTGGGAAATTTAGTCTTTATTGGTGGTTGCACATCCAGCTAAAATTCCAATCCTTCAAAACTAGGGAAACTGATATTGGGGTCAGCTCGCAGTCACAGCCAGAAGGCCTCTGCAGAAAGGCCACCACTCACCAGAGCAGTTCCCCACCTGCGGCCCCAGCCCCTGGGAAGGCCGGGAGCTACTACTAGAGGTCCACAAATCCAACTGTGCAGCAGGCATGGCCTAGAGGCTGTGGAATGCATTATGCATGTGGGCATTTCCATTTTCCAGAGCTATGTGACATTGTGCTAGTTAATAAAACAGGCATTCAGTTTAAAGTGATTAAATTTGCAGTAGCATTTTCATATATTTGCTTTAAAAAGGTTACTAAGGGCACAACTATATCACATGGGGGATCCTGAAAAATGTTTATCTTTAGAAGAGGTCCTCCTAGTCAAGAAGCATGGACCCCTCTGGTGTAGGGGAAAGAAAACAGATTTGGGCTTTAGTCAGAGCTGTGTCCAAATATTGCCAACAACATCAAGCAAGACTGTCAGTCTTCTGGAACCTCATTTCTCCTCTTCTGTTAAGCGAAGACAGTGAACCCCAATTCATGAGATTATGGTAAGGGTTAAATGAAATGATAGGTATAAAGCATCTACCTCTAAGACTGGCCCGTAAGGGGTGCTTCATAAATGGTGCTGTCCTTTCCCCAGGATCGAGGAGAGTGAAAGAGGTTGGAATCGAGAAGTCAGGTTTATGGGATCAAGTCAGGCAAAGCTGAGTCTCCACATTGTGCACTTGTGTGCTTGTGGCTTGGCTCAAGGTACAGGGTCTGGGCCCTGCCTCCTCCGGCAGGAAGAGAAGGACCGAAACGATGGAATTCATGCACAGAGCATGCTAGGCACAGGGCTACAGAGCAAGCATGAGAGGCTGGGATCTTATGTGGTTCTTCTGAGCACTGGGCCAGCAGCAAACACGAGGCGGTTTCTGCCCACCAACCTCATCACCATCACCGCCAGCAGTTTCATCACAGAACGAGAACACGGACAATGCTGAAATCTTTTCAACTAGCAGGAAGTACAAAAGAACCTTTGTGGGTAGAAGCCTCACCCTTTAGTAAGCAGAGGGTAGATATTTTCCCACAGAAATCAAGGATATAAAAATAACTAAATAAAACTGGTGAAGTTGTATTGTTCTGTTGAGAAGAACACAACTACGAAGCGGCCACCTACATGGTTCTTGACGTTTTCAAGTGATTTTCACATAATTTCATTTCATTCTTATGACAACCCAAGAAGTACGCAGGATAGATATCACTATCCCTTTTTTGTAGATGAGAAAACAGAGTTTCAGACGGAGTAAGTATCTTGGTCAAGGTCGTGAGGTTGGGAAGGGGTCCATCTGGTGCCAGAACCCAAATCTAACTGTCGGGCTCTGCCGTGTTGTCCGGAGACCGGGGGAGTTTGGGGACCACACAGTCAGGAAGGAGCCTGGAGGAACTCTATTTGTCCCATGAGTGAGACAAAGCCAGAACAGGACGTATTAGCTTTAACAGTGGTATCTGAATGCTTCGGCAAAAGCAGGGGTTTCGTGGTAAATTCAGCAAAAAGACTATTCCATTTACTGGCCGGTCATCTGTAAACTTCACCCGAAGCTAATCCATTGAGCAGCCCCCTCTCAAGACTCACTGCCTGTTGGCTGTGGAATCACGGGTCTTGGGCCCCCTATATCGTTAAAAGCCCACACTTTCTCTTTTAAAGATTTTTTTGATGTGGACCATTTTTAAATTTATTTATTTATTTATTTATGGCTGTGTTGGGTCTTCGTTTCTGTGCGAGGGCTTTCTCCAGTTGCGGAGAGCGGGGGCCACTCTTCATCGCGGTGCGCGGGCCTCTCACTATCGCGGCCTCTCTTGTTGCGGAGCACGGGCTCCAGATGCGCAGGCTCAGTAATTGTGGCTCACGGGCCTAGTTGCTCCGCGGCTTGTGGGATCTTCCCAGACCAGGGCTCGAACCCGTGTCCCCTGCATTGGCAGGCAGATTCTCAACCACTGCGCCACCAGGGAAGCCCAAGCCCACACTTTCTGATAGCTCTTACCAGCTCTGCTCCCTTCAAAATGGCAGACCACGGGGATTTCCTCCTTTCCACTGGGACAGATGCCGTGAGAGCTGCTTTAGTACCCTCAAGCAGGGAAGAACGTGCAGGATTTTCTCTGTCTGGTCTATACCGTGAAGATCTGATTTAATTGAAAGGGAACTTAAGCTTCAATCCTTGCTGTTTCTACTATATTAGACCCTTGTCATTAGCAAGAAGCCCGCATTTGCTAATACCACTCTAGGAGATTGCTTCTCCCACAAAATGAAGTAAATTATAACTAAAGATTTTTAGTGGCCCCTGCAAATCCTTCCTAACTTTATAAACAAGGCAGTAAAGCCTTTCAACATGCTAATTAAAATACATTTCTCTTGAGGCCTATTGCTGTTGAGAATCGTGTGTGTCCGGGGTGGGCCTATCATCACATCAAAGATCAATGCCATCTCAACTTTTACTTAAGTTTTGTCTGTTTGTTGATAAGTAATTCTGGTACAGGTAAGAGCATTCTTCATGCAGGTGGAGGAATCACTTACTCTTGTTTCTGAAAAGAACCTACAATGGACTATTGCTTCACAGACCAGAGTCTCCACCAAAGCCAACATGCTTCTGTCCTTACAAACGTCCATTTTCTGAGTAAGAGTAATCAGTCTTACACGCCTCTACTTCCCCCACCTGCTCTACTGGGTGCTTTTCTTTTCTGGGCCACTTTTCACTGTGAAATGTGATAAGAGTCACCATGTGACTTCAGGTAGAGAATTAAGAAGTTGTGTTCAGATGGCCAAGTTCACCTGCAGCTCAGCTATCTCCTGCTGCATGCCCATCCTTTAGCAAGTGGACTTCAAATTCTTACCTCAGAAAAATTACATGATTACACGTTTTAGACCTTCAGAGTTCCCTGGAAATATTAAATCCATTGATACCAGACTTCTTATGAACTTACATTTTTGCTTTTAATCTCCCAGCGTTAACCAATACTTGTTTTAACTATTTCAGGTTAACATTTTGGTCTGTGATCTTATACACATTTATGTGAATGCTCATTTGATCTCAGTTTATTGGGATTTAACTATTTTCTTCCTATAGAAATGTATCTTCCCTGTGTGTTAACCAAAATGTTGGCTACTGCTGCTTATTCCAGACCACTTAGTGATCTAGCACCACTTAGCAGAATACCTGGCAAAAAGAGCAGACACAAGATAAATGTCATTAATGAATGCTTGCCTTTCACAATACTTCAGAAATATTGAAAAGGCATCTGATATGTTCTCAGGCCATATGTCCCAAATCCTAAATCCTAATTCTGAATTACCAAGAAACCTCCAATCAAACCACCAACAGGTCTTGAAGAAACAATTTCTAGTGTCCGCCCCTCGGTGTCTGAGTCAATGATAAAACCATTCAAATGGCTTTAGACCTCTGATTTATGGAGCCAGATGAACATGGTTAACTAACAGTTACTGAATATAATGATCGAGCATAATGCTCATTGTTTAAATTGAGTAAGTGGATTAGTTAGGGTTTTTGTTGTTGTTGGAAGTAATAGAAAGCCAACAAAGTAGCTCAAGTTAAAAAAAGGAAGGGAATACCTAGTAGCTGTCCTAGCTTGAAGAGCTCACAGGCGAGCTCTCAGAATTGCAGGAGGAGCTGCAGGAATGAGGAGTCCCAGGGCCTCAGAGCCTCCTGAGGGTTTTCTCCTCGCATCTCTCATCTCTCAGCGTCTCTGCTCATCTTCCTCCCTCGCTTCTCTGGTGGGCACGTCATTCCCCATACAGAGCACCCACCCCGGCAGCCGCAACAAACTGAGAACATACGACAGTCCCAGGGAAGGACTCTAGCTGGTTCTGCTTGGGTCACATGCCTGTTCTTTGGATCAAACATTGTTGACAATAGGAAAAGATACTGATTGATCAGGCCTGGATCATATGATCACTCCATTGGCCCTATTTCCAGAAGGGTCCTAGGAAACCCTACAAGGCAGAAGAAGATTGTTACCATGGCCCATTACACTGAACTATCTAAAAAAGTAATTCTAATAATAATGCAGGAAGATCAGAAATCTTGTGATTTAATATGTGTGACTGTATATATTACATGAAGCACTATTCTAAGCAGAAACAAATATACACAAGGGTAGAAAAACTCTCCTCCTACATGTATAATTTGTCCAAAATATCAGTGTAAAAAATAGGTCACTCGACATTCCAGTCCCATTGTCTGTGACCCCCATCATTCCATCATTACCAACTTCATCTTCTGACTCATAGAACTGAAGCTGGAGTTGAACCAGATGACCTCTAAAGTCTCTTCCAGCCTATGAGCCTATGAACACCCTGTTAGAAAAAAAAAATACCTCTGGAAGAACAGCACATCAACCTATTACATTATTGGACAGTGTTATGGGCTAAAGGGTGTCCCACCTCTCCCCACACTTCACATGTTGAAGCCCTAACCTCCAATACTTCAGAGTGTAACTTCATTTGGAGATAGAGCCTTTAAAGATTAAGATTAAATGAAGTAATTTGGGTGGGCCCTAATCCAGTTTGACTGGTGTTCTTATACAAAGAGGAGGTCAGGACACAGACACACACAGAGGGAAGACTGTATGAGGAAAAGACAGCCATCGACAAGCCAAGATGAAACCAACCCTGCCAATGCCTTCAACTCAGACTCCCAGCCTCCAGGACTGTGAGAAAATGAATTTCTGTTGTTTAAGCCACCCAGTCTGTGATACTTTATGATGGCAGCCTTAGCAGATTAATACAGATAGTAAACCAAGAATTTCAAAGAGGACTCAGGCAAAGTTGAGACAAATCTGACCCACGGGATGGGGAGAACAAGAGGTTCTCCTAAAGTTCTTTTGAAGAGGGAATTCCCCTGAGATTCAGGGGCCAGAACTAGTGACCTAATAACTGAGGTGTGCCAGTAAAGATGTGATAAAATGGGTAAGACATTAAGAGAAGTAAGGAGAGAGAAGTGGATGACAGACTTCACCCTCTTTGAAATTTTGCGGGGGCCGAGCATAAGGTGGTTGTATCGGGACATGGCATTACGGGTGGCCAGGCCAAGGCCACATACCCAGCCTTGTGGGCCTGCGGGGAGCCTGTCTCCTCCATGACTTCAGGCTTGCCTGGGCTCCTGATAGGTGTCTCCACGTAGAACTTTGGAGCCCTCAGCATCCTGCCTGACCCTCGGCTTTGACAGCCAAGAGGCTGAATGGCTGCTCCATCTGGACCAAAGGCTTCCCGGCATGAGTTCCTGGCCGTCACTACCCTTATTTATGATGCTCACCAGTTTCCCTTTGAGCCATGCGTGTCTAAGCCATTAGGCTTGCCGTTCTCATATGATGTGACAGTCCAGTAGTCCAAACGGGGGTGGCATCAGAACGTTCTGATGATAGTACTCTTGCCCTATCAGTCCTCTACCTCCCCTGCCCCATACCTCACTGCTCCCCCACCAGGGACTCATCCCCCCATGTCAACCAGACTTCACTGTCATGGAGAGCCTGCTCCTGGCCTCCTTCCCGGCCTTTACCCACCCTGCTGGATGTACCTGGATCCTGGACCTGCCTGACCCTGGCTCATCGATCATTTTGCTGTTCTTGCCTTAGCTCTGACCTTTGCCCTCTGGCAAACCACCCTGGCATTAGGTGGAACCAGAACTCAGGACTCACCAACCTATGCTGCTGGGGTCTTGGTAAGGTCCCACCCCAAAGCACAATGCACATTTGGAAAAACACATCCATTCATCAGGAAATAGCCAACATGGCGTACCCACTCCCCCAAAATCTGACACCAAAGGGAAAATATTTCCGTTAAATAGACCGATTGCTAAATGAAAATCACATCGAATATACAGGACTTTTCAGTTCATAAGCCTCATAATATCAGATCATCACACTGGCAAAGCAGTGCTTGTAAGGCTGTTAAGATGAAATCTGGAAATTACTCCATTATTGAATATTACAATGATATTTGCCAACATGAGATTTTTGCTTGTGTGTGCATTCAAATAAAATTCCTGACCACCATTGTTTACAGCCCAAATATATTAATATCTCCATATAATAAATTCCAAAGAAGACAAATGAAATATTTAAATAACCCAAGCATTGTAGAACCACTGAATACTGCATTTTACCTTTATGTTCTCTCTTTTTTTTTAAATCACCCACAGACATTTAAAAGAAAAAAAAAAAAAAAAAAAGGCTGATAATGTCAAAAGATGAGAAAGGCTAAATAAATTCAGGGAAATAAAGGAACCATAAATCAGGAAAACTTTGGAGCTGCTAGAAAGACACTTTAATTTTGTAGACAAAAGACTGCATTAAGGAGGAATAATGCAATAATCAAAGGTGAACGAATCTCTATTGTCTGGTGTCTTTCTCTGTGGGAATTTTCCCACCCCTGACAGCTGTAAAGGGGGGAGGGGCGCAGACAGTGGCTGTGCCTTTATTCTCTCGCCCTCTTTCTCCCCAGCCCCTCCCCTTCTCTGTCAATAAATGTCTGCAATCATATTCTTGAGCTCCTGTGTGATTTCAAGGTTCATCTCTTCCATGCAGCTCAAACACTAATTATCTCAGCTGTAATTAGTAAGATAATTAAATACTGGCTCACTCATCTACCTTGGGTCGGGTCATGATTCTCCCAGAAGACCTTGAGCAGCTCCTCAAAGCTGATGCGTTCTGGCTGGTATACCACTCGGACTACTTCTGCGTGGCCAGTTTTGCCTTGAAAGAAACAGAACGTACAACCCAAATTTACTGACAACATCAATTTATGACAAGTTATTTGTTTCCAAAAAACCACTAGACAAAGGCTGAAATTCTTCCCTCTGAAGGCAGGCTGGGAGCACAATTGTACTTTAATGCTTTCATCCTAAGCCTCTGTCGCTGGTTCTTTTTCCATAAAAGCACACGGTTGTCCTCGAGCAAGTTTCCTGAGGGTGATGATTTCTCTTCATTGTGCTCTAATTTTTTTTTAATTCCATGAGAAAATAAACTCGGGTTTTCATTTTTCTAATCTCACTCTTACAAAGCCTTATGGATCCAACCTGACATGGTGCTAGAGATTTGAAACTCTGCAAAGGGGAACGAGCCAATTTATTTTTATCAACCCCCCCCTTCTCTGTGCGTAGTAAGCTCAGCTGCACTACAGAGGGAGATGGTGCCAGATAGAGAAACCCAAGAAAAAAACAGGCTTATAACTCGTTCACATTAGATAAATTCGTTAACAGAGAGACATATTTGCTGTGCTGTTAACACTGAGGCGAGGGTCAGGTTCATACACCCAGCAGGACAGTTAAGTGTTTTCTCAGCCTAATTCGTCTCTGTGGTAAACAACTACTGTAGCAAAAGCCTCTCTGCGGCCCCCGCTGTTAGCACACTCCCTTCTCAAAGGTGGTCCCCCAGGTTCTAAGGATCAGGGAAGCGGGTACTTGCAGTACCACTTGTACCTGTGGAATTCATGCCCTCTCTTATTTTACGGTGTTAGAACACGGTAAATAATAGACCCCTCCATACTAACATCACCTCTATGTTTAAATTTGTTTTCCATCTCTTTCAGTCACCTTGTGTGTAGTAAAGAATTTAGCCTTGCCCAAACAGGTAGCTGGCCTCTGCCTTAGCTCTGGTAGGTAATCTAGGTCATACCTGATAGGAGTGTCCTAATTTAGAGAGGCCACGCCTATGCTCTTAGGGTGGGGCTAGCCACACTGAATCCCAGGGTAGGGCTGCCAACAGTCCTAGGGTAGAGGCTGCCATGTCGGAAAGACCAGCCATGTGACTGAGGGTGGAGGCTTTGGGTAACACAGTATCGGTTGACCGAGAGCCTGAGTTCAACCATGTGGACAATCAATCAATCATACCTATGTAATGAAGGCCCAATTAAAAATTCTGGACACCAAAGCTTGGGAGAGCTTCCTGGTTGGCAATACTCTGCGTATTGTCACACATAGAGGCCAGGAGGGTAACACATCCTGACTGCATGGGAGATGACACAGAGGCTTTGCACTGGAACCCTTCCAGACTCCGCCTATGTGACGCTTCCTTTAGCTGATTTTGATCTGTATCCTTTTCCTGTAATCAGCTATAACTGTGAGGATAACAGCTCTCGACTTGCGTGGGTCCTTC
Organism: Balaenoptera ricei; assembly: GCF_028023285.1. NCBI lineage: Eukaryota > Metazoa > Chordata > Mammalia > Artiodactyla > Balaenopteridae > Balaenoptera > Balaenoptera ricei. Next base: position 9,460,433 of record NC_082644.1, read on the forward strand.
TAACAAATTATCAGACCTCCCAGTGGTCTGGGGAATCCTTTGAACTTGCATGTTAGTTTGCAAAAGTGTTTTCCCCTATGTTGGTAATCTCACCTTAATTCTTACAACCCTCCAATTGTACACGCAGGAAGGCAGAAATCCCCATTTTACAAACTGGCAAACAGGTACATATGAGTTAGATTTTCCCAAGGTCACAGAGCTAGCAAATTTCTGGACCATAACCTGAAAAAACACCTTCTGACTTCTTGTCCAGGGTTCTGTCCAATATATCAAAGCGAAGAGAGCAAAGGGAACATGAATCCAGAAAAGGAGAGAGATCTACTTATTATCTTTAGTCTTCCTTAGCAGTTAAAATTTCTGATTGTAGAAACGATGATTTGCAAACAATACAAAGCTTAAAAAATGTGCAGAAATATAGAAAAGAAAATAAAAATCACCCATACGCTTACCACATAAGTACTATCAATACTTGTTACGCACTTCTTTCTAGATACGTACGAAATACATACACACACAAAACACACACAAACTCGCACTGTGACACACAATTTGTTTTATTGTAATCACTGCATCATGCTTTTTCCACTTACTAGCATATCGTGAGTGTTTTCCCATATCACTGAAATTTTTAGGAAATACCATTTATAATGACTATATAACACTCCAAAGATGGCCGTACTATTACTTATTCAATCATTCCCTGTCATTGGGCATTTGTATTGAATCCTATTTTTATCTATGAATGTAAATATTTTTTCTACATTTTGAGGCTGCCTCTAGCCTTAGTTATATAAGGGAATTTTCTAAATCAATGTTTATGAACATTTTAAAGATACTTGATACCTTGTGCTAAACTGCTATTCATTAAAGTTGACCCAATTTTCTCTCCCCATTGGCAGCATATCTGAGGGTCAGCCTCAGTCACCATCACAATGTTGTTAAATCCCTACCAAATTTATAGATGGAAGATAGTATCCTATCATTTTATTTTTAATGAATTTAATTATTAGTGAGGTAAAAAATGTCATGCTTATTAATAATTTTAATTTTTTATTTTCTCTAATTTTTGTTCTTTATATTGGGTTATTAATATTTTATTCTCAATTGGTCAGCCTACATAATTTTAATTCAAATACTATAGTCATGTAAGTTAACATCTAAACAGATTTTATGCTAATAGGTATGAAAAGAATGATAAGGGAATTATGGGAAGAAGATTCATTAAGTATAATAACCATGTTATTGCAAAACCATTTTTGATCTACTTTAAAATCTTACAATTTTGTGTTCTGAAATGTTTAAATGAATGATTTAACTACATAACTAGTAAGACTGTCTGAATATTAAAAATGGCAACAACGTGTCACAAACATGACAAAAAAACATTTGATAAGAAAAGCATTGAAACCACACTAGAAATATAGGCAAAAGATGTAAACAGGCAATACACATTGGAAAAAATAAATATAGATCCAGGCATGAAAAGTTCTCAACATTTTCAGTGATCAAATAAAAGCAAACAAATGTATATTAAACATTAAAACACCATCTCTTACTCATTTCATTTTGTAAAACTGCTTAAAATTGTGCCTAGTGCTGATGAGGACACTGTGAGGCTGGCACCCTTACTTGGGTGGTGACACTGAAAACGACAGCACCCTTCTGAAACCCCATGGGCATAAGAAGCAAGAGCCCCAAAGACTAAGATTAATTCACCTTGATTAAGTGACCCAGGAAATCCACCTCAAAGATATAAACCCCAAATAATAGAAAAGACATACACAAATACGAAAATTCATTCCATCATTGCTACAATGGTGGAGTACTATAAGAAATCCAAAAGTCAAACAAAAAAGAAACAAATTATGGTACAGCCGCATGATGAGATATCACACAACCATTAGTTATAATCCCAAACCCTCGTAAAAGCTGCTGCTAGTTACTGAACACTGATAATATGGCAGGCACTTTACCTACTGGGTGTTCTTCAATGCTCATTAATTTTTTTCCCCAATTTTTCTCTACTGAGGTAAAATACACAAAACATAAAACTTACCAGCTTAACTATTTTTAAGTGTACAATTCAGTGGCATTAAGTACAGTCACATCATTGTACTACCATCACCATCTTCCATCTCCAGAACTTTTTTTAATCTTGCAAAATTGAAACTTCATATCCGCTAAACACTAACTCCCCAATTTTACCTTCCCCCAGCCCCAGGTGACTGCCAATCTACTTCTGTCTCTGTGAATTTGACTCCTCTAGGTACCTCATGTCAGTGGAATCATATTGTATTTGTCCTGTTGTGACTGGCTTATTTCATCAGCAGAATGTCCTCAAGATTCACCCACGTTGAAGCACGTGTCAGAATTTCCTTCTTTTTTAAGGCTGAATAACATTCCATTGTTTGCATGTGCCCCATTTGGTTTATCCATTTATCTGTCAATGGACACTTGGGCTGCTTCCACCTTTTGGCTATTGTGAATAAAGCTGCTATGAACATGGGCACACAGATGTTGCTCACAACAATTTTACAACAGGGATGCCATCCCCATTTTACAGGTGAGGAAACCAAGGCCTCTCCACAAGTTTTTTCACATAAACATCCCACAGCCGGTAAGCGGCAGCTGACCAGGTTTCAACTGGAGGTGCAAGGTCTGGCTCGTTCTATGACCCCAAGTTGGGCCCCTGAATGTAGACACCCGAAGTCATCAAGTGACAGCAAAATATCACACAGGCAGTGGCCCAGATGAGAAAACACAGCTGTGGAGGTAACTGACATCCAGGCTGTCAAGACTATTTTCCAGGATTAGGCTCTTCTTTCATGGTTGCAGTATGGGGTCAGGAAAGACTTCCACTCACCAGCAAACACTTTTAGACATAATCTGTGCACTGACATTATTTGTGGAGAGGTTTAAAGAGGTTTGGTTGTTTAAAAGAAACTACTACCATTAAAATTCAGGACCCATCTGCATTGACAAACAGTGTGGAGAAGCCCTTGTCAAACTCACCTTTAAGTTTCTTTATTTTATTTCTCCAAAGTACAAGAGCCTGTATAAAAATACACAGTGCAAATGATCAGAAGGATTAAGGGGCCAGGAACCACTCAGAGAAATGCCCGCACCTCCAGGAACTCACCGATGTGTTAGGCTAATTTGATTCCCAAGACCAATCTGCAAATAGTTTCTGGTGCTTCCAAAGATAAAAGGCTATATCTTAAAAATACTTTGAGCTGTTTCTTCACATAACATCGTGCAAATAGCATGATAGATGTGATGTGCAAATGTGCTTGTTAACAGTTCACAGCAGTGTTATAGGTGCTTTAACACTGTCATTCAAAAATACCCTGAAAGGAAAAACGCAAAGGATGAATGTCTTCTCTGAGCATTTCCCCCGTGTCACTTTATCTCATGACCCCAGAGGGAGGTGAAGGAACACAGAGGGGTAGGCTATGGTCAGTCATTCCTTACAAGACAAAACATCCCAGAAGACACACATGGCAGTGTTCTGGGGGCAGAAAAATCACACATCTAGAGTCAGCTAGAGCTTTGTGGAAGCCAAGTCATCCGTAGAACCAGGTGTTTTTAAAGAGAACCCCAAGACAAATCAGCCAATTCTTTAAGTCAACGCTGTGTGACAGCGTTCCATCCATCCCATGGGGAAAATGCGATCTTCAACTCTTCCAGGTCAGCATGATTAGTTTTTACTACCGGTGGGCTGGGGAGGAGAAGAGAAACTAGGGAGGTGGCCTACCCAGCAGATGAGACCGGACAAGAGGCCAGGAGCTGGTGAGACAGGAAGGCAGGGGGACGAGAGCAGGGGGCAGTGCTGTGCTCTGGTGAGAAGCACATACTCGGGCCAGGCTGCCTGGGCTGTGCTCTGGCTCTGCTACTTGGCAGCCGCGTGACCCGGGCAGGGCCAGGGAGGGACGAAAACGCTGGTTCAAATCACAGCTCCTTGGCTATGAGCCACGCCTTACCTAGGGGGCCCACACCCACTATCAAAGGCCCTTTATCTACTTTACCACTTGATGCCTCGGTTTCCTCACCTGCAAAATGGGGAGTCAGAACCGTGCCTGGCACACAGGAGTCTAAGTCTCTATGTCTTATTATAAGCTGAATTATTAGAATTATACTCTACTCAGCTGTGATGGAGTGGGAAAAGATGAGAATTAACATCACTAGACGTAACTTAAGCCATAGTTCTAACAAGTAGTTTAACACTTTTTTCGACTGTGATCCAGGGTCTCCTACTATTTCAGATAGGAATAAAAAATAACCTCTGTGACAGAAGAGTCACAAAGATTAAACGAGGTCATATGTGGGAAAGTTCTGGGGAAAATGCCAGCTCTCTATACACAAATGTGACGCTTCTATTGTTGTCACCCTTTTATGTTTCCTTAGCACGGACCCCTCCCCATAAGGACTAAACTGCAGGAGAAAACACATATCTCTGTAAGTGGATAATTCTGATTTTATTTATCCATTCGACTGATAGAAATATCAGTCGAGTGTCTACAACCACTGACTCGGGTGCTGAGGTGCATTCCCAGCCGGCGCCTTCCGGCCCCAATGGGGACTGTGGTCCGGCCTTCGTCCACACCATAAAGGACCCAGATTGTCACTCTTTCGATGAAGTGTAGGGTGGTGGAGAAACACTGTGTTTTTCAAGCGTGAGTCCCCACTTTAGAATCAGAAATAAAAGGACAGGGGTTTAATGAGAGGGTGCTTAATTTGGGTAAAAAGAAACCTCCAGAAGCAGGGCTCCAGGAGAAGCTGGGGCTGGGATCTTGCCTCCCTGGAGAAGCTGTGTCCTACCACCCTGTGGCTGTCGACACTGTCCTTCCTACGAGAACCTCTGTCCCTCAGAGTCGGTGTAGCCAGGAGACAGCACGGAGCTGCCGAACTGAGATGAACAGAAGCCTCCACTGCGCCCTGGGCTGGGACACCGGGAGGCCACCTCCCTCTGGTCAGAGCCAAGCGACTGCAGGTTGGCGGGCAGCAGTGGTGGGCGGTCAGCACCCCACAGCGAGCGCGCTGAGCGGAGCCAGCGAGACGGGAGGTGAGAGCTACACTCCAAACTCTCTATAAAGTGCTGGCTCCTCCCCAACGGGTGGGCAAATCCGAGGCCAGGAGATTTCCAGAAGGAGAAGGAGCAGGGCCGCCTGCACCAAGGGCAGCTTGAGCCCACGAGGGGCTCCTGGGGGTGGGCTCGTCTAGGGGGGGACCCCAGGGCCACCCAGCCGAGCAGCCGAGACCTGCGTGGTCCCAGCGTGTGAGGAAGAGCGGAAGCCAGGGCGGCGGAAGCCTGCCTTCTGGGAGGGGGCTTGGTGGGGACGCAGAAGACAAAAGCAGAGAGAGACGGAGACCGTGCACACCTGCCGGGGCTGGGGCCCTTGCTGCTGCAATGGCGGGGGCGGAGGGCGGGAGGCCGTGGAGACAGCACCCGGTCCCCGGGCAGAAGCTGCACCAAATGGGTGCCCCTCTGCCGTGAGCCGGGCTTCTGCTGTCTCCGCAGGGCAGTGAGAGACCTCGAGGCCTGCCCGCCCCTCTCTAGGTCAAGGCCCAGCCCTGGGCCACACCTCACAGTCAACAGGTTGCCCATCGAGAGCCAGACGGCCGGGCTCCACCAGGCTGGGGGGCACGGGGCCGGGGCTTCCGCACTGGGCTTGGCCAGAGCGCACCGCACCCCCGTCCCTGCTGCCCACACTTGTCCTCTGCCCTCCGGAGTTCCTCTCTCTCCACAGCTGGAGTATGCCAACCTCATCTCCCCACGCCATCTCCCTGACCCAGACACTCCACAGCCCCACATCAGCCCCCAGCCCCTCTTGCCCCGCCCGCATACAGCCTGCAGTGCCCTCCCTCCAGCCACCTGCAACCCAAGCCCTCTCCTACTGTCAAGGTCCCCGTAGGTGCTGCTTCCTCCAGGCAGCCCTGCCTGAGGACGGGACCTTGAGAAGAGGCATGATGCACGGGGGAGAGCACCGCAGGCGGGATGCCGGCAGATCTACTGCGCTCAGATTCAGGCTCCTCGACTGGGTCAGGTCCCCTGAGGTCCCTCACCGGGTCGCTGTGATGAAGAGAGATGATGGATGTAGCCGAGAGGGCCCAGCAATTAGCACACAGAGGGGACTCAAAAAACGGATCTTTCTCCACCAAGCACCACTGACCCAGCCCCCTGGACTCTTAACTGCACTTGGGATCAGCCACACACAGTGTAACACTTGGGTGCTGGCTGTTTTCAAGTGCTTGCTTAGCCTTCCCACGTACAAAGCGGGCTCCTTGAGAGGAGGAATCAGGAAAGTGGCTCTTCTCTGTCATCCCCCAGGACCAGGCACATGATGTGACATTAATAAACACATTCAGATCAGAGGAGTCTTGTGCTAAGTGTTTCTGCCACTTACTTAGCCTTCATCTGGATGAGCGTCCGTGCCAGCCCCAGACGTGCCCACCTGACAGAGGACCAGTGCCCTAAATGGAGACATACCTCTATGCCCTGCTCTGCCTCTGTCCCTAACCGTTGAGTTCTATGTAAACCTCAGCATACATCTTCGAACAGACGTAGCTACTACCTGGAGAAAGGGATTAGACACAATTAATGCAATTTGAACACCTTACTATATGGGTCAACACGATGTTTTATTTACTCATTAATTCATAAATATTTCCTGAATGCTTACTAAGTTCCAGTACTTGTGCTAAGTGCTAGGGATTCGAAGGTGGCAAATGTTAATACGGTGACAACAAAAGACTCTTGCAGCGCCAGTACTGCTTACGGTGTGAGTACAGGTAAAGAACTGCTCTTTGGAGGAAAAAGACCTGCTCTATTTTATTTATCCTACAGTCAAGATGGAGGGGAGAAGTGAGCTATAGTTATTTTTTCATTAAATAATAACTGTTCTTCAATTTCCCTCATCTTTTCCAGCCAACAAGACCAAACCGTTAAACCAAATCAAAAAGCACAGAAAAAGATCCAGGTGTTTGAAGGGGAAAGGTGGATGACTAGTACCACCCTTTCCCATACAAGATTCAAACCACTACTTTCCTCTTGCTAATTAACTACAAAGAGGTAAGATGTCAGCTCAGTTTCATCTCCAGCTCCTGCAGATAGAAAATGTGATTTCCAACAATGTACTCATTATAAAAAAAAATCCTAATACATCAAAATTGGATGCCCTGTGGAGTTCATTATAGGATTTGAGGAGTGTCTATACTGTCATTTTATCTTGGCTTTTTTTTTTCTTTTGTCTCATCGTCACTTAAAGTGTCCAAAGAGAAAACGTAAGCTTTAAAAAGCATCCTATTGATTGAAAAGTAGAAAAAAATACTGTTAGAGCAACTGTAATTTTTTTCTGGTCCACCATGGGGAGACACGGTGGGGGGGGGGGTGTCTTATCCTTCAGTGATTATTCTCTCAGAGGAGTGCTGTAAACACGGTGAAGTACTTTATCAAGAAAATTCCTCAGGAAAACAATACCCTACAACCATTAATTCTTCATGCTACTGGACGTTTCTTACTACTACAAAGCTAACTAGTAGGTAACTAGTCTAGGAGTGAGCGGCTCACTAGTTTCTCTATCCAACCTGCTGGTCATTGAGGCTGGCCCTCACACCCTTTGAACTGTTTTTTCCAGAACATGAAAGGACCTATGTGGTTGGGTTGATCAATGTCTATTTCCTAGACCAGCACCAACTCCCACCCCACCATGAGATAGGCAGGCATAATGAGATATCAGCAAAACTAACCTGCCAAGTGGAGACCATGGTATCCTCGCAGCTGAGAGAACAAACACAGTGTTATTAAATGGCCTGATTACTATTAAAAACGGTATTGCACACTGAGAAGCTATGACTCCTTGATGCTGACAAATTATACCAAAAAATCCAAAATGAGGCCTGCTTGTACCTTGTAATTAGTGGGCTACACAAGAAGAGTGGTTCACAACCCTACATCTTAGAATCACTTGTGCAACTTTTGGAAAAATACTCTCACACCTCCCACTCCGCCCCACGCTGGAATTCTGATACAGGAGGTCTGGGGTCAGGCCTGGTCATATGTATCCTCACAAAGCTTGACAGGTACTTCTGATGGAAAGCTAGGAAAGGGAATCGTGAAACTGGGCATTTGATATACGTGGCTATAACAAGGGAGAGGAAACCAGACAGTAGATTTTGTTTTAACAAAGTCTCAGAATTTTAAGGGACACAAAAGGTCACCTAGCTAAATGCTATATTGTGTTTTACCCCATTGCAATATCCAAATGACCATTTCAAGTGATAGGTTGTACAGGATTTCATGAAGTAGTCCATGAGGTTGTTGGAATGTCCTGTCTTTATTGAGTCAAATCTACCTCTTCCTACTCACAGGTCCAGGCTGTACCTTTTGGGGTCTACTCACTTCTCCACAATGACTCTTGAGAAGGCTGAAGGTGTAGGATATTGTGGGGTAGTTAACTGGGCCTTGACTCCGAAGTCAGAAGACCTGAACTTGAGGGCATAATCTGCCAGACAGCCAGTTAACCTTTCCTAGTCACAAGTTCCTCACCTGTAAAATGAGGGAACTAACACCTGTCCCATCAATCTTGGAGTATGGTTGAAAGCCCTAAATAACAGACATAAAGGAACTGAGTGGTAGTAATCAACTCTATGATATCACAACTAGTCTTTCCATATCCATATACTATTGTAATAGAGAAGAACAAATCTGACTCCATGTTAGAACTGCTTCTTTTACTTTAACCTTTGTATTCTATTGCTTTTGCTACAAATTAAGAATGTTGCCTATAGCCTGAAATATACAGGATAGCCCATTCTCAAGGGTCTGACCTTTAAAGGTGTAACACTTTTCCATTCACATAGAGATTGAAAGTGGCAGAACAGAGAATAACATGTGTCTTGTTGGAAATTTACAGGAACATCATGACCTGACCCATGTGGACGGCTGCAAGAACAAAGGATTCCACAGGAAGAAGTCTGCAACAACCAGCCACACGCCCCCACACACACCTTGCGTTTAAAAATGCTTTGCTGAAACCCTTCAGGGAATTCAGGGTTTTGAGGGCACAAGCCCCCATTCTCCTTGCACGGCCCTGCAATAAATCTACCTCTGCTCCAGACTTAGACATTCCAGTTTTTTTGGCCTCACTGTGTGTCAGGCATACAAACTTGCATTGGGTAACACTACTAAGGATATGCCGTCATAACAGAACTTCACTATGCAAAGCCAGAAGCTTTCAAACATTCAGGATCTGGGTTAATACAAACAGAACAATATGGACTGCTCTCCAAGAAAAGATAGGTTTCTTTGGGTAAGCTGCCAAGGTTTTCTAAAAGTGTTCCAAATCAGAGTGAAAAGACAGATAGAGAACCCCTGAAATCATGACAACAGAAGGCATTTTTAAAATCAAGTCAGGTAATTTTTCCATATTCTAAAACTACACTCAACTCATAATAACATGGATGAGAAAAGGCACCCCTATACGAAGCTCAACATTGCTAACTCCCACTGCTTATGCAGAATTTCCAGAAGAGCTACTTTAAGTCACCCAAAGATAATAATTGCCTATTCATTTTGCACACACACCACATTACAGTTGCTTTTTTTCCTCAGAGGAAAGTGCATGAGACATACACTTTGATATTTATATTGAAACTGATAACTCTACCTGCTTGAATGTACTGCTTTCCCTTGGCGCCCGCTCTCCTGCTCTCCCTCTCTTTCTCACCAAACACTAGATCTGTATAACTTTCTCTTTAAGAATAAATAAACATTAAAATCCTTTCAATACATTGTCAAATATGTTCAAAACACATGATTTTTCCTGCAATGGCTTTAAATATTACCTCATGTCTTTCTGCATTTGGTATCACTATTATAAAATATCAGTTAAAACTATTGATTCATAATTGGTCACTAGAAGGTTTTAGAAATGTATATAAATTTTAATATTCTTTCTTTTCTGTTTACCATTGACCCCCTTCACCCACTTCTCTCACACCCCACCTCCACCTCTGGCAGCCACTACCATTCTGTTCTCTGTATCTATGAGCTTATTTTGTTTGTTGGTGTTTTTTTGGTTGTTGTTTTGTTTTGTTTTTGTTTTTGTTTTAGATTCCACATATAAGGGATATCATATGGTATTTGTCTTTCTCTGACTTATTTCACTTAGTATAATGCCCTCAAGGTCCACCTATGTTGTCGCAAATGGCAAGATTATATTCTTTTTAATGGCTGAATAATATTCTATTGTATATGTCTACCACATTTTCTTTATCCACTCATCCATCAGTGGACATTTAGGTTGTTCCTATATCTATTGTAAATAATGCTGCAACAAATAGGAGGGTCATGTATCTTTTTCAACTCCTGTTATCATTTTCTTCAGATAAATAGCCAGGAGTGGAATCGCTGGATCATATGGTAGGTCTATTTTTAATTTTTTGAGGAAACTTCATACTGTTTTTCATAGTGGCTGCACAATTTACATTCACACGAACAGTGCACAAGGATTCCCTTTTCCCACATCCTCGCCAACACTTGTATTTCTTATCTTTTTGATAATAGTCATTCTAACAGGTGTGAGGTAGTATCTCACTGTGGTTTTGATTTGTATTTTCCTGATGATTAAGGATATTAAGCATCTTTTCATGTACCTGTTGGCCATCTGTATGTCTTCTTTGGAAAAATGTCTATTCAAATCTTCTGAGCATTTTTTAATCACATTGTTTGTTTTCATGCCATTGAGTTGTAAGAGTTTTTTAATATGTTTTGGATATTAGCCACTTATCAGATACATGGTTTGTAAATATTTTCTCCCATTCAGTAGGTTGACTTTTTATTTTGTTGATGGTTTCCTTTGTTGTGCAGAAGCTTTTGAGTATGGTGGATTCCCACTTATTTTTTTCTTTTGTTGCTTTTGATTTTGGTATCAGATTCAAAAAATCTTTTCCAAAATTGATGTCAAGAAGCTTTTCCCCTATGTTTACTTCCAGGACTTTTATGATTTCAGATGTTATGTTCAAGTCTTCAATCCATTTTGAGTTTATTTATGGGTATGGTATAAGACAGTGGTCCAGGTTCATTCTTTTGCTTGTGGCTGTACAGTTTCCCCAACACACCATTTATTGAAGAGACCATCCTTTCCCCACTGTACATTCTTGGCTCCATTGTCATAAATTAATTGACCATATATGTGTGGGTTTATTTCTGAGCTCTCTGTTCTGGTCAATTGATCTATGTGTATGTTTTTATGTCAATACCATACTGTTTTTTTTGTTTTTTGTTTTTAATTAATTAATTAATTTATTTATTTATGGCTATGTTGGGTCTTCGTTTCTGTGCGTGGGCTTTCTCTAGTTGCGGCGAGCAGGGGCCACTCTTGATCGCGGTGCACGGGCCTCTCACTGTCGTGGCCTCTCTTGTTGCGGAGCACAGGCTCCAGACGCGCAGGCTCAGCAACTGTGGCTCACGGGCCTAGTTGCTCCGCGGCATGTGGGATCTTCCCAGACCAGGGCTCGAACCCATGTCCCCTGCATTGGCAGGCAGACTCTCAACCACTGTGCCACCAGGGAAGCCCAATACCATACTGTTTTAATGGCTATAGCTTTGTAATACAGTTTGAAATCAGAAATCATAATGCTTCCAGCTTTTCCCTTCTTTCTCAAGATTGCTGTGGGTATTCAAGGTGTTTTGTTTTTTTTTTTTTTTTTGTGCTTCCATACAAATTTTAGGATGATTTGTTCTATTTCTTTGAAAAATGCCATTGGAATTTTGATAGGGATTGCACTGAATCTGCAGATTGCTTTGGGCAGTACGGACAGTTAAACAATTTTGTTTCTTCCAATCCACAGGCATGAAATATCTTCCCATTTATCTATTTTATGTGTCTTCTTGAATTTTTTCATTAATATCTTATAGTTTTCAACATACAAGTCTTTCACTTCCTTGGTTAAATTTGTTTCTAGGTATTTTATTCTTTTTGATGCAATGGTACGTGGGATTGTTTTCTTTATTTCTGTTTCTGATAGTTTGTTATTAGTGTATAGAAATGCAACACTTTTTCTGTATTCATTTTTTTATCTTGCAATTTGACTGAATTCATTTATCAGTTCTAACAGTTTTTTGAGGGAGTCTTTAGGATTTTCTATATATAAGAGCATGTCATTTACAAATAGTGACAGTTTACTTCTTCCTTTCTAACTTGGATTCCTTTTATTTGTTTTTCTTGTCTGATTGCTCTGGTTCGGACTTCCAATACAATTTTGAATAAAAGTGGCAAGAGTGGGTCTCCTCATCTTGTTCTTCACCTTAGAAGAAAGGCCTTCACCTGTGTGCGAGCACAGGTCACTACCCACACCTCCCCTCCAGGAGCCTGTGCAGCCCGCCACTGCCAGGGTCCCGTGATCCAGGGACAACGTCCCAGGGAGAACACACGGTGCGCCTCAGGCTGTTGCAACGTCATGCCAGCCTCTGCCACCACAGGCTCACCCCGCATTCCGTACCCCTCCCTCCCCGCGGCCTGAGTGAGCCAGAGCCCCCTAATCAGCTGCTACTTGAACCCCGTCCTGTCTGGGTGGGGAACAGATGCCCTCAGGTGAACTACAAGCAGAAGCAGGGCCAAATCCAAAGTTGAACCCCGGGAGCTGTGAAAACAAAGAAGCGAAAGGGAAATCTCTCCCAGCAGCCTCAGGAGCAGCGGATTAAATCTCCACAATCAACGTGATGTACCCTGCATCTGTGGAATACTTGAATAGACAATGAATCATCGCAAAATTGATGCGGTGGACTTTGGGATCAACTGTAGACTTGGGGTTTGCTTTCTGCATCTAATTTTTTTCTGGTTTTATGTTTATCTTAGTTTAGTATTCAGAGCTTATTATCATTGGTAGATTTGTTAACTGATTTGGTTGCTCTCTTCCGTTTATATATATATATATTTTTTCCTTTTTCTCCTTTTGTGAGTGTGTATGTGTATGCTTCTTTGTGTGATTTTGTCTGTATGGCCTTGCTTTTACCATTTGTCCTAGGGTTCTGTCTGTCTATTTTTGTTTTTTTAGTATAGTTTTTAGCACTTGTTATCATTGTGGATTTGTTTTTTGGTTTGGTTGCTCTTGCTTTCTTTCTTTTTTTAATTACTTTTTTATTTTTAATAATTTTTTAAATTTTTTATTTTAATAACTTTATTTTATTTTATTTATTTATTTTTTCTTTCTTTTTTTTTTCTCCCTTTTCTTCTGAGCCAGGTGGCTGACAGAGTCTTGGTGCTCCAGCCGGGTGTTAGGCCTGAGCCTCTGAGGTGGGAGACCCGAGTTCAGGACATTGGTCCACCAGAGACCTCCCAATCCCATATAATATCAAACAGCAAAAGCTCTCTCAGAGATCTCCATCTCAATGCTAAGATCCAGTTCCACTCAACGACCAGCAAGCTACAGTGCTGGACACCCCATGCCAAACAACTAGCAAGACAGGAACACAGCCCCACCCATTGGCAGAGAGGCTGCCGAAAATCATAATAAGTTCACAGACACCCCAAAAAACCCCACCAGATGCGGTCCTGCCCACCGGAAAGACAAGATCCAGCCTCATCCACCAGAACACAGGCACCAGTCCTCTCCACCAGGAAGCCTACACAACCCACTAAACCAACCTTACCCACTGGGGGCAGACACCAAAAACAACAGGAACTACGAGCCTGCAGCCTGCAGAAAGGAGACCCCAAACACAGTAAGTTAAGCAAAATGAGAAGACAGAGAAATACACAGCAGATGAAGGAGCAAGGTAAAAACCCACCAGACCAAACAAATGAAGAGGAAATAGGCAGTCTACCTGAAAAAGAATTCAGAGTAGTGATAGTAAAGATGATCAAAAATCGTGGAAATAGAATGGAGAAAATACAAGAAACGTTTAACAAGGACCTAGAAGAACTAAAGAACAAACAAACAATGATGAACAACACAATAAATGAAATTAAAAATTCTCTAGAAGGAATCAATAGCAGAATAACTGAGGCAGAAAACGGATAAGTGACCTGGAAGATAAAATAGAGGAAATAACTACTGCAGAGCAGAATAAAGAAAAAAGAATGAAAAGAATTGAGAACAGTCTCAGAGACCTCTGGGACAACATTAAACGCAACAACATTCGAATTATAGGGGTCCCAGAAGAAGAAGAGAAAAAGAAAGGGACTGAGAAAATATTTGAAGAGATTACAGTTGAAAACTTCCCTAATATGGGAAAGGAAATGGTCAATCAAGTTCAGGAAGCACAGAGAATCTCATACAGGATAAAGCCAAGGAGAAACACGCCAAGACACATATTAATCAAACTATCAAAAATTAAATACACAGAAAAAATATTAAAAGCAGCAAGGGAAAAAACAACAAATAACATACAAGGGAATCCCCATAAGGTTAACAGCTGATCTTTCAGCAGAAACTCTGCAAGCCAGAAGGGAGTGGCAGGACATACTTAAAGTGATGAAAGAGAAAAACCTAAAACCAAGATTACTCTACCCAGCAAGGATGTCATTCAGATTTGACAGAGAAATTAAAACCTTTACAGACAAGCAAAAGCTAAGAGAATTCAGCACCACCAAACCAGCTTTACAATAAATGCTAAAGGAACTTCTCTAGGTAGGAAACACAAGAGAAGGAAAAGACCTACAGTAACAAACTGAAAACAATTAAGAAAATGGTAATAGGAACACACATATCAGTAAGCTACCTTAAATGTAAATGGATTAAATGCTCCAACCAAAAGACATAGACTGGCTGAATGGATACAAAAACAAGACCCGTATATATGCTGTCTACAAGACACCCACTTCAGACCTAGGGACACATACAGACTGAAAGTGAGGGGATGGAAAAAGATATTCCATGAAAATGGAAATCAAAAGAAAGCTGGAGTAGCAATTCTCATATCAGACAAAATAGACTTTAAAATAAAGACTATTACAAGAGATAAAGAACGACACTACATAATGAGCAATGGATCAATCCAAGAAGAAGATATAACAATTGTAAATATTTATGCACCCAACACAGGAGCACCTCAAAACATAAGGCAAATGCTGACAGCCATAACAGAGGAAATCGACAGTAACACAATCATAGTAGAAGACTTTAACACCCCACCTTCACCAATGGACAGATCATCCAAAATGAAAATAAATACAGAAACACAAGCTTTAAATGATTAAAGACCTAAATGTAAGGCCAGACACTATCAAACTCTTAGAGGAACACATAGGCAGAACACTCTATGACATAAATTACAGCAAGATCCTTTTTGATCCACCTCCTAGAGTAATGGAAATAAAAACAAAAATAAACAAATGGGACCTAATGAAACTTCAAAGCTTTTGCACAGCAAAGGAAACCATAAACAAGATGAAAAGTCGACCCTCAGAATGGGAGAAAATATTTGCAAATGAAGCAACTGACAAATGATTAATCTCCAAAATATGCAAGCAGCTCATGCAGCTCAATATCAAAAAAACAAACAAGCCAATCCAAAAATGGGCAGAAGACCTAAATAGACATTTCTCCAAAGAAGATATATAGATTGCCAACAAACACATGAAAGGATGCTCAACATCACTAATCATTAGAGAAATGCAAATCAAAACTACAATGAGATATCACCTCACACCAGTCAGAATGGCCATCATCAAAAAATCTACAAACAGTAAATGCTTGAGAGGGAGTGGAGGAAAGGAAACCCTCTTGCACTGTTGGTGGGAATGTAAATTGATACAGCCACTATCGAGAACAGTATGGAGGTTACTTAAAAAACTAAAGACTACCATATGACCCAGCAATCCCACTACTGGGCATATATTCTGAGAAAACCATAATTCAAAAAGAGACACATACCACAATGTTCATTGTAGCACTATTTCCAATAGCCAGTACATGGAAGCAACCTAAGTGTCCATCAAGACACTTAGATGAATGGATAAAGAAGATGTGGCACATATATACAATGGAATATTACTCAGCCATAAAAAGAAATGAAATTGAACTATCTGTAGTGAGGTGGATGGACCTAGAGTCTGTCATACAGAGTGAAGTAAGTCAGGAAGAGAAAAACAAATACCATATGCTAACACATACATATGGAATCTGAAAAGAAAAAAAAATGGTTCTGAAGAACCTAGGGGCAGGACAGGAATAAAGACGCAGATGTAGAGAATGGACTTGAGGACACGGGGAGGGGGAGCGGGAAGGGGAAGGTGGGATGAAGTGAGAGAGTAGCACTGACATATATACACTACCAAATATAAAATAGCTAGCTAGTGGGAAGCAGCCGCATAGTACAGGGAGATCAGCTCAGTGCTTTGTGATCACCTAGAGGGGTGGGATAGGGAGGGTGGGAGGGAGACGCAAGAGGGAGGAGATATGGGGATATATGTATATGTATAGCTGATTCACTTTGTTATAAAGCAGAAACTAACACACCATTGTAAAGCAATTATACTCCAATAAAGATGTTCAAAAAAAAAAAAAAAAAGAAATGGCTAAAAAGGCTCCCTAGGGTGGCTATAATTTTTGAAAGGTTGCGAAACAGTGGTCTGATTAATTCAGTTAATACATCGGTATAACCAAAATGGCAACACAACTTACCATATCTCCTGCCTCATTTCCAGTTCTGGATGGGGCTTGAAATAGGACCACCAGAGATGGGATTCCCTCAACAAGTGTTTGTGGAGAAGCTAGCATGGGCTCTGGGTGCTCTCTTGGGTGCAGCTAATACAATAATGAATAAGACCGATCCTGGCCAGAGGAGCACATAGGCCAGGAGGGCAGAGGAACATGTAAAATGGAATGTACAGGATAAAGCAGTTACTGCTAGGAGTGGGGTGTGCTCAGGTACACAGGAGCACATGGGAGGAGCACCAAGGCCAGCCTTGAAGAGTCAGGGAAGACTTCTCAGAGGAGAGCGTGACTCCAGTGCTCTTAATACTAAGCTCTACAATCGCGTCCCTTGACCCCTAGGCCTCTCTCATTGAGAGGCAACTTCATACTTGTCAGACATCCAGGCAATCCAAAACAAAAATGGGGAGCATTTATCTAGACCACATGCCTTTGCCTGTAGTTATTTTAACCTATGAAGGGAATCAAGGCCTTGAGCAAAAAAATGGATCAGTCCAGGACACTAATACCAAGCACATCACATTAAAAGGGCATATGTCCCAAAGGGGATCCTATAATAACTAATACTAGAGTCCTAATTTGGGACTTAAGGGAGCTTGTTCCACATTAACACAAACTCTGCACTGGGCTTTTTATACCTTCAGATGAATTGTTACTCAGTAAGTGTGGGATGATGATGGCAATACTTTTATAGATCAGGAAACACTTTCATATGCATTAGGTATCTATTAAGTCTTCAGAGTAACTCCATGTATCGTATGTCCATTTTACAAATGAGAAAACCGAGACTCAATGAGGTCAAATTATTTGCTGAATTAAGGTCACTCAGTAGGTGGCAAAGCACAGTAGGTTTAAGCCAAGGCTCCACAACCTCAAGTTCTTTCACATAAACATGGGGCTAAGGGTAACAACGAAATGATAGCTGCCTATACATCCAACTTTGGCTGGAATTTGATTGATATTGGAAATCTTTTAGCCTTGATTAGCAGGTCTTTGGCAACAGCCAGTAATTACTTTAGGTGCCCAGAAATGTGCCTTATGGAACAAACCAAATGGTTTCAACAATGAAGCACTGAGACACTGTGCCAACGGCAATGCCAGTGCAGTCAGACTAGTTGAATTGAATGAATTACATAACTTCCCTGAGTCTCAGCTTCCTCGCCTGCAAAGTAGTTACAGTCAAGCCAGAAAGGCACACTGGAAGGGTTTTACACACACACACACACACACACACACACACACACACACACACGCACACAGTGCTCGGGCTGTGTTAACCATAAAATGCTCCAGGACTTAGTTCCCTCTTCTCATTCTCTCCATCCCATCCCAGTAAGGCAGTAACTCAATAACCATAAGCCTGAGTCATGGCTACACGCACAGCACAAAATGAAGATGTGAGAAATCCACAGACATGTGATACAGGGCCTGCTCCTGGGGGACTCCTGCAAACGCTAACACAAGATAGAAGGTACGAGGTGCCACTGGAGAAGTACAGGTAAGCTTCCCGAGTCTGGAAGGGAAGAGAACAGGGGAGGTCTCAGAGGAGGTGCAGCTGAACTGGACATTGAAAACTGGGTGCAATTTAGATACACAGAGCTGAGGAGGAGTGTTTTTCAGATGATGAAAACGGACAAGCACCATAGTGCAGAGAAGGGAAACCAATCAAACGGCTCAGACTGACTCATCCACACCATTCCTTCCGGCAAACATGGTGCCAATGCCCAGAGCACCAGAACACCCCCCGCTCTCTCTGGCACACATGCCCTTCTGCTCCCACCAGTTTAGGGATACACTTACCAAGTTAGTTGCCTTTGTTCCCAACCCTGTTTAGACCAATTGTACCTTAAACTGTAATTACAAAACTTCATTAAATATCACATATAGAAGAAAATAGAGTCATTTCTGTTAAGAATTAAGTTGAATGCTTTAGGAAACTCAATAAAAGGAAGTTGTTCAAAAATACAACAAATTATGGGAATTCCCTGGCGGTCCAGTGGTTAGGGCTCCGTGCTCTCACTGCCGAGGGGCCAAGTTCAATCCCTGGTCGGGGAACTAAGATCCCACAAGCTGTGTGGCACGGCCAAAAAAAAAATACAACAAATTGGGTGTGGGCACAACTACTACATAAGATTGTGAAGGGTGGCTTTTGGGGCAGGGGGAAGTGAGGAATGGAGAGTTGTTGTTCAATGGGTACAGAGTTTCAGGTTTGCAAGATGAAAAGAGTCCTGAAGATGGATGGTGGTGATGGTTGCACAACAATGTGAATGAATACTGCTGAACTGTAAACTTAAAAATAATTAAGTTGGTGAATTTTATGTTATATTTATTTTACCATAATTAAAGAGAAAAAGAAAAAGAAGATTGGGAAGGAAAGCATTAAAATCCGGTTAAATGCTGTGCTCAGATTGCTTCACACTTGTCTTTAAGTTCTCACTTGATTTTAAAGAAGGCAAAATCAGAAATCATTGATAATAACAATGGCGGACACTTATAGCTTGCTCTGTATGAGGCATGGTACTAAGCGGTTTACATATATTATTTAATCCTCCTGACAAGCCAATAAGGAGGTACTGTTAATATACCCATTTTAAAGATGAGGACAATTAGGCACAGGGGTTAGATGGCACGACCAAGATCACAACACCAGCAGTAGGCAGACTCGCAATACAGACTGAAGAGTCTAGCCCCAGAGTGTGAACTCTTCCCCACCCCTACTGTCCTAGGGAAAAGAGACAAGCAGGCACTCCTGGGAGAGGACCCGCCACCAAAGGAAGACAGGGACCCAGAATCTAAAGGGTGCCACAAGGTACGTTTAGCTAAGAAAGAATTTTAGGTTTCTGTAAACCTTTTTTAAAAAAATGATTCACCCTCCCTTTAACCAATTTTCCTAATTAACTAATTATCATCCGAGAAAAGCAGTGGATAAGACATTTCTCCTGTATTCATTCTAACTGGAGCCTCAGGTGCTGCCAACCATGGCTGCCTCACATCACGAAGACACAACTGGGCTGCGGAGGCGACTGGACTAGACACCAATGGGACACAGAATGAACACCTATCCCCCAAGCGGCTGGAAAGTACGCGCTTCTCTAAGTTTGCTAATATCGAAAAACATCTGGATACATGGATTTTATAGTTTTCACCCTGGTAGATATCCATTACGTAGGTTAGTATAAATTATATTCCTTGACCACCAAGACAACTAATGAAAATAAGTTCAAAGTGACTTTCAAAATACAAATTTCAAGCTGAAGATACATCAATAACTATTTCTGCACTATGTTCTGTACCCTGGCCCTTCTGCAAATTAGGGATAATTGTACTTGCCAGACACTTACTTCAGAGGTTGGTGAGAGGATAATGTTTGTAAAGCCTATTGGTTTTTGTGGATGAAAGGTTTTTGATTAGTACAAATTATAAATTATTACTATTCATTAGAAAGAACAAATGAATTATTTTATCTCCTAATGCATCTCTGACATCCACATGCTATTGTACACAAGAGGACAGTCTTGGAGAACACACCCCGTTCACAGCACTGCTATTAAACAAAACTGCATCCCTCTACCTTAAAAAGGAATGCTTCAGAGCAGCCTGAAAAACCTGAAAAGTCAGTCCCAGATTTCTTTGTCCCTTTATCTAAAAGCAGGAAAAAATATAATTAGAAACGTGGATAAGAAGCCTTGGCCATTGTGCTTGGTTATAAGCTTCAGATGTTTGGCTCCCAGCTCGATAATGGCCATCTTCTTGATCAGTGCCCCTTTATAAAGCAGGCTCCTACTTCACAGACGGGCGGGGGGGTCAGGGTTTCTGGCACAGAGAATAAAGTAAAACCCTCCACAGAGGAGCCACTCCACACAATCCAGTCATTGTGTAGATTTGATACCATGTTCCCCGGTGGCACATGCCAGAAATCGTCTCTTAAAGACTGTTTCTCATCTACAGCATTTTCTAAGGTGTGTTACATACAGCCTACTTGCTCCTATGTTCTCTGCACTTGTACTGTTTCAAGATTCTGCTTTCTCAAAATCATATAGTCTAAGCCTTTGTGCTACTCAGTCAGCACCACCAGATTCTCAAGGTTGCACCATCGCAGTCTCTTAGTATACGATCGTCCATGGGGGTGGAAATTGGAAAACTGTGTTCATGTCAGTGTTCCTCATTAATTTCCATTAAGTTTATCCTTTTTGATAAATAAGTTACACTTTGTTATTTAACATTTCCAATGAGAGGAGGAGGAGGAGGAAGGGGAGAGATGGAGAGAGAGGAGAGATAATGAGAATTGGCACATACAAATTTAAACGCTAGTTAAGAGCTATTATAATTTATTGGTGATTTCAGTAGAAAATGCTTCCTTCTTTGGTAACAGTTTTATTGAGATAAAAATCCACATACTGTACAATTCAACCATTTAAAGCGTACAATGCAATGTGTTTTAGTATATTCACAGAGTTGGGCACCCATCACCACAATCAATTTCAAAGCATTTTCATGATGCTAAAAAGAAACTCCATACCCTTTAACTCTTATCCTCCCAACCCTCCATCCCCTCCAATCCTAGGAATCCACTAATCTGTTTATTCCTCTCTCTCTAGATTTCTATATTCTGGACATTTCAAATACATGGAGTCATATACTATGTGGTCTTCTGTGACTAGCTTCTTTCACTTGGGATAATGTTTTCAAGGTCAGCCATGTTGTTGCAAGTATCAGTATTTCATTCTTTTTTATTGCCAATTAATATTCCATTATATGTATATAACACATTTTATTTATGCATTCACCAACTGATGGGCATTTGAGTTGCTTCCACTTTTTGCTATTATAAATAGCCAAATACTGCTGCTATAAACATTCATGCATAAGCTTTTGTGTGGACATACATTGTCATTTCTCTTGAGTATATATCTAGGAGTAGGACTGCTGGATTATATAGTAGCTCTATGTTTAACCTTTTGATGAACTGCCAGACTATATTCCAAAGGGACCATTTTCCCTGCACCATTTTCCCTTCCCTCCAGCAATGTATAAGGGTTACAAATGTTTTTTTGACCTAATAGATATCAGTATCAAAAAGTAATTTTGAAAATAAATAATTCAAAAAGAAGAATCACAATAAAAAATTTTAAATACTTAAAACCAAATTATAAAGAAAACACTACTTTCAAAACTATTGAGAGGCAGCAAAAGTGGTTCTTTGATGGATATTTATCATTTTAATTCAATTATATTACAAGGAAGGAGCAAAAAGTAAAAATATCAATGAACAAAGTAACAAGTCAAAAAGAGAACTACAGAATAATACAAAGATATTTGAAGAAAGGAAGTAAAAGAGGGAAGCATAAGCTAATGAAACATGAAATAAACATTTAATAGAAAGGATCACAAAGCCAAAAATTGATCAAGAAAAAAGAGAAAGCACAAATAAATTCTATTATAAATAAAATGGGACCCTAACTACTGATGTAGCAAACATTAAAAAGATGAGAAAAACATTATAATAACCCCATACTAATAAACTGCTTAGAAAAGGTAACTTTCCAAAACTGACCCACAAAGAAAAAGACTGAATTCTCTTCAACAGCCATTTAAAAATCTGGATTGTTAGTTTAAAAAAAAATCCTACCAAAAGGGAAGCATGAGGTCTGGAGGGCTTTACAGGTAAATTCCATAGAATAGTCAAGAAACAGATTATCCAAACGTTATACAAACTCTTAAAATAGTAGAAAAAGGGTGAACACTGCCTAACACATTCTGTGAGGTTGGTATAACTTGATACTAAAAGTAGACAAGGACAGTATAAAAAAACTAAAAATTATAGGCCAATCTCATTCATGAACCAAGATGCAAACTCCAAACCAAAATTAACAGCAAAGTGAACCCAGCAATATATTAAAAAACTAAAACTTCATGGCTAACTTAGGTTTATCTCAAAATGTAATCAAAATCATGACCAGGAATTTCTCATGAAAGTTCAACAAAGAGCTAAGGATAGCCAAGACTCTCCTCAAAAACTAGCTGAAAAGACTTGTCTTACCAATGATGTAATTAATAATTAAGACAGTGCATTGGTGCAGTGACAGAAAAATAGAGCTAAGGAATAAAACAATGAGCCCAGAAAGAGACCCATGCAAGTATGAAAACTTACTACATGACAGAGGTTACATTATAGATCCCTCGAACACTTGACTATTCATAAAAACAAAACTAAATTCAGATCCTTGCAAAATAAACAAAAAACAATTCTATTTACATTAAAACTTTTAATGTAAAAGGCAAAACTCCTTTATTATCTTTTAGAAGCCAACAGAGGGGATCCTGGGTTAATCCTGGGTTAATCTACGCAAGATGCAAAATGCACAAACCATGAAGAAAAAGATAAATAAATTCCACCACATTAAAATTAAGAACTTCTCAACAAAAGACACAATAAAGAATTTTTAAAAGAAAAGCCATCAAAGGCAAGAAAAACATTTGTTATACATATAACTGTCAAAGGATTAGCATCCAAAATATATAAAGAATTCCTTAAAATCAAGAAGGAAAAAGCCAAAAATCTCAATAGGATAATTAGCAAAAGATCTAAATAGGCATTTCACAGAAGAGAAATACAATTAGTCAACAAACATACGAAAATTACTTCTATCGCATTAGTAATCAAAATGCAAATTAAAATCACAAGACGCCATTTCATACTCACAGAATCGGCAAAAATTTTATACCTTGAAATAGGCCCATCCTACTTTTTGGAAATCAAAAACTATGGTTCTCTACAATTCAAAATTCCAGAAGGAACCTAGAGATACTCTTACACACAGGTACCTGGAGACATGCAAGGATGTACAAAGCAGCACTGTTTACAATAGGAAAATAATATAAACAACCTAATGGCCATCTATAGGAAAAGGAAAAAATAAATTACAGCATGGCCATACAATGACATACCATCAGCAGAAAAACAGTGAGGAACTATAGCTGTGTGGCTCAATATGGACGAATCTCAGGAACAAACTGTTGACTGAGAAAAATAATTCATGCAAGAATCCATACAGTACGAGACCACTTATAAAATGGTCCAAACAGGCAAAACTAAATAATATATTGCTTTTGGATACACAAGCTTGTGGCAAAACTACCAAGAAAAGCGAAGGAACAATAAACACCATTGTTCAGACAGTGGGCAATGCTAAAAAGAAGGCCTGGGGGTGCAATGGGGGGCAAGGGCAGGGGCATGCTAAAGTCATCCACGTTATTGGTAAAGTTCTAGTTCTTAAACTTGAGTGATGGGTTCCTTTTATTATTAGGCTTTGTAATTTAAATTCACTTTATATAATCCCTTTCAGGGGTCATATATTTAATTTTATTTAAAAAGGAACACCTATAATATCCCTAGAACATCAGCCTTATATCTGTTTTTATTAAAAGAAACTATGGATATTAACTTGTATTTTTCATTTAAGAGCAAGTTATCCCAAACACCTCTGCTAGGCATTTCACTTTAATTATGCATACAAGCACACGAGTTAATTACTAGTCGACTAAATTTTTTTAAGTTATACCGTGTCAATCTAGAACTGAAAATAATCATTTTCATTACAGAGGCCATGATTCAAACCTCTTTTTCCCTATTCTATTAAAAGCTACTCTTCAGAAGCTTTGTAAATAATAAAACCCAAAAGGTGGCTTGGAGGTTGTTCAGTGACTCTTGGAGGGTCTCTGCTACGAAGTGAAACATGATTCCCTTTTGCCTTTTGTTGTTTAAGCCAGCCAGTCGACGTACTTTGTTATGGCGGCCCTAGGAAATTAATACATCTGCTATTGTGGTTGTCTCTATATGTGGTAGATGGATAATTAAGGCTTCTTTTCCTCACTGGGTAATTTTGTGGGTTTCTGGGGGATCCTCCCTCTGAGAACCTCGGGCCACTGTTCTCTGGAGGTGGGCAGGGCCTCTCTCCGTCTGCTCCAGCTGGCTACTCACAGCTGCCCTACCTGCTCCCTAACCTCTGGGCTTCCAGCAGTCTGCCCCATAGTTTTTCTTTGTGGGAGTCCGCTGGCCCCTCCACGTGGTCCTCATGCGAGAGATACTTTGGAAAAGATCCCAGGCTGCCTCCTTAGCACGGGGTCCAATTCTGGACAGCACATACCTTTGCCCCACCATGGAGAGAGCACCACTAGACCCCAGGCTGGCTGTGTCTTCTTTCCATCGCCGGCCAGGCAGCTCCTGCCGCAGCCTTATTAGCCTTTACCTTCCACGGGCAGCAATTACACACCAATCCTTACATTTCCCAGATTCCGGGAGCAGATGTGAAATTCTCCCTGGAGGTACTCTCCTGGAGGCCGCCTTCGCTTGGCTTGAGGTAACAATAAAGTATCCACTTTACGGGCTTTCCTTAGGTATTGGGTAGGGGAGGATGCCTCATTCTCCAGCAACTCCTCCCAAGAAATCCTCTCTCTCAACTCTAACCCCCTCTGTCTAACGCTGGTATAAAGCATTTTCAATTTCCTACAATGTCCTATATAGATGGTCTAAAACCTCCCCACAGAACCCGGGGTGGGGGGGCTTGGCACTGCCTGCATTGTTCTAGGTTCTGGGGCTCTGCTGACATTGGTGAGTAGAATTTTTATTTTTTCTTTTGGCCGCGCTGTGTGGCTTGTGAGATCTCAGTTCCCCGACCAGGGACTGAACCCGGGCGACAGCAGTGAAAGCCCAAAATCCTAACCACTAGGCCACCAGGGAACTCCCCTGGTGAGTAGAATTTAACACCCAGTTCCACTTGACTTTCCTGTTGCTTACTTCCCTAGATGACATTGTAATAGGGAAGAACAAATCTGACTCCACGTTAGAACTGTTTCTTTTACTTTAACCTTTGTATTCTATTGCTTTTGCTACAAGTTAAGAATGTTGCCTATAACCTGAAATATACAGGATAGCCCTGTTCTCAAGGCTCTGATCTTTAAAGGTATAACAATTTTCCATTCACATAGTGATTAAAAGTTGCTGAACAGAGAATAATATTTGTCTTGTTGAAGGTTTACAGGAACATCGTGACCTGACCGAGGTTGAGAGATGCAAAAACAAAAGATTCTGACACCAAGACGTCTGCAACAACCAGCCACACCCACTCCCCTTTTAGTAAAAGAAGCCTGAACTCTAACTTGGGTAAGATGGTTCTTTGGGACACTAGTCCAGCATCATCGCGGTCTGCTGGCTTTCCAAATAAAGTCGAATTCCTTGCTCCAACACCTCGTCTCTTGATTTACTGGCCTGTCGTGCCGCAAGCAGTACAAGCCTGGACTTGGTAACAGGACGGAGGACTCTATCAGTAGAAGTGACTGGGAAGAAGCCAGCTACGGGCTGACCAAGGCCGCACGCCCGGGTGGCTTTCCACGTCTTCTTGTTCTCTGCAGCTCTGGTCCCCCTGAACTGTTTGGCTGGATGACTTATCCCCAGAGAGTGTAGCTGTTTCCTACTCCCCATGTAACAAGGTAAAAGAATTAGCCTGTTTCTTGAAGGGAGAGGTTTCAGACGAACCCTAGAGGTCGGGGGTGGCGGAGCCTGGGATTAGCTGATGGGAAAGCCCTGGGGCCCAGTCTTCATAAGGGCAGGAGCTGAGTCACACTTTGCCTTTGAACCCCAAGCATCCAAGTTCTGTGCCTTCTATGCAGCAGATGGTCAATGGACGCTCCTTAAACTGAGTTCTAAACACACAGGCCTGTGGGAGCCTGACTAGGCTGGGGTTCACGGAAAAACTTGGGAAAACTGAAGACAACTGATGGACTTTTATTATCCTTTGACGATTTTAAAACACATTTTAGTATCTGTGGGGAATTAGTCAATGCCAGACTATTAGGTTTATGCTGCATGTGAGCCATATGAGCTTTCCTCAATCTTCCTTTCCTGCCAGCCTTTCCCTCCACTTCTACTCAAGGGCCACCCTTTCCTAACACTTTCCTCACACACACACTCGGGGACTTCAATCTGGACTCACCTTCTTTCCCGGCCTCTTAATCTGCCCACTGTCAGCTCCTGCATGACACCTTTCTGAGTCCCAGCCAGAAAGTACCTCTTGCTCTTCCGAGTTCTCAGAGCTGTCTACCTGGATCTGTTCTGGGGCCCCTGAGCACTTTCTACCTTAAATTAGAATTATCTTCTCTGCTCTACTAGATGATGAGCTTCTTGAATTACAATACGGTTATGTCATAAGGACCTCTGTACCCCTCAGAGCACCCACGCTGACAAGTACCATAGGATGGCACTCAACAAGTGTTGAAAGAATTTTTGTATAACATGCGTGTGTTTTAACAATGCACATAATTTATTCTTCAGTGATGGGAAAGACTGACAAAGAGGGTTAACTTGTATGAGTTATAGGTCTGATTTATAGGTTTGGTTTTACAGTTGTTTTGCAGTAAAACAAAGTCATGATTTTTTTATGGCTTCCTTTTTTCAGAAAGTAAAAATGTACATAGAAGTACTTAGAAACGTGTTTTAAAAATCTGCCATTCTCCCATTAGCCAACGGTATCTTATACCAAGTTTACAACAATGAGTAAGAGAAATTTGAGCATCTTATGGCAACACTTCTCTTATGAGCCCAGTCTTCATAACAAAGGTTTTATCTTATTTTTATTTTGTGTTTACTTTTGTATGTAATTGAATGGAATGTCTAAACACCTATACAGCTGCTTGTTTATTCTTATTGCAAAATCCCAGAAAGCACACATTTTGTCCAAATTGATGTCCCTAAGTATTAAAATTCCGTTACATTCTTAAAGTTCTATTTTTTATAGGGATTATTTTTAGACATATACCTTCAAATGAAACAGGACTGAGGAACAAGAACCTTGACTTACGTGTGTATGAAATGAAAACCACAGGGAAGGAACACATCTGGGTTTTAAATACACACCAGTAACCACCCAGTTAAATATTATAATCCTGAACTTGCACTTACATCGTATATTTCATGGTTGGCCAAGCACTGGCCCATGGTATTGCACACACTGTTTGCCGTCTATCCAACAACCATCCACGTCTTGCTTATCGAATACCAAGTCAGTTCAGGAGCCAGGCAGTCAGGAAATTGTGGGCAGGCTGGGCCCCTCTGACTTACCAGGTGTAAGTTTTGACTGTTCTAACTCCTTATGGCCATTGCATTCCTCTTTTCAGTGACTGGTCTAGGCACAGGCACGTGAAACAATTCTAGCTAAAGAGATTTAAGGGGATGTCTTCTGAAGCACTTCTAGGAAACTCTTCTTCTCCTTCTTACAAAAAGGACACAAAAATGGAGCATTAACCCCCTTTTCTTGACAGTGGATCCTGAAATTGAGGACTTGATGCATGAAATTCTGGCAGCCACCCAGGACCAATGAGGGACGCTGCCAAAGCTCAGAATGGCAGAGTAGAAAGACGGGAAGAACCTAAATTCTTGATGATTTTGTTTTTGAGCCACTGAATCAATTACCCTGGAACTTCTTGACTTCTAGTTATGAGAGAGTACATGTTCCTATTTTTAAGCCAATTTTAGTTGAGATTTCTGTTATTTGCCACCAAAAGTATCCTAAATAATCCACATATTGGATCTCATTAAATCCTCACAACAATGGTGTGAAACAGGCATTTTACAAATGAAGCAAACGAAATAGCAAAAAGTTAATCTTCTGTGCCAAGGTCACACATCTATAAATGGCATAACTGGATCTGAAACCAGGTCTGATTCCAAATTTGGTGTTTCTTCCCATGAAACTTGATGACACACACACAAAAAGCCTAGAGCAAGAAAACATACTGTCAAATCATCCTGACATTCTTAACAAGTCTAAGGCAAACTGTGCCATCATGGAAATAGACTAGCCACTGAGTGCAAATGCTAGTTCTGTCAAAGACTCTGGGATTATGGTTAAACCACTCAACATTTCTCAATTAGGAGTCTTATATTCTTTAACTCTAATTTAAATCAAGCAATTTCAAGACAAATCCAAAAACATTAAGTGCCAACCATTTGTCCACAACTATTTGGCATTTTGGGAGATACACCATAAACCAAATGCTAGCTTGTCCTTAAAGAAAGGAACTTGTTCACCTGAGAAGCTAAGTCACAGACAGTACTTGAAAAAGCTAAAGAAACACAGTAAGGACGATATCATATATTAGCCTGTATGTCAACAATAGCACAATAGATGCTAAATATAGCATGAGACTCAAAAGTAGTACGGATCCCACGTTCAGGTGTCACACATCACTCAACAGCCAACAAAATATCTCATGCCTCCTATGTGTTAGGTTCAACCATATGAAATTGCTAATATCCAACCTTTTATTTTTTTTACTAAAAAAGTGGCAATTTGTGTGTTTCAACTTTGGTAGACCCAGAGATACAGCAGAAAATAGAAAGCATTTGATGTAGTGGGAGAGTCAGAGAGGTAAACCTCAGTAACGATAGAGTGGACAAGTGCTCAATAGGAGGGCATGTACAGGCTGGGGTAAGAGCACAGGGGGGAGGCACTGAGCCCAGACTTGTGAAGTCAGGGGAGGTTGCCCAAAAGAGGAGATGCTTAAACTGAGTTCTCAGTGGGAAGTAGCTTTGATGTGACTGATCTCTTCAACCTCTAAAGGTGTGTATTTCTAAATGAATGCTCATACTCTTTCCTATTTTTACCCATCACACGTCTGGAAAGACAGCTGTTTTATATTAATTAATTCTTTTAACAGCGTTACACTGAGTGGTTTATATGGAAGACATGTAATGCACTCTTTAATCATCACCCCATCCATCAAGGTGAGAATTAGTATCCCCACTTTTACTAATGAAGACACAGTGGCTCAAAAAGATACCCAAGATCATGTAGCCATTTAGTAGCAGAGCCTAGAAAAAATTATGGTAGGAAATAAGAAGAAAAACAACAGCAGGATCCCCATATAAATGGCCTAAATGCCCTATGTTTAAAAAACAAAAAACCTCAACCACCACCGGAAAAAAATGTTTAATTCTACTTTAAGGCAAAAATCTGTTCTGGTTACTAAACATGCTCAACAAGGCCACCATAACTGCCCTGTTTGTTACCCAAATGGCACCAGTAAGACTCAGAGCTCAAATAAAGTTCAAAGACCAAGCCAGAAGTCAAACTAGTCAGAAGAGGGTTTGGAGATGCTTAGGTCCTTTGAAGTCAACTTAAAAAGACCACCTGAGACGTCTAAGTCTCCACAAAGAGCTGCACTCACAAGTGATAACCATTTCAGCACTTCCTTCCAGGAGTTCCCGTAAAAGTGCAGGAAGGTAGAGCTGAAAGTAACTCAGGACTGCAGCAGATTCTGCAGGCTCTTCACCAGAAACGTACTTCCTTGTCTTCACAAGCCCACCACCTTCACGGCATTTCCTGGCAGTCAGTGTGTCCACGTGATCGAGTTCTACGAAGAACGTGAGTAGGAGTGATGTGTCCCATTTCTGAGCCATGGCCTCTCAGCCGCAGGGGTGCCCTCTCCACGCGCTCTCTGCCCATCTGATAGGTGTGGATGGCAACAGGGTCAGAGGGGACAACAGAGCCACAAAATGACAGGAAGCTGTCTGGCTCCCTGAATCACCACATGAGGAAAGCTGCCCACTGACCAGGAAGGCCCACTGTCAGCTGTTACATGAACAAGAAGTAAATCTGCACTGTGTCTGAGCCACTGTATATTTGGGGGGTTTATTTGTTATAGCCGGTAGTCTAATCCCATAGATAGCAGCATAACCAGGCCAAAAAGCAGGGGTGCTGTGGAATTCCTTTGGGGCTCTGAGCACATCTTCTAAGACCAAGGCCACTGCTGAACCCGGCTCACAGGCCCAGCCTCCTTCAGTCCAGGGCACTACTACAAAGCATTTCTGGAAGTGAGATCTAAAGAATAAGCAAATGAGTGATTCAATTGATAGCTAAGTATTAAAGGAGACAGTGAACATCTGAGCTACAAGGGATAGCAAAATATTGGGCAAAATAAGAGGGAAAAATGGCAAAAGGGTTTAGAACTTGGCCCTAGCATAATATGTATTACTCCTTGACACAGTTTTTATTGCCCATCTAAAGAGTTCTTGATGCAAACAAAATTTATCTCAGTAAGTAGCCAAAGAAGTACAAATAAGATGACCATTCATTTACAAGAAAGATGACTCTAGGTATTAAATCCTCTTACATTTTTAAAGTTTTTTAAAATAAAGATTGTTTTAGATATATACCTTCAAATGAAACCAGACTAAGGCACAAGAACCTGGACGTATGTGTGTAAGAAATGAAAACCACAGGGAAGGAACACATCTGGGGGTTTAGATTTTAAAAAAAGTAATTAAAAAAAGTAATTAAAAGTACATGCAGGGGCTTCCCTGTTGGCACAATGGTTAAGAATCCACCTGCCAATGCAGGGGACACGGGTTCGAGCCCTGGTCTGGGAAGATCCCACCTGCCGCGGGGCAACTAAGGTTGTGCACCACAACTACTGAGCCTACGCTCTAGAGCCCGCGAGCCACAACTACTGAAGCCTGCATGCCTAGAGCCCGTGCTCCACAGCAAGAGAAGCCACCGCAATGAGAAGCCCGCGCACCGCAACGAAGAGTAGCCCCCGTTCGCCGCAACTAGAGAAAGCCCCCGCACAGCAACAAAGACCCAACACAGCCCAAAATAAATAAAATAAATAAATTTATTTAAAAAAAAGTACATGCAATGATACTGAGTTATCTGAGGCTCTTTGACTTCCAGAAATTACCATATTTGACACAAATATCAGTAAATTTGGTCATTTATACTTTACACTTTGTAAAGGGGAAAGACTACACTGGAATCAGACTCAGTAAATCCTATTTTTTAAATAGGGGAAGGAACCTTAGAAATTGGATCTATAGAGTAATAGGACTAGACAGGATTTTAGAAAGCCTCCTCCTCAATTTCCTAATTTCATATATGAGAAAACTTAGGCACAAGGAGGTTGAGTCACTTTCCCAACATAACACAGCTTTTTGGCGAGAAAAAAATGGAGTAACTCCAGGTTTGCTGACTCCCAGACACCTGGGTTCCCTGGCTCTGATAACATAGAAGGAAGATCAAACTTAACCTCAGAAAAATACTTGAACTACACTTTCGAATAGCTAAATTATACTATAGGGACAAGAAATGCGACCTAGAATTCAGACCATCTTAAGTTGGCCAGGATACATTTTACAAGAATAATTTCATTGAGCTTAAAAAAATTATTAAAGACATCTTTAAAACATTGCCCTTAATTTCTTCTACTATCACCCACCACTGTTATTATAAAAATCTAGGTCTCAAGTAATGAGGTATATACTTTGTTATTTAGCAAAGCTAACAGATTATTTTTAATCATCATACTGGTTATACATTTTCAATTACACAGAGAAAAAACTCAAATCCCTTTTAATTCTACCTTTCTTAACCCTGAAGGATATTTCTTGCAGATTTCACCAGCTGATACAATTCAGATGAAAAAAAGATCCTTCCTTTATTACCTAAAGGGAGCTGTAAATCAAATGTAGACCTCAGGGGCATCGGGACAAAGGGAGAGAAGGAGGGAGGGCTCATTTGCTTATTAGGTTTCCATAAAAAATTAAGAATAACAAGCAGATCTAAATCTGCCCACAACCCAAGCCTCGTATCAGTTGCTACTGAAACATGAAAGACTTTTCTTACAAATTGCAATCAACCTAACTTTCTGTTGTCTCGCATACAGACGTGCTGCTCCAATTGATGAAATGTTATTAATAAAGGAAGAGATGGCTACAAATTAAAGCAAGCCCTGCTTAATCACATTAATCCAGAGCAAGTCAAAGGCTTCCATTTTCGAAATAATTTTGGGCTTAATGTCTTAGAGATGGGCAGACTGCTGCATTGAGGCAGCAGCTGGTCCAATTTAAGCTGCATTGTGAGGCCGGAATTGTCAGGTCCTTACAGAAACAAGGAAGCCTGACAGTTTTCAGGATGCGACCAAAACTGCTGAGACAAAGGAAATTGCAAGAAATTGAAAGGGCCCTGTAACAATTACAAGGCGGCCCACTGTTGGCGGATTGTATATGATTAACCAACTCTCGCTGTCGGGATGGGGTGGCGTGCACTCACTGCGACTCTGCCCCCAGCCGTTGAGCCCCCAACAGCTGCTGCATGAAGCATAGTCAGGGACCGCTACTTTGGGTGAGCGATTAGAAAAAGGCCCATCCGTAAGCACCAAGGCGGAGGGCACCCTCCACACGTTCCTATCTCCTCCACAGACATGGTGGCTGCACTGACCAAGACACGGACAGAGAGGCTGGACAGGCACCAACAAAGAAACACTGCCCGTATCTGCCAGCCAGAAGGGGCTGAACTCCGAGAACAGGTTTGCAGCAGGGGGATTTGATTTTCCTGAGCAATTATCTGAATGATTTTCTATGCAACAAAATGAAAAAGTAGGTCAAAAACAGAACCCAAGTTCTAGGTTGTGAATTAAGAGATCTAATTTCTAATCCTAGATGTGCAACTCTGGCTGTGTGATGCTGGGCAATTCACTTTATTCTCTGGGCCCTACGTTCTTCATGAATCAAACCAAGATTCCAGCTCAGTGTTACACAGCTTGCAAACAACACAGCTGACCGACTCCAAACTTCCCACATCACCCACACGTGCACATTTTCCACCGTATTAGGAGATGCCATAGCACGGTAGTAGCAGGGACTCTGGAATCAAAATGTCTGGGTTTGAATACTAATTCTGCCCCTCACTGCTATTACTATTATCATTATTACTACTTATTTCACCACTCAGCAACAAAGAGGCCCTACCAAGGTAAAGCTTTTCCTGATTTCATCTGTCATAGCTCTCCAACTCTTTAAAAGTCCCACATGTCAGAAAAGAAAACACATCCAATTTCAAACAGTAAAATCACGCTATTAACTCTCTCAGACCAGGCTTGAACTAAGGAAATAAGGCCTGGGAGACAACAACGACCTCGTTGGTTGCAGCTCCTCTGCTTAGACAACTGTAGGCTACATTTCTGAAACTTCAGTGTGGAATTTACCTTGGAGTCACTCGGTTTATTGTATAATATGTTGTGTTTTCTCATTTTAGTGCTTTGGGTGTTTGTGGTTTTATTCTGGTAACAGTAATATTCTGCTGAGATTACTCCTGTCTTTTTGGCATATTACAGGACACTTTTAGAAAAAGGACACCTGGAATAGAAAGACAGCAATTAAAAATTATTCCACTAGTTAAACCAAATGAAAATAATGCATTTATATGTAATGTCGATTAATTCCAATATTAATGTAACAGCCCTAAGAAGCAAACCAATAAATGTTGGCCCAAATGAGTTTTGACTGAGTGAAATAACTTCACTGAGTTTTAAACAACTCAGAAGAGGAGGGATGGATGGACAGATGGATGGATAATGCACAGATAGATAAATAAGTGGGGGTAGTTATGGATAGACATACAGGCCCGCCTCACTTTAGTAACAGAGGTACTCCTGAAAAGTTCATGCCTTCTCCAGATCGGAACAGACCTTGGGGATAGTCTGGCTCCACCTCCTACCCTGGTTGAACCCTCACAACTTCACAGAGAATCACCGTAGCCTGTGTTTCCTCATTCTTAGTGTCAGGATAACTGTAACATTTGGAGATAAGTGTCTGAGTTCCTCAGGGAATCTGCCAAAATATGCCTCCCTGTACCTTTCACTAGTTGTTCCCTCTGAGCAACACACAATAATGACATTCTACTTCATGCGACAGGTCTTTATTTGAAAACAGCTAACATGCTCCCCATCCCCCAACACAGGCACCTAAGCCTTTGACTTAGCATTTGGAATTGAACCGTAATAGTATGTTAGAAGGCTCCTGGGTTTAATAGATGTAGCAGTTATTAAGTCATTACCCCTCGGTTCCAAATCTGTCCTTCCTTCCCACTCTGTGATAAAGAAGGTGGGCTCTGTAAATATCCTGCTTTGCCAGATGCCATGATGTTAAGCCTCGTCACTAGGGAGCGCGGGAGGGACACTAGAGGAAGAACGGTCTCCTCTGCCAGGTCCCCCTGAGCCCCCCTCACCAGTCTCCTGCAGGGCGCTGCCCTCTCCAGCCTTCACCTCCTGCCCAGCAGATTCCTCTCACAAGGCTCATGCAGGTTCATCCGCAGACAGGAAGCTGTTAGTCCAGCTGTTGGCTCTGGGATCATACTTTCAGCCCCCAACCCTCTTTATCAGGTTGTGCTTAAAGTAATTTCAATAGTTTGTGTTATGTGCAAACGGACCCTAACGTACACAGTTTTATTATCTACTTCCGTTGAGAATAAACTGACATAGTCATAATAATATAAGTGTCTGTTGATTTACTGAAAAATTATGATATAGCTATATAGGAAGAATGAGGGAAGATGAGATGGTGGGAAGGGGGAAGGTGGTATAAGAAGGCTGTTTCCATCTATTATTGATGCTGATAATATTAATTATCATTGTTATCATCATTACAGCTAAAAGTTACATGATTCTTATTACATAACAAGTACTTTACATTTAGTAACATTTAGTCCTTACAGAAATGTTGTGACATGAAATAATATTATCTTCTTCCTTTTACAAAACTTGAAAATGAGGCACTGCAAAGTTAGATAACTTACCCAATGCTGTACAACTACTGGGGGGTAGAATTAATATCTAAAATGGGTAAATTAAGAAACAGCAGTATTAAGTGTGCAATAATTAACTATTAAGTGGGCAATAGCATTGCCTGAAAAAACAATGTACACACCTTAATTTAAAAATACTTTGTTCCTAAAGAACCCTAACCATCATCTGAGCCTTCAGTGCATCTTAATCTTTTTGCTGGTGGAGGGTCTCGCCTCGATGCTGATGCTGCTGGCTGATCAGGGAGGTGGGTGCTGGAGGCTGGGTGGCCGTGACAATTGCTTAAAGTAAGACCACAGTGAAGTGTGCCTCATCCGTTGCCTCTTCCTTTCACTTTAACATTTAAAGGTCACTGTACCATTATTAATTGGCCTAATTTCAATATTGTTGTGTCTCAGAGAATAGGGAGGCCCGAAGACAGGGAGAGAGAGAGGGATTGTTTGGTTGGTGAAGCAGTCAGAACACACACAACATTTATTGATTAAGTTTGCCATCTTGTATGGGCACAGTTCATGGTGCCCCAGAACAATTACAACAGTAACATCAAAGATCACTGATCACAAATCACCACAGCAAATGTAATAATAATGAAAAAGTCTGAAATATTGCAAGAATTACCAAATTGTGACACAGAGACACAATGTGAGCAAAAGCTGTTGGAAAAATGGCGCCAACAGACTTGCTTGACGCAGGGTTGCCACAAACATTCTATTTGTAAAAAATGCAGTATCCATGAAGCACAATAAAGCAAAGTGCAATAAAGCAAGGTGTGCCTGTATAAATGTACTATTTTAACCCATGGAGTAGAAGAAACAGCCAAAATAAAGTACAGACTTCTGCAGAGCAGGATTTAAGGTAGAGTAGAATAAGGAAAAGGAATATTGCTTTGATTTTTATTTTGATTTACTTTATATTTTATTTTCATTTTATTTTGATTTTTAACCATGTTCATATAAAATTTTTTTAAACTTTTCATTTTATATTGGCGTATAGCCGATTAACAGTGTTGCGATAGTTTCAGGTGCACAGCAAAGGGACTCAGCCACACATACACATGTACCCATTCTCCCCCAAACTCCCCTCCCATCCAGGCTGCCACATAACATTGAGCAGAGTTCCCTGTGCTACAGAGTAGGTCCTTGTTGGTTATCCATTTTAAATACAGCAGTGTGTACATGTCAATCCCAAACTCCCTGACTATCCCTTCCCCCCTGGTAACCGCAAGTTCATTCTCTAAGTCTGTGAGTCTGTTTCTGTTTTGTAAATAGGTTCATTTGTATCATTTCTTTTTAGATTCCGCATATAAGGGATATCACACGGTATTTCTCTTTCTCCTGTCTTTCTTACTTCACTCAGTATGACAAACTCTAGGTCCATCCATGTGGCTGCAAATGGCAAAATGGCATTCTTTCATTCTTTTTAATGGCTGAGTAGTATTCCATTGTGTGTGTGTATATATATATATATATATATATATATATATATATATATATATATATGTATATATATATACCACACCTTCTTTATCCATTCCTCTGTTGATGGACATTTAGGTTGCTTCCATGTCTTGGCTAAGCACTGTAAGCAGTGCTGTAATGAACACTGGGGTGCACATATCCTTTGGGACCATGTTTTTCTCTGGATATATGCCCAGGAGTGGGATTGCAGGGTCATCTGGTAGCTCTATTTTTAATTTTTTAAGGAACTTCCATACTGTTCTCCATAGTGGCTGTATCAATTTACATTCCCACCAACAGTGTAGGAGGGTTCCCTTTTCTCCACACCCTCTCCAGCATTTATTGTTTGTGGATTTTTTGATAGCCGTTTTGACTGGTGTGAGGTGATATCTCATTGTAGTTTTGATTTGCATTTCTCTAATAATTAGTGATGTTGAGCAGCTTTTCATGTGCTTCTTGGCCATCTGTATGTCTTCTTTGGAGAAGTGTCTATTTAGGTCTTCTGCCCATTTTTTGATTGGGTTGTTTGTTTTGATGATATTAAGCCTCATGAGCTGTTTGTAAATTTTGGAGACTAATCCCTCATCGGTCACATCATTTGCAAATATTTTCTCCCAATCTGTGGGATGTCTTTTTGTTTTGTTTATGGTTTCCTTTGCTGTGCAAAAACTTTTGAGTTTAATTAGGTCCCATTTGTTTATTTTTGTTTTTATTTCCATTATTCTGGGAGATGGATCAAAAAAGATTATTGCTGCGATTTATGTCAGAGAGTGTCCTGCCTATGTTTTCCTCCAGGAGTTTTATAGTATCCAGTCTCATATTTAGGTCTTTAATCCATTTTGAGCTTATTATTGTGTATGGTGTTAAACAATGATCTAATTTCATTTTTTTACATGTAGCTGCTCAGTTTTCCCAGCACCATTTGTTAAAGAAACTGTCTTTCCACCATTGTGTGGTCTTGCCTCCTTTGTCGTAAATTAATTGGCCGTAGGTGTGTGGGTTTATTTCTGGGCTTGGTATCCTGTTCCATTGAGCTACATTTCTATTTTTGAGGCCAGTACCATATTGTTTTGATGACTATAGTTTTTTTTTTAATTATTTATTTATTTTTTAATTTTAAAATTTATTTTTGGCTGCGTCGGGTCTTCATTGCTGCACGTGGGCTTTCTCTAGTTGCTGCGAGTAGGGGCTACCCTTTGTTGCACTGTGAGGGCTTCTCATCACGGTGGCTTCTCTTGTTGCGGAGCACAGGCTCTAGGTGCGCGGGCTTCAGTAGTTGAGGTGCGCGGGCTTCAGTAGTTGCGGCACACGGGCTCAGTAGTTGTGGCACATGGGCTTAGTTGCTCTGCGGCATGTAGGATCTTCCCAGACCAGAGCTCGAACCCGTGTCCCCTGCATTGGCAGGCAGATTCTTAACCACTGCACCACCAGGGAAGTCCCAATGACTACAGCTTTGTAGTACAGTCTGAAATCAGGGAGCCTGATTCCTCCAGCTCCGTTTTTCTTTCTCAAGATTGCTTTGGCTATTCGGGGTCATTTGTGTCTCCTCACAAATTTTAAGATTTTTTGTTCTAGTTCTGTGAACAATGCCACTGGTAATTTGATAGGGATTGCACTGACTCTGTAGATTCCCTTGGGTAATATAGTCATTTTGACAATATTGATTCTTCCAGTCCACAAACATGGTATATCTTTCCATCTGTTAGTGTCGTCTTCAATTTCTTTCATCAGCATCTTATAGTTTTTGGAGTACAGGTTTCTTGTCTCCTTATTCCTAGGTATTTTATTCTTTTTGATGTGATGGTAAATGGGATTGTTCCTTGAATTTCTCTTTCTGATCTTTTGGTGGTGGTGTATAGAAATGCAACAGATTTCTGTGTATTAATTTTGTAACCTGAGACTTTACCAAGTTCATTGATGAGCTCTAGCAGTTTTCTGGTAGCATCTTTAGGATCTTCTATGTATAGTATCATGTCATCTGCAAACAGTGACAGTTTAGCTTCTTCTTTTCCAATTTGGATTCCTTTTATTTTTTTTTTTTTCTTCTCTGATTCCTGTAGCTAGGACTTCCAAAACTATGTTGAATAAAAGTGGCAAGAGTGGACATGCTTGTCTTGTTCCTGATCTTAGAGGAAATGCTTTCAGCTTTTCACCATTGAGTATGATGTTAGCTGCTGGTTTGTCATATATGGGCTTTATTATGTTGAGGTATGTCCTCTCTATGCCCACTTTCTGGAGAGTTTTTATCATAAATGGGTGCTGAATTTTGTCAAAAGCTTTTCTGC
Source organism: Balaenoptera ricei (assembly GCF_028023285.1). Taxonomy (NCBI): domain Eukaryota; kingdom Metazoa; phylum Chordata; class Mammalia; order Artiodactyla; family Balaenopteridae; genus Balaenoptera; species Balaenoptera ricei. The sequence continues at coordinate 9,499,464 of NC_082644.1, forward strand.
ATCTATTGGGATGATCATATGGTTTTTTTTCTGCAATATGTTGATGTGGTGTATCACACTGATTTGCAGATACCGAAAAATCCTTGCATCCCTGCGATAAATCCCACTTGATCCTGGTGTACTATCCTTTTAATGTATTGTTGGATTCGGATTGCTAGTATTTTGTTGAGGATTTTTGCACTGATTTTGTTCATCAGTGATATTGGTCTGTAATTTTCTTTTTTTGTGGTATCTTTGTCTGGTTTTGGTATCAGGGTGATGGTGGCCTCATAGAATGAGTTTGGGAGTATTCCTTCCTCTGTAATTTTTTGGAACAGTTTCAGAAAGATGGGTGTTAGCTCTTCTCTAAATGTTTGATAGAATTTGCCTGTGAAGCCTTCAGGTCCTGGACTTTTGTTTGTTGGGAGTTCATATAAAATTTGATAAAATAATTCACTAAAACTTAGACTAAAACAAAATGTAAATAGATTCTGTTGAGTAATAAATAACTTGTTCATATCTATAATCTCAAACCTATACATGAATTGTTTTTAAGAATGAACTGATTATTTTGCTTTTATTTAGTCTACTTTTGAATAGACCATCATCCTTCATGGTTACTTATATCAATCCTAAAACCCATATGAATCTTACTAGAGTCATATTTAACCTTAGAACATTAAAATTTGGTACTTTCTAACTTGTAGAGTTTCTCCCAAATCTACTGCAGATGCAATCACTCATGTATTAATTTACTCAGCAGACACTTATTTGATACCTGTTCTATGCCAGGTCCTAGACTAGTCTCTAGCGATTGGAAGACAAATAAGACACAACCTCTGCATTAAGGAACTTACAGCTTAGAGTAAAATACAGGCTTGTAAGTCTATACAAAACAGACATGTGGAGGCTTTACTACAGAATTTGTATTTGAGCTAGGTCTTAAAGCATGAATAAGTGTGACAGTTAATTTTGTGTCAACTTGAATGGGTCACAGGGTGCCCAGATAATTGTTCAAACATGGGTGTATCCATAAGGGTGTTTCGGGATGATGTTAACATGTGAATCAGTAGACTGAGTAAAGTAGATTGCCCTCGCTAAGGTGGGTCAGCATCAACCAATCAATTGAAGACCTGAGTAAACAAAAAGATTAAGTAAGAGGGAACCCCTCCTGTCTGACTGCCTTCAAGCTGGGACTTGAAGAATGTCTACACATTCCTCCTGGGTCTTAAGTCTACCAGCTTTTGGACTAGAACTCACACCATTAGCTCTCCTGGGTACCCAGTCTGCCGACTGAAAATCTTAGAACTTCTTAGTGATCATAATCCTATGAGCCAATGCCTTATAATAAATTCCTTAGATCGATGATACATAGATAGATAGATAGATAGATAGACAGACAGACCACCACCCTATTGGTTCTGTTTCTCTGGGGAACCCTGATAAATACAATAAGCTTTAAGTGAAGAAAAGTCATTTCAGATAGGGGAAGCAAGCTTTCATAAAGCTTTGGAGCCATGAAAGGATTCAGCATGCTTGACTGGAAAATAGAAGAGACTGAAGAAAGAGAATAGTTAAGTTGTGAGGATTTAGAAAAGATGACTCACAGAAATTAAATCATGTAATGGAATTCCATGGTAAACTATTTTATAAGGAACAATCCCCTTTGTAATGCAAACAGACAGTTGATAGATCTGAAATTTTTAATGGAGATAAAACCATTTTTAATTGAATTTATGGGCAGGTGTTTCTTGCATGTAAAACACACAGTAATCTATTCCTAAAATTATGTGTCTGTTTACTTATATTTTATAGTCTTCATAATTCCTAGAAAGATAGTTATAAAGAATTTTTATTATGAAAGTTTTCAAACATACACAAAAGAAAAATAACAGTAAAATAAACCCAACCTGCCCACCTACCCTCTGGATGCAAAAATTACCAACATTTTAACATACTTACTTCATCAATTTCTTTTTTTCTTCCTTCCTTTTTCCTTTACTCTGTAGTATGTTAAAGCAAATTTCCTGCACCATTTTACACCTAAATACTTTCATATATAATTGCTAAAACAAGGATATTTCTGTTCATACCTGCAAAAACTGCAATACTCTCATCTAGCAAAATTAAGTCACCCCTTAGCATCATCTAATTCCCAGTCCATATTCAAATTTCCCTGACTACTGCCCAAAAAAGTCTTTTTCAAGTGGTTGTTTTGTTTTCAAATCAATTTCCATCCATGATCCACACATCCTACTTGATAGGTCTCTTAAATGTTATGTAATCGGCAATGCTTTTGTAACTTATGGGCATATTTAAGAAACCAGGGCAGCTGTCCTCAGCATATCCTACATTCCAGATATGCCCTACTGCTTCCTCAAGGTATGTGTCATGCAAGGTGTTTCTCTATCCCCTTTATTTCCCATTAACTGGATGTTGGATCTAAGGTTTTGACTTTATTTAAATTCAACTATTTTAGCAAGAATTCTTCAAGACGGTGCTATGTATTTCATCTTACAGGAGATGTATAATGATGTGTGGCTGTTCTATTTTTAGTGATGCTAAGGTTGATCAGTGGATTCAGGTGGCGACAGCCATCTAACCTGTTCCCAGCAACATTTATCCTAATGGTTTCAGCAGGGTGAGCACTGCCTAAAGAAACTACAGGTATACCTCTGAGGTACTGCGGGTTCAGTTGCAGACCAATGCAATAAAGCGAATATCACAATAAAGTGAGTCATAAAAATTTTTTTGTTTCCCAGTACACATGAAAGTTACATTTACACTATACTATAGTCTATTAAGTGTGCAATAGCATTATGTCTAAAAAATAATGTACACACCTTATTTTAAAAATACTTTATTGCTAAAAAATGCTAATCATAATCTGAGCCTTCAGCGAGTTGTAATCTTTCTGCAATAGTAATATCAAAGATAGATCACCATAACAATATAATAATAATGAAAAAGTTTGAAATATTGTGAGAATTACCAAAATGTGACAGAGACACGAAGTAAGTAAATGCTGTTGGAAAAATGTCACCCACAGACTTGCTTGACGCAGGGTTGCCGCAAATCTTCAAATTGTTTTAAAAAAATGCAGTATCTTCGAAACACAATAAAGTAAAGAGCAATAAAAAGAGGTAGGCCTGTATTTCATTAGAGATTGCAAAATGGTGATCTTTCTAATTCTACAATTATTTCTGCATTAATAGCCAAAATTCTTCTATAGAGATGACTTGGTGATAAACTAATTTTAATTTTGGGGAATTAAAATATATGAAACAGGTCACTACAATTGACATACAGTTCATTGCACATTTTTAAAATGTACATGAGAAGTGTTAACATATGTATCCACTCTTAAAACCATCACCACAATCTAGACAATGAACTTAGTTCAGCATCACTCCCAGATGTTTCCCTGTTCACCTTTCTAATTCTTCCCTCTTACCCCTCACTGGCCCCATCCCCATGCAACCATTTCTGTTACAACAGATTAGTTTGTATTTTCTAGAGTTTTATATAAATTGAATCATACAGTGTGCACTCTTTTTTGTCTGGTTTCTTTCACTCAGCATAACTGAGTGAACATAACTGAGTTTCTTTTACTCAGCATCCATGTTGTTGTGTGTATCAGTGATTTATTCCTTTTTACTGCTGAGTAGTATTCCATTGAATGGATGTACCACAATTTATTCACCTATTCACCTGTTATGGGCATTTGAGTTGTTTCTCATTTGGGACTATTATGAATAAAGCTGCTATAAACATTCCTGTATAGGTTATTGTATAAATATAAGTTTTCATTTCTTTTGGGTGAATACTCAGGAGTGAGACTTCTGGTTCATAATGTACATTTACATTTACATTGTGAACCAGCAGTACATTTATGAGAAACTTCTAAATGGCTTTCCAAAGTGGTTGTACCATTTACATTCCCACCAGCAATGTATGAGAGGTCCAGTCACTCTGCATCCTCTCTAGTACTTGGTACTGTCAGTATTTTAACTTATTCATTCTAATAGGTTATAATGGTAGCTCAGTGTGGTTTTAATTTGCATTTCCCTAAAAACTAATGATTTTGAGAATCTTTAGATGTTTTTATATGCCATCTGTATGTCTTCTTTGGTGACATGTCTATTCAAATATTTTGCCCACTTTTTTTAAAGTTGTTTGTTTCCTTATTATTGAGTTTTGAGTTCTTTATATAAAACCTTTTATTCTTCTATGGAATAGAAAAAGAGAGAGAGAGCTCATAAATAAGCTTTAAGTTATTTACTGCTCCAGGCAGCTGGGGGTTCAAAATAAAATAAAGCCCTCTTCCAAGGATGAAATGAGATCTCTGCCAACTCAAGGTTCCAGTGATGGTGAAGCCAAGGGGTGGGGAAAGACGCCTGGCTTTCTATAATGTTTGGATGCCCATCTTCTGCTGCACAGATTCCCGTACTGCAATACCTTCAGCCTAACTGAACAGTTCTTTCCTTCCGAAGAAAAAGCCCAAAGATCATGGAATCAACCTTTCCTAATTTCTTCATGGAGTCACACCTGAATGAGCTAATGACATACATTGTGTCAATATTCCATAAAGATGCTCATAAAATCAGAGAATTTGCAATACACCCACCCTTATGACACTTGATTCCCTGTACAGCGTCCCTCACAAGTGTTTGGAAGTAAAGTTGGTCTGACGTGGTTTGAGTGACCCTATGCTAGCCCCTGGGCCATCCCCTCCCTCCTCTAGCCATCCATAGGAGGATCCTGCTTGGGATACGCTCAAACTTCCAGTCTTTAATTAGCAAAATTCGCTTTACCATTTTTTTATAATTAAACTTGGGCTAAAGTTTCCATTACATGAATAAGGCAACAGGTAAGTTATACATTATTTTTTATGTGTCTTCTTCTTCAAAAAAAAAAGAGAGACATACTTGCTGTCTTTTCTATGGAAAACAAATAGAAGCATAGCCCTCTACCAAAGGATATCATGTTGCCTTTTATATAGAATTTTGCAGCTCAGTGAATTATCTTGAAGCAAAAATAGCTATTGATAGGCAGATGTTTTATTACTTAGAATCTGCTATACAAGTAAAACTACCAAAGATAGATACATAACAAAACAATTTTTTCTGATAATAACTAATTTTTTAACATCTTTATTGGAGTATAATTGCTTTACAATGGTGTGTTAGTTTCTGCTTTATAACAAAGTGAATCAGGTACATATATACATATATTCCCATCTAATAATATCTAATTAAAGAAAGACCAAACCTCCAATGTGAAACTTGAATGTCAAGTTTTCCAGTTCACACAAGAATGTATTACTTCTACAGGAATGAAAAAATTTCTTTCCTTCACTGTTCAAACAATACTCTACACATCTGCATTATCTTCTTTGACACTCATAACAAACCCACAAGGTAGGTGAGAGGATAATTTTTCCACGATCGCATAAAGACCAAGTGGGAGCAACAAAGCTGATAGCCTAGTCTTCTGCCTCCAAATTCCATGCTTCTGTCACTGTATCCCTGCTTCCCCACAGGTAACACTTCCACGTGGTCCACACAAGTCTATGCCTGATGCATCCAGAAAACTCAAAGAATTAACAATGCTGTTCCAACTTGACAAAAGTGATCTTGTCATCATTGGTAACATGTTTCTTTTTTCATAAATGGTTATATAACATGACATATTTCTGATTCTGCTCTAAGTTCTGTTTCTTTAAGAAAAGAAATTCCTTTGAGCCTTTATTTTCCCACTGAAAAATAGTTGACAAAGGGATATCTTACAATGAAACCATATAAATGATTCAGAAAAACCAAGCATGGCTCACTCTGTGGTATCACTGCTTTGAGCACAATTGTTTAGATGAATTCTACTCTTTCCCATTATCTGAACACAACGTGTGGCAGCAAATTGCATTTTGTGGTAACAATGCATCTACACTGGCAAGAACTCTATTTTCAGCTGCCAATAAAGGCGATGGAGAAACATTCAAACCTGAAGACAAATGACCATGCGAGGAAACACAGAGCACCTGCAAATGCGTGTGGGGTTTGCCTTCTCTGCCTGTGCCATTGCATTCCAAGCTGCATCTTTTCCAGAAAGCTAAAGATAAGGGTCCCAAGAGGTGGGAAAAGGTTTCTGTTATAAAGTTGTGTGATAACGAAAAGAAGCTAAGCTGTACTTGGATTCCAGGAGGACAACATGAAATAATTCTATGCACTAGGTCAGCTCAGCGAGGTATCTGGAGATCCACTGAATGGCTTAGTGTAACCTGTTGAGAAGATCAGCCCGTAGTCTTGCTCAGAAGGATACTGGGTCACAGAGCCATACTGAAAGCCCATGATGCTGAAAGAACAACTCATGGCCTTAAAATGTTTGAGGTCAGGGTTGTTTTTTTAAATTCTTTACGGTGCAGAACTTGTTTGCACATGTATTTAATTATTCAACAGCAATTTGCAGAGATCTTACTATTTGCTGGGCACTGCTCTAGATGATGAGGCTAGGGTAGTGAATAAGACAGCTGCCGAGGTACATAGTAAACAAATAATTTGTCAGAAAAGAGAAGGATGGTGTTGTGAGAATGTACAGTGCGGGGGGGGGGGCGGCGTGGGCGTGGGCGTGGGGCAACCTAATCTAGGGAGTGGAGGGGGAGATGCCACAGACATGAAATATTACAGACGAGTGACGACTGGAATGAAAGAATAGTGTCTCCCCTTGTCTCTTCTACTCTTTCTAGAAAACATCTGTCAGTCACATACTCTCCCCCCGAATGTCTAGAGTGCCAATAGAAGCTATTCTGTTAGATGAGAATGAAGTGGTCCCATTTGGTTTAAAAATGAATAAATGAATTGCTTGTTGTAGTTGGAACAGTGGAAGGCAAGTACTCATATACACGTCCATCTCCTCCATTCATCCAAGATGAACTCCTTTAACACAGGAATGTCCTGCTCATCTTCAGATTTACCCATTTAGTTGCTTATTCAACAAACATTTATTAAATGGCACTAGGGTTATAAAGATAAATTAGAGGTCTTGGCCCTTAAAGAAACTCCTGTTCCAGGCATGGAGAAAAACGGTCATTGTGATAGGGTAAGTGCAACGAGGGAAATATGCTAAGGGGGACGGGGACATGGAGGGAGAGCTGATCTAGCCTTGGGGCCTGGGCCTGGGGTGAGGGAAGGTTCCTGGAGGAGGGAAGGCCAGTTCTCATGGTGCCTCCAGAAAAAAAATGTGCAAGTAATTTTTTTCTGTATGAAAGGATGAAAGAATGCATGGCCCACCCACTAACAGTAATGCTGTACACATAGAGAGCACATTCTCCCAGCGTGCCCATGAGGCCACTAAAAGGTACTCTTCTCCTTGTTTGGCAGATAAGGAAACTGGTGTTAGGAGACGCTAAACGCCTTACTCCTGGTCCCCCAGTAGATGTAAGGGACTGTCAGAACACAAACGCCTCCATCTGCTGACTTCTATTCCAATGCCCCTTTCTGTATGCCTCTACTGCTTTTCAGAAAGAAAGTACATCCCTGGGGTCAGGAGCACAGTGGAAGGCAGAACACTAGGGCCCATAAAGAATCCCCAGAGATGAAATGACCGGCTCCAATCCTGTGTCGTGGAACCTGAGTCATACACTTATATACTAAGGTCGATGGAATGGTGCTAAAAACTCCTCCTCCTCTCATAAGTACCTGACAAGCACAGACAAAACCCCCAATATCCTTACATGGCCCTATTTAGTCTCCAAATCAACTCTTTCCCTGTCTATGAGCTGCTCTCTTCAGCCACTGCGGCCTCTCCTCCCGCTGGGTCTTCACAATAAGAACCCAAACAAACTTCTCTTTGCACTGTTCCTATGAATGGCAGAGAGAGTGCCCACGTTGTTTGGGACATAATTACGTGATTAAGCACTGCATCCTCTCCAGGAATTCTAAAGTGCCATAATCACCACAACAGGAGGGGGTGGTGGGTAAACAATGGGTAATCATTGCTGCTGTCAAGGTTTTAAACTTGAGTCCAGGACTATGTTGGTCCCCATTAAAAGGGAAGAAGCTTACTTCTTACCCCAACTATGTTCATATCAAGAAATATATATAATCAAGAATATAATCAAGAATATAACAAAACACTGATTGCCCTTAATGACCTTATTATTCTTTCATTAAATGTATTATGAAAACTGGGCAATGTATTTTAGTGGGGTGTTTTTTGAGTGTCGTACATGTTTAATGTATGGTTAACCTTTGCATTTAAACATGATGGTGTTGGTAGAAGATTCCTATAACCATGTGTGGATAAAGAGACCACATGCCTTTTACTATATTGCACATATGTGAAGACTGTGGGGTTCTTGCACCATAAACAAAAATTAATTCTAAATGGATAACAGACCTAAATGTACATGTCAAACTATACAACTTTTAGAAAAAAATATAGGAAAATCTTTGTGAATGTGGATTAGGCAAAGATTTCTTAGATATGATGTCATATCTAAGAGGACGATCCACAAAATAATAAATTGATAAATTGGCTCTCATCAAAACTGAAAACTTCTACTCTTCAAAAGATACTGTTAAAAGAATGCAAAGACAAGCCACAGACTCAGAGAAAACATCCACAAATCATATATCTGATAAAGGACCTGTAAACATAATATATAAAGAACTCTCAAAACTCTAAAATTAGAAAATAATCCAATAAAAATGTATGAAAGATTTGAATAGACAATTTTATGAAAGATATACAGATGGCAAGAACCTTAAAAAATACTCAATATCATTTAGTCATTAGAGAAATGCATGTGAAAAGCACAAAGCTGTATCAATGCACATCTATTAGAATGACTCAAATTGAAAAGACTGACCATACGAAGTGTTGGTGAAAATGTGGAGGAACTGGAACTCTCACACATAACCAGAAGGAATGTAAAATGGTACAACCACTTTGGAAAACAGCTTGGCAATGTTTTAAAAAGTTAAACATATACCTACCATGTGACTGAGTCATTCCATTTCTAGGTATTTATCCAAAAGAAATAAGGGTATATGTCCACACAAAGACTTAGACATGAATGTTTATGGCAGTGTTATCTGTAATAGCCAAACTGAAAACAATCCAAATATTAACCAACAGGTGAACTGATGGTATATCTACACAATGGAATACTATTCAGCAATGCAAAGGAACAAACCCTTGATAAATACAAAAACCACCGAATCTCAAAACGACTGTGTTGAATAAAGGAAGCCAGACAAGTATGATAATCATGTGTGTCTGATTCCATATAAAATTCTACAAAATGCAAATTTATCTAGAAATTTGAGGAAGCAGATCAGAGGTTGCCTGGGCATGGGGGTTAGGGTGCTGGTGGCAGGGGGCAAGGGGGGATAAGGAAGGCAGGAAAGAGGAATTACAAAGGTGTATGAGAAAACTTTGAGGGTGATGGATATGTTCAATATTGATTGTGGAGTTGGTTTTACAGTGTCTACAAATGTTAAAACTTATCAAAATGTATACTTTAAATATGTATAGTCTACCATATGTCAATTATATCACAATAGAACTGTTTCTAAAAATTTAGTATATTAAAAAAAAAAAAAAAATGACCAGGGTCCTGACCAAGTCCCTGCTATAGGCCAGCAGGCCAGCTGTCTGACAGTGGTAAGTCATTAACCTTCTGGAGTTTCTACTTCCCACTGTGTAAAAAGAGATGATTCCAAAGGCCCTTCCAGCTCTGCCAATTTGGTTGAGCCATGGGTCACTCGTTCCAGCAGTCATCACAGTTCGTGACGACCTCGGGACCTTTCAGTGAGCCTACAGACCTGGCTGAGAGGAAGGGCCCTGAGCTGATGCCTGCCTAGAAGACCCCAGTGATGCCCCTGTTCTGTCCAAATCACCATCCAGTGTGCACCGTGATCTTCCCGGAGTCAAGAATCGACCTTGACTCCATGTGGCTGCTCCAGACCAGCCTGTACCCTTTGTCTCTCTCTTCTCTCCCCACCACCTTGTGTTTGGCCAAGTGTCCGCCAGCCAGCCACTTGGCACCTGAGCTCAGGTCTGATTCTGGAGTATAGACTGGCCTCTCCTACATGCAGGACTTAACTGGGTAAACACCAGCAGGATATTCAGACTCGGCATCAAATCAGCCACAGGTGAAAAGTGAGCAATGGTACTCCATCTCTTGTTTTCCTGAATCAAAGGCAAAACCCTCAGTTTGTCATGACCTAATCCTAGCAGCTGCCCTGACTCACCCACGCACCCCTCACACCGGCTCAGTGGCAGCACACACTCAGAGATGGGTTTAAAGCTTTCTCTCCCTCTGAGGGCCGACTTGACCCCTACTTCCCCTGTTTGGCTCTCGCTTCAATCTCTTCAACACACCGGCCTATCTATCCATTTAACTGACTTCCTAGGATGCTCTCCTTTGGCCTCTGACTTTATTCCAGGTTATTTTATTTCCTTGGACTTGATATACAAGATTGTACCCCTGGCCCATCCATCGAGGCTAAAGGTTTCTCACTGATCAGTCATCTAAGCTCAGTAACCATGTATTCGAGAAGGTATCCTTCACCCCACCTGCCCTTCTCCCTCTTCACCCTGAGCAGTCCAGCCATGCCCTTAGGCCTACCCACCTGTTCACTCCTGCTTGTCCAAGCAGCTCAGGCCCAGCCCGACAGCCAGCTCCCTGCTGCACCCACCTGGGCCCAACCTGCAGCAGCTTTGCCTGGCAACTCCGGCTCTAGCCCAGACAGCCAGAGTTCCAACAAACAAGTTAAAATGTATCTGGAAACGTTGCAGAATGGAAAACTTTGAAAAAGATTCAATGCTGAGTTTCTGGGGGAAAAAAAACCCTTAGAATCAAATATATCTTACAATTATTTTAAACTAGGTGCATATAATTGATAATAGTTTCATTCTACGATAAGATTTTTTGGACAATTAAGGAAGTGGCATACTATTACACAAGGTGAGCTGCCACAGGCTAACAGCTGGAGTTCTCATAAGCTACTGGACATGAGGGAAGCCCAGTTTAGCAGAGACTTAATGACACAGGTATAGTCTGAGGGCAAACAGTATACTCTAGGTATAGATATAGTTTGAGGGTGAATTTTAATAGAGGATTGGCTTCTAGAAGAGTAGCTCTTTAGTCAAAACTTTGAAGTTATCCCTAAGTTTGAAGTCTGTTTTCTAAAAAAGTAATGGTGTTACCGAGTCCAAGCTCATACTGCTTGCTGCACGACAGGTCAATAGAGAGGAACAGGACTCTATTCGGAAAGCCAGCAGACCAAGAAGATGGTGGACTCAGGTCCCAAAGAAACATCTTGCCTGAATGCAGGTTTCTTTTCTACTAAAATCAGAGGGAATAAAGTCAAACACTTCCTGGTTCCCATCAGCCTCCGGAGGGGATGTGTTCATTTCCTCCTCCCTGCAGTCCTTCACAGGTGGGCCTGCTCAGGAGGTTTCCTGGGAGCTAAACACAGGTATTTTAGCTGAATGCTCATTACCTGGGAGGCAGGGTTCCCAGACATGGGCCATTATGTATAATTTAAGCTTATAGGCAACATCTCTTTAGTGATTACCTTGTAACAGAATACAAAGGGTCTTCCCTATTACAATGTATGTGCACCTTCATGAAAACAACAACTAATCTCTCCTGCCTCCCACTGTATCTGGCACAGGGACCTTCGCAGAGTAGGTGATGAGTTTTTAAATGCCTTCAGCGGAGACCCTAACATGAGTGTGCACACCTACTAAATGTATATAAAAGTGCTGAGTGTGTAGCAGCTTAAAAATGTGCCAATTCATTCATTTTATCATCAAATGAAAAGGTTAGTACCATCAGAGCTGACTACAGCTACTGTGTACACAATTAAAGTGACATAAAAGGAGTCACACAGAATTATTTTTTGTTTTAGTTCAATACTATTTGGTTTTTAAATGAAGGCTTCATCTTTTCTACATCTTATACTGTATTTTGAAAACCGAATCACATTCTGTAATTCTTTTCAAGAAAGTTATTTTTCACTTTGTGCTTAGAGTAAAAATTCAGTGTTAAGAAAATTTATTTCAAATATAGTTTGCATATATATCAAATACCCAAATATTATTTCCCCTTCCAGGGCTCTGAATGTCATATGATTACAACATTCGGAACTGACATGAAAAGGTCAGGTCTTGCAAAGACAAATGAAAGACAATAAGTCCTCGTACAAAAAACGCTTTATAAACATACACACCGATGATGGGATTTCCTTTATTCCTACTGAATTTCATTTGTTCTTCTCCCCACCAGTGCAAATGGCTACTCACTTCCCTTTTAAACGGTGGGCACCCTGGTTCTACCTCTGCCCAAGTGTGGTGTCATTAGGTCAAGCTGATGCGTCCTTGGGTTTCCCAGCAGGCACTGAGGTCCCTGGCTATCCAATTCATGCAATGAATCGTCCATCTGTTGCCCTAAGTTCAGGCTACGTGACCAGCACATCTGTGCCTGTCGACATAGGAGCTGTCTCACGTACGTGCTTGTGCAGCTAGCGCTGTGAGGTGTTCTCCCTCTCCCCTCCTCCGCCCTAAGGAGCAAAGGAAACATTGCTGGTTCTCTATTCCATGGATCTTGGGCTACATGCAGCTTTTTCACTCCACTTTCATCACTAACCAGAATTCTGTGCCCCGTACAACTGGCCCAGGCACGGTGGCACTCAGTAGTTTTTGCTTGTTTGTCATGTGTGATTCTTCACTTAGAAGCGGAGCTTTCATTCTGCTGCAACTGGTCCAAGTTACAGAGTGAGCCTCATTCATCAGTGACTCGCCTACACACAGTCGCTGATTTCTCCCATTTCCTTGCCATTTATTCTGACAGATCTTACAGTTATCGTGTCCACTTTGTCTGGGCAGTGTTTGTCTCCAATCCAAATTTGGAAACAAACGGAAATAACGAGGTTATATTTTTCTTTTCTGGAACTTCTGTATCTTACAGCATCTCAGGGAAACAGGTCCAGGACCCCTTTCTGGAATTTCTGTGTTGAGGTTACCTGAGTATAACAAAGCGGAACCATGAGTGAGGCAGGCAGAGCCTAAAGCGCCAATATCAGGAACACCAGGGAGCAGAGCAAAGCTACAAACCCAAAGAGAAAAACCCAGGACAGTAGCAGTCACAGTTTGCAAAGGCAAAGTCAGAGAATGGAAGATAAGATATACTATGTGTGATATGTGTCACCGTACATTTGTCCAAACTCATAAAATGAACAACACCAAGAGTGAACCGTAATGCAAACTATGGAGTCTGGGTGATACTGATGTGTCAATGTAGGGTCATCAACTGTAACAAATGTACCATCTGGTGGGGATGGTAATAGTAGGGGAGACCATGGGACGGGGGCAGAGGGTATATGGGAAATCTCTGTACCTTCCTCTTAATTTTGCTGCGAACCTAAAACTCCTCTAAACATAAAGTTTATTAATTAAAAAATGTTATTGAAGAGCCAAAAACAGATAGCTTCTTCCCATGCCGACCCCACCTGCACCCCCAGTATGCGGCTTAGCCATTATGTAAGCTGACTCTCCAAGGTGGACAGATGGTTTTCCCTGGAGCATTTTCAAACTACCAAACACAACTCAACAGGCCTTAAACAAGGTGACAGGTTTTTTTTCTTCTGCACAAAGATACGCAAGTTCAGGCACCTATGACTTTTTGTCAACCCACCCTTCAGCAGCAAGGCAGGTTCAGGGACAGGGCCTGGGTATGACAGTAGCCAACAGTTCCTTACCTCCAGAAAGGAGGAGGGGAGGGAGGGCTTTAAAATAAATATGCTCAAGGCACAGAGCTGAAACAAAATGGACAGAGACAAGTGATTAGGAGAAACTGGAGGCTCTGGGCCTCTGATGGGAGACCCAGGACTCACACAAAAACGCTTATGCTTAGGGCTCCTGGGTACATCTTGGCGCCTGGGTGTATCTCTGAGAAGGTAGAGAATACAAGGCCCCATTCTCATGCCTTTCAGCACTTTATCTCTGGATGGTCTCCCTGATAATCCTGGGGACATTGTAACTTCCAGTATGCAGCCTTAAAGCAGGCACAAGTGTGGAATGTGGTCAGAGAGGGGAGCTCTCCTTTAGTGTATGACGTGGTCAGGAGATCTTCCCCTTAAGTGTGTAGTGTGGTCGGGAGGTGTTCTCCTTTAGTGTATGACGTGGTCGGGAGGTGTTCTCCTTAAGTGTATGACGTGGTCGGGAGGTGTTCTCCTTTAGTGTATGACGTGGTCGGGAGGTGTTCTCCTTAAGTGTATGACGTGGTCGGGAGGTCTTCTCCTTTAGTGTATGACGTGGTCGGGAGGTCTTCTCCTTAAGCGTATGACGTGGTCGGGAGGTCTTCTCCTTAAGTGTGTAGTGTGGTCGGGAGGTCTTCTCCTTTAGTGTATGACGTGGTCCGGAGGTCTTCTCCTTAAGTGTATGACGTGGTCGGGAGGTCTTCTCCTTAAGTGTGTAGTGTGGTCGGGAGGTCTTCTCCTTTAGTGTATGACGTGGTCCGGAGGTCTTCTCCTTAAGTGTATGACGTGGTCGGGAGGTCTTCTCCTTAAGTGTATGACATGGTCGGGAGGTCTTCTCCTTTAGTGTATGAAGCAGTTGGGAAGGTCTTCTCCTTAAGTGTGTAGTGTGGTCGGGAGGTCTTCTCCTTTAGTGTGTAATGTGGTCGGGAGGTCTTCTCCCTAGTGTGTGATGTGGTCGGGAGGTCTTCTCCCTAGTGCGTAATGTGGTCGGGAGGTCTTCTCCCTAGTGCGTAATGTGGTCGGGAGGTCTTCTCCTTTAGTGCGTGATGTGGTCGGGAGGTCTTCTCCTTTAGTGCGTGATGTGGTCGGGAGGTCTTCTCCTTTAGTGCGTGATGTGGTCGGGAGGTCTTCTTCCTAGTGTGTGATGTGGTCGGGAGGTCTTCTCCCTAGTGCGTAATGTGGTCGGGAGGTCTTCTCCTTTAGTGTGTAATGTGGTCGGGAGGTCTTCTCCTTTAGTGCGTAATGTGGTCAGGTGGTCTTCTCCTTTTCAATGTATGTTTCAGCCCAGGGTGAAGTTGTCCCTGGTCCTCAACTGCTTTCTAGACTTAGCCCCAAGGAAGCACCTCCTTGGCCTGAAGAACAAGGACAGGGTAGGGGGAGCCCCCTCTACTAATCAGAGTACCTTGGACACTGTGTTTTAATAATAGACTTCTGTGCAAAATCTTTATCTGATGAAAACATTCTAATGCTTACCAAAAGTTTCAAGACTTACTGAAACAGATGACCTCTAAGATACATCCAATGAAAAGAAAAAGAAATCCGTGTTATCCATGTTTCTATAGGTCAAGTTCATCTAAATAGTTTCAGACCACCAGACATTTTTTAATAAACCATTCTCTAAAATCTAGTTTATTCCTACAAGAACTTCATTGCTTAATTTAATATCTTTTGAAGTATCCTAAAATGCTCAAGAAAGGCATGTGAAAATGCAGTTATTGGAAATGCTTAAAGAAAAAGCTTAGAAGGACACAGTCTGAAATACAAACTCTGTTTTCTTCAAAAGAAATGCCATCAGAAGAGACGGCTGGGACCTCTAACTAGTGGGTGACACTCCAAGTAACTTTCTGCTCCAGAGGCACCCTTGTAAGTGGAGGCAACAACGCTGCCCTATTTCACAGGCCTGTGACAAAGCTCAGCCTCTGGAAATGTTTTGTAGATTTTATAAACTAGCAATTAACATAAGCTACTATTATAATAATATCTGTTGAGAGTTTTGTGTTATAAACTGTTCTAAACCTAAGATGGGCAACATGTAAGTCACCAGTTCTTGTGATTTTCTAGGACTACTGTAATTATAATAGTACTGGAGTAGAAAAGCAATGTATCCTTAACCACAGGAAAGAAGAAGAAACACAGGGAAGGGACGGAGAAGTGGGGAGAGAATATGACAAGAAGAAGAGGAAGGAGACAGCTACAAGTAAGACGGCCCGACCCTGTTGTGGGCAGGCATCCTCCTCAGAAAGCTTCTGCCCCAGAGACGGGGCACTGGCTCCCATGTGCAAAGCCTGAAGAGGCTGAGGTCAGCTCTGTCCCTCGGCGCCCCCCGACAGACCCTGCAATTCCACGCATCAGAGCCCAGGATTTATTAAGCAAAGCCTGGCCCACAGCTGAGAGGACTCAGTGGCCTGTGACTGATTCGCATGCTGATGAGGCCCCAGCAAATCTGAGGCAGGCCTGGCACACAGCAGTGACCTCTTCCGAAGCTGCTCCGTTCCTGCTGGGTGATTCGCTCACATGATGGGTGACTGTGTTTTCATACGAGTCCCCTGCAGCTTCAACTTGGCAGATGGGACAGCAATTGACCCAGATATTTATTTTTAATGTAACTTAGACAAGAAAGAAAGAGAAAGAAAGAAAGAAAGGAGTAAAGGAAAAAGAAAGAACGAAAACTAATTCTCAGGCTTTAAAAATTGCCAGTCATTATGAAGTAATTAAGACCCAAAGTGTCACATAAAATTCCTAGAGATGCTCAACCCGCTATAAGGTTTTTTTCTCATACTATATTATGGCTCCATTATATGTGATTTGAAAATAACAGTGTAGGCACATTCATCAATTGCTTTTGCAGTTATGTTTTAAGAACTGCTTGCTATAGCAAAGTCCTCTTCACCTCCCTCCTAAATCCTTGAGAATATAATCCCGAAACAATGAAAGAACAACTTATTTCTAGCACTGGATGAGTATAAAGAATGTTTTTATTATTGTTCCTTTTCATTTAATTGGACTATTCGAATTTTACCATCAGATATGCTGAAATATTGACACATTTAACTTCTTAGAGTCTGTCAAGTCTGTTGATCTTTGACCACTACACCTGTTCCCAGCAGTGAATTAAGTTGCTCAAGGAGAGAGGTGATGGAACAGCTAAACAACCTAGAGAAAATGAAAACATCAAGGACATATGAAGAATATACTAAACGTGCAATATCTTCAGAGACTCCACAAAGAATCAAAATTCATTTGCCACCTCTTCTCTTAAATGACAAACAACAGACACTGACATACTGGAGTCTTTGGCTGCTAAACCCGACAGGGAAGGAAAGGCATGAATGCTTCCTTCACCACCTGAGGAGGGAGGTCTTGTGCTGCCTCATGTTTTGGTGTTTGCCAGCTGTCAGCCCTTTGAAGCTATAGAAATATCTTCTTCCTCCTCTGTGATGTCTAATGCTGTATTGAATTATTGTAGCAAACTCAAAATATCTCTAGCAAAGGGCACACATGTCTATTTTGTTTCAGCTTTGGGAACTTTGGACAACCCATCAGCATGGTGGTTCAACGGCTGTGTGAGCACGAGAGATCACGTGATTTTGTCAGGCCTCTGCACAAGTACAGGCGTTCTGGGGTTCTAGAATCCAGGGATGAAGGGCATACTGGTGAAGACCAAAAGCTGCTCTGAGTTCAGTAAGACTGCATGAATGTGTCTTTCATTTGCACAATGTCATCTCCCTTACAGACTGAAAATCCGAAGTAGCTGTGAGCGAGATGGTTTCTCAGACCTTCAGGACCTGCCTGGTGGACAAATCAATTTGCAGACTGTTCCCAACTCTGCAGGCCCCACGGCCCGCAGCCCAGGCTGGAAACCAGACCTGCAGAAGCTCTGAAAGAGGGCAAGGCAACAACACCTGCTGGTCGAATGACTTCCTTTCTGGTTCCGAGGTCAGGAGAAACGAGAGATGCCAGCACATTGGTTAACAAGAGAGGCTCCAGCACGCTCTGCTGTCACACCCTCAGCTCGGCTCCCGGCTACAGCACACAGCACTGAGAGCATCCAGCGGACAGAAGAACTATTTTAAAACCCCAGTACTCAATTAAAAAAAAAATTCCAGCCTAACTGAAATGATAATTGATCTCTCAAAATCTTAATTCAAACTCAACAGCCACCTCCACTCTGAATTCTTGATCGCCATCCTCACTTAAAAGGGCATGATGCGTGGAGAAGTTGTACTTGATCCTAGAACCCAGGTTATAACTAGGAGTCACAGGACCCCTGACCTCCGGGCTTGCTTTCTGCCTGGTGGTTTGAGAGAGGTAAGCATTTTCACCCTGCCTGCTACAAGTTCAAGGTTAATTTTATGTCTAATATAAGAGGAGCAAAAAGTGATCAAATTGCTTATAGCAAGAACTGAACACCAGAATTCTGGCATTTTCAGGGATATGTCAATAACTTAGTAATTTACCTTGACTGACATTGAAAAGAGTACAATAAGACTTACTATGCACTAAAGAGAGATTTAATGTAGTCTGCAAGGAATTTAGAAAGAGTTTTACATTGCTTGGTAAAATCTGCTAATAACAGAACTCATCACTACTTTGAAAAAGAATGGGGTCATTAATCTCAAGCAAGATACATAGACATGCACATCCACCCAAACACTTCAGAAATTGTCAAACTAAAAAAGTATATTGAGTTTTTTTTATATTAGTGGGGAAATTATTCAATGCTTTGTTAGAGCTCTGAAGCATCGAGGAAATAAGGATTTGCATTTGGAGAGGGGGGTGGATATGACCTACTGAGAACACAGAAGAGGAAAAGAAGAAAACGGCTTCTGCTTGCTGCGCCACGTGCACATTCTGTGGGCTGAGCCCAGGCCCCTGCCAAGCGATGCTTCCTGACCCATCACTTCTATCTTTAATATACACAAGAGCTAGAGTGATAGAAAGCTTATGTCCTGGATTTCCTACTCCCAATATGAAATAATTTTATTTTCAAATAAGAACCTGACCACAAACCTATGGGCTTCATAAAGCAGCACTGCCCCCATTTTACAAGAGAGGCAGCTGAGTCCAAAGAGTGGTACAGCCTTGGCATGGACACCACCGGAAGGTGACAGGAGCCTCCCACCCTCTGCTCCTCCCAGGCCCTGGCTCCTGCTCGAGACTTCTACCGAACACGTTGCATGAAAATCCACCAGAGTATTCTGTTGATAAAGAAAAGCGTCTGGGCCTCAAGATTTTCCATGGTGACTGTATAAATCTCTCTTATGAGAGAAAGTTGTACAGTCTCTTTCATGCTTCTGGTTTTGGTGCCACTTGGCTGTGCAGATTTCTAAAAGCTTTTGAATAGACTGATAAACATGGAATTGTTCTGAACATCTGTAAGCAAAATACGAAAAGATATTACCCAGTGAATGAACATCCTGGGTTTTCTTGCCAGAAATGGGGTTATTTGTGTATTAGGCTAATGCACTGAAATTAACCCAGAATGCTTATCCATTGCAGAATGTCTTTTCATATTTTCATCTGTGTAGTCGTTATTATAAAATGTAAGAATAATTCTCTATCAGGGTATTCAAGAAACTGAATAGCTCAATTACTTCTAAAATGAACGTAGGAGAGCAACAGCATGCCAGTTAATCAGTTGGTTTGCATAACAAATGTGTGGTTTGTGTGAGTGTGTGTGTGTGTGTGTGTGTGTGTGTGTGTGTGTGTGTGTGTATGTGTCTAAAGCCAGGGTCAGCACAACTCTTTAAATGTGAAAGATCAAGCTTTCATTTAACTATAGAGAAAGAATTCTGGAAGACAGGTACTAGCATTTTTCAACTTGCTATCACATACAACGATATGAAGAACCTAGTACAATGTCTTGCATGCAGTACATTCCCAATCAATGGTGAATTTAATTCATCAGGAAAGCCTACACGAAATTTAGGCTCTTCCTGGCTGTTCCCTTCCAGGTTTTTATGGGTTCTCCAGTGCCAGGCATATACACTGAGCTGTTAAGGAATACCATGTGAATGAATGAATCCTTGGAAATCATTTCAGGAACAGAATGATGGCCACTAAGACTTAAATTACTTCTCAGCCCGTGTCTTAGAGACAGATCTGAGGCACAACGAGAAACAGCCGAACAGTGGCTGTGAGCAGCGCGACCCTGCATGCAAGCTGAGACTGGGTTCTTGGTGCAGGAGCTGGTGGTGGGCAGCTCTCAGAGGACTCAGAATTCAGGCCTAAAATACCTGAGAGATGCAAGTTTCTCAGTCTGGGGCTCCAGCACTAATTGATGAATCTGAGGAAAGGAAGTTTAAGTGCCTATTATAGGAGGGTGGTCACTTTTAAAACAGGTTTAAATGAAAGGATGGACATGTGAGGGACGCGGAGACTCTAGGGAAATGCAAGGAGGCAATCACAGCCTTTGGAAAATCATGGCAGTCAGGCTTCTGACTCCCAGCTCTGAAGGTCAAGTTCCATTTCTACACTGAATGTAACCCAAGGTTAACTGAATATGGAGAGAATGACCTGTGTAGACTAAACTCACAATAGACTGAGATATACATCTCAGAATAGCATTTCATTGAATTTGAAACGAGAAGTAGAACTGTCTGGCTGACCTGGTCTCCTTGCATTCTCTTCCTGTAAATAACCTCCACAGGAGGACAAAAGACGAGAAGTTTCTACAGAGTGTGTATCAGAACAAGACGAGTTAGTGATAGAACTTAAAAGTGTCATGGTGTCAGGCTCTGGGAGTCTGTCCAGCAGCCAAACCTTACAGAGCAACCCGTGGGGGGCCAGCAGGACCTCCCCTTTCCCAGGCCGGCCTGGCGGACCTGGCTGACCAGCCTCCCTGCTAAGGTTCTCTTCTTTTCCTTTCACATACGTCAGGGCATTCCGTCAGGTTACTCTGAGGTCCCAAAGACCCAGAAGCCAAGCTCTCTTCTAAGTGATTGCCTATCTTGGCTCTGATGCATTACAGGCTTATTTTATACTTCATTCCCAAAAGGCAACTTTGCAAATGCTTGAGGAACTGTTTTCCCCATGGGTCTTCTACATGTGTTAGGCTCTAGACTCACACAGATCACCCAGCATGTAACAGACCCCTTGGTGAGCCGTTAATAAATGTCACCGTGGGGGCCACCTCCTCTCCTGGCTGTTACTAGAAGTCATGTGTCTTTTCCACGTGCCTAAGCACAACTCCAATCGCTGGCCCATCTGTAGCCACACAGAAACACCATTCAGACATTAATATGCAGCCTGTCTGGACACACACCTGCTTTCACATTCACATGCATACCCACTAGCAAGCAGGCATGACCAACTTCAGCCAATGGTTCTGGTTCCATGGCTTGTGATCACCAATCTGTTCACCAAGACAATACTTGTGGAAGCTCTGACACAAGTCTGACTCTGGAAGCATCTCCCAGATGATCGGTCAGGGTAGAAGGGAGTGGTAAAGCTAGCCCAGTGGGTTTTGAGAACCCCTTCCTGAGTGCTAGCCCTATAATTCTGGCACGTGCCCCCAAAAAACCCAATGGCACCTCAGGCTCAGGCGTCCTGCTCCGTGAGAGAAGGCAGTTGCCACACAATCCAGGTCCTTGGGCTTCTTTTCTTGAAGGAAGGCAAGAAGGAAGGAAGAAAGGAATACCTTTACAAAAGACTCCTGGTTGGGACCAAAGTTTTATAAGCTTAATTGCAAACACAAGAGTAAGCAATTTGGAAATTAATGCAAATACTGGAGCATAGACTAGTATTTCTCTCACATGAAACCTCAGCAACGATTATACATCTTAGCAGAGCCTGGGTTTTTCTTTCTTGCAAGGCAGACCCCTCCAGGGCTGACTTGTTCAACAAGGCTTTGAGCACCCGAGGCCCCAGTAGGGAGGCCTAGCCAGTATAACCTGCTTTCTGTCTCCCCCATCCCTCTCCATGGTCAAAAATCTTTAATTAGCTGGGGACCTTGTTTGTTCTCCTTCCCCGCTATTCCCAGGGATCTGAAGGCTCCACCACTTCTGTGCTAGAGAGATCTTTCTATCACAGCTTCTCTCTGCCTTTTTGTTTTTCCCTTTCATGATCAGAACAAAAAAAAAAGCCTGGGGAAAGAAATCATCTCTCCTTCTGAGTCTGGATAAGACCCTATAACTATCTTTTTCCAATCAGGAACAAGTTTCCATGACAACCATGCTTCCGGATGCCACCGCTAACTTAGCAGGTAGTGTTCACATCAAATAGAGAGTTCTTTACCAACCTCCGTGGTTTCTGTACTTCACTGTTGCTACAGGCCTCTAACGCACCAGATGTCTGCATGAACTGTATCTTAAAAGGGTTTTTTCCTTTTTCCTTGTAAACATCAGAAAGACCCAAAAAAACTGCTTGGTATTTTCCTTACAGTAATCATTAAAAAGCACACCGATAGATTCAAAAGTATACATGAAAGAGAATGTGTGGAGGAGGGAAGCATAAATAGGTGGATGGAGAATGGCTGGGCCGTGATGACAGCTGGGTGACTTACACCACAGTCAATGGCATAAGTTTTGAGCTGAGAGCTAATGAGATCGGGAGATATGACCTTGGGTAAGTTAGTTATTCTCTCTGAGCCTCAACACTCCCCCTGTAAAAAAGCAGAAACTGAGGCCCTTCATGGGGCTGTTTGAAAGATTAGATGGAAAAAAGCAAAGATGCAAAAAGTGCTTGTTACAGTGTCTGGCACATAGTAGGAGTTCAACAAAGGCCAATTATCATGTTGTTCTTGTTACGGTGAAGAACTGAATTGGAGAGAGTCTGAGCAAACCAGCAACCACGATATTCTAATTGATGATTAACATTTTGCTGGTAGACAGTAACAGTATAAGCAGTAGATATCTGGAGGTTTTCTTAGCAACTTTTTCTCTTAGGCTATTAAGTCATGTCTGCAATTACAGGAAGGAATCTATTCATTTCCATTCCTAAGACTTAAGAGGATACACCTGGGTAATCTCCAGGGTTCATCTGAATCTCTCTATTTATAGTTCTGCATAAGCATTTGTTTAATTTTGAAACAGAAGCAGAGGAAAAAAATGGATTAACCATTAACGTATTTGTTCGATATTCCACATTCTCAACACCGATCAGAATATTTCATTTCTTCTCCAGAAGCAAGAAAAAGAAGAATATGTATATTTTCATGATATTTTCATTGTTGCACAGTTCAAATTTCATTTCAAAATCAGAATTCATATTGTAGCAAACAAATCGACATGCTCATTATCGAACAAACTCCCAAACTCCAATTCCCCCCCCGCCTACATTCGCAGTGCCCTCAAAGAGCTGAGAGGGCCCTCCACAAATAACACCAATGCAAACCTTTATTTTTAAACGATAAAACTATTTACATATTTTTCAAAAATCCCATTTCTGTCAATGTGGTGGACTGTATATTAGATAAACTCTCCTATTAAGAACTCTTAAGATAGTAAATAAAATATTCTTTTAAAAAATGTGTTTTGGGCTTCCCTGGTGGCGCAGTGGTTGAGAATCTGCCTGCTAATGCAGGGGACACGGGTTCGAGCCCTGGTCTGGGAAGATCCCACATGCCGCGGAGCAACTGGGCCCGTGAGCCACAATTACTGAGCCTGCGCGTCTGGAGCCTGTGCTCTGCAACAAGAGAGGCCGCGACAGTGAGAGGCCCACGCACCATGATGAAGAGTGGCCCCCGCTTGCCGCAACTAGAGAAAGCCCTCGCACAGAAACGAAGACCCAACACAGCCAAAAATAAATAAATAAATAAAATTTTAAAAAAAAAATGTGTTTTACAGTATGGATGTGCCTGAAGAAATTCAAAACAGAACCATCATACGATCCAGCAACCTCTCTTCTGGGTATACACACAAAGGAAGTGAAATCCGTATCTTAAAGAGACACCTGTGCTCCCATGTGCACTGCAGCATTATTCACAATAGCCAAGGTATGAAACAACCTAAATGTCCATCAATGATGGGATAAAGAAGATGTGGCACATACACAACGGAACACTATTCAGCCTAAAAAAATGAAGGAAATCCTGCCATTTGCAACAACATGAGTGAGCCTGTAGGACGCTATGCTAAGTGAAATAAACTAGACACAGAAAAAAAATACTGCACGGTCTCACTTATAAGTGGAGTCTAAAAAAATTGAACTCACAGAAGCAGAGAGTAGAATGGTGGTTCCCAGGGAAATGGGGAGATGTTGGTCAAAGGGTACAAACGTTTATTTATGTAAGATGAATTAGCTGTAGAGATACAAGGTACAGCATGGTGACTGTACGTAATAATACTGTATTGTATACTTGGAATTTGCTAAGAGAGTAGATCAAAGGTGCTCTCACCACACAAAAAAAGTACATGAGGAGATGGGTATGTTAATTAGCTTGACTATTAGTAATCGTTTCACTATGTATATCAAAGTATCATGCTGTACACCTTAAATATATACCATTTTTATATTTAAAAAGAAAAAAAAATTTTAAGAGAAAAATAATGTGTTTTAAATGCGACCAGAGCTGGCAGAAAGGTAAAAGGAAATCCTTGAAGGCCAGAAATAACAAAACAAAACAAATTCCAGAAAGGTTATCTGGTAATTGAGCTAGAATTTGCCATGGAGGCAACTGCCTATCCCGGTCAGCAAATATTTTTCTGTAAAGGGCCGGGTCATAAACATTTTAGGTTTCACAGGCCATACTGTCTCAGATGCATCCACTCAACTGCAAGTGTGGCATGAAAACATTCACAGATAACATAAATAAATAGTCATGTCTGTGTTTAAAAAAAAACAACTTTATATAAACAGGCAGCAGGCAGGATTTAGCCTGCAAGCCACAGTTTGCCAATCCCTTCATTATAGCCTGATTTTTAGTGTCTTTCCCTCAAGAAAACAAGTCTGGTATATGACATATTTGTCCCAGGTGATAGACTGATGTGGTGATGGTCCCAATTTCTTCACATCTCCCTGTACACCTGCCTTTGGGAAGTCCCTCCCACACAGATTCTGGGCTACACCATGTGACCTGCTTTGGCCAATGGGACCAATAGTAAATGTGACTCAGAGACTTGAAAAGTACTAGCAGAATGGTGCTTGTCCTCTCTTAACTGCTCCTAATCTCTGCATCCACCATCACGTGAATTCACCCAGGCCAGTGTGTGAAGACATACGTTCCATCATCCCCATCACCCCAGGCAAGAGGAAGTGACAGCCAGCAGCCACTGCCAGATGTATGAGCGAAGCCATCAAAGACCAACTAGCCCCCAGGCAACCCACCAGTTGACTGGAATCACATGAATGAACCCAGATGAAACCAGTAGAAGAACCACCAGGCTGAGCTTAGTCTAAATTGCTGACCCACAGAATCATAAGGTAACAAATGATTGCTTTAGCGATTAAGTTTCAGGGTGATTTTTCTGCAACAAAAGCTAAATGACACATTCCGTAGGAAGGCTATTATCTTCTAAAAATATGAAGTGAAAGGCCAGCAAGTATATTTATAGAAATGGGCAAGAGAAGACTGAGAAAACACACAAAAAAATTATTTCCGTTTTAAAGATCCTGTCATCCGCCAACAGGGACAAGTCCGTCCTTGTTCCTTATATGATACAGCAAATTCTTCCTACCTGAGCAGACTTCTTCATAAGTAGGATTGGGAGTGTAGCCTCCTGCATAACCAACTTGAGTTGAATATACTCCTTTCAGGGTCCAGAATTTCCTTTCAGCTCCCCAGAAACAGCCCATTCCTAAGAAAAAATATGATACTGATTAGTCCTTTATCAAAAACAAGGTGGTCATTGCATATCAGAAGCCCTGTTACACTAGAAAAGAGAAGTTGTTCCTGTCATCTGGTAATCAAAAATGACTAAGATTTTATCCTTTAAAGAAGTAGAGTTTTTAACATCTAAAAAGAATTTTATTTAAGGTTATTTTCACAGAATGTCTCTTTGCTTTAGTTGTGCAAAAACTTCGAAAGCCTCAAATTTTAGTGGAGTTAGTAAAGCTATACCTTTTGAAATAACACAGCAAAAGAATAACTGCATTTGATGAATGATTTCCACACTCAGTTCATTACGGACTTGTCAAAACATAGTAAGTTGTAGGAATAGTAGAAATTTATTTAATGATCAGCATCCTGGTCGTGCTTTCTTTAAAAATTCTAACAAAGGAAGGTAACACTAAATTACTGATTTAAATGGGAAAACTTCCCCAAATCAAAACAGATTGACACAGTATTTGATTAACGATTTCACATGTGTTCAGTTTTTTTACATTTTTGAAGTCATTAGAAACTTTCATGGGATAAATCGGTGCTCACCAAAAAGAACCTTTTTCTGAGTTCGAGTACTGAACATCATGAATAAGGAAAGAGAGACAGGGGAAGGCAGGGAAAGAGGGAACAACAAATAAAGAAACTCACAAAAATGGCATTCCATTCACCTAGCAAACATCGTGCTCACACCAGTGGTTAGTTATTGGATTCCTCTGAACATATGATGAAAACTAAGAACCATCTCCCAAGGATGCACGTACTTACACACATCTAAAATGCTGCATTACTTTTCCTGGGCTCCAAATAAAGAATCTTCATTTTTCTACCATGAGTTTCTAAACTGTCCACAACTGCTATTCTGTGGTCAATTCCTAGATGTAAACAAGATTTCTGCCTCACTCAAGTTTTACATGGCTTTATTAAGTCATATATAATTAAGATCGTGGGTAGAACAACAGTTGGCAAATTAATATATTCCTCCTACTTTAACAATCACTAGATTTGCTAGATTCGATGACAGAGCTAAAAGAAAAATTAGATAGAAGTTTACTGAAATTCTTGACACTTGTTAATATACTACTTTAAGAATTCAGAGCAACAACCAAAAAGAAATGTGCACGATGTTATACATTATAAAAAATATATTTGCTCAACTGTGATGGGAAACATACTAACCAAAAGTAGGTTAACAGTTAAAAAATATGATGGAGCCAAATGATGAAGTTTAATGCAGTAAAAAAATTACTATTGTGATAACAATGCAATATGGAAATATGTATATAATTATATCATAATTACCTAAGGCTAAATTTAAAAGGGAAAATCACAGTTATATGCATGTTTTTATTACAAAACTATGAAAAAAATTCATACCAAAATAGACTAGAAAGAAATATATAAAATCATAATCATGATTATATTATAGCAGTGAGAATATACAAATATTTTTTTCATTTTTCAAGTTTGTATGTAATAGATTTACATTACTTTATTTTATTTATTTTTTCAGAAGCCAGGAATTTTTTTTTTTTTTTTTGGCTGTGTTGGGTCTTCATTGCTGCGTGCGGGCTTTCTCTAGTTGAGGTGAGCGGGGGCTACTCTTCATTGTGGTGCACAGGCTTCTCATTGCGGTGGCTTCTCTTGTTGCAGAGCATGGGCTCTAGGCACGCGGGCTTCACTAGTTGTGGCACGTGAGCTCAGTAGTTGTGGTGCACGGGCTGGGTTGCTCCGTGGCATGAGGGATCTTCCTGGAACAGGGTTCGATCCCGTGTCCCCTGCATTGGCAGGTGGATTCTTAACCACTGCGCCACCAGGGAAGTCCTTACATTACTTTAAGAACAAAAAATACATACATTTTTTAAGGGAAAGAAAAAAATTCAAGGAAAAACATAAGCATATGCATTGTTCAAGTTACACACCACTAGATACCATTTTTCCTGTTTACAAGTGAATTGTTTGCTGCTAGTGAATATAACTAAATATTTACTGAGTATTTATAAAAATTGACTATCCTCAAGTCTCTGAAACAAGGATTCACTGCTCATTTTACTTCCCTGCATTCCTGGGATGAGGAATCATATTATTCAGTGTTCTCCAAAGAAACAGAACCAACAGGATTTATACAAATATATATATACAGAGAGATTCATTATGATGAATTGGCTCCCACAGTTACGGAGGCTGAGGAGTCCCATGAGTCTGCAAGCTGGAGGCCCAGGAAAGGTGGTACTATAATTCTAGTCCAAACCTGAAAGCCTGAGAACCAATGATGTGAATCCCAGTCTAAGTCTGAAGGCCTGATAACCAGGAGCACTGACGCTCAAGGACAGGAGGAGATGGGTGTCCCAGCTCAAGCAAAGAGAGTGAATTCACCCTCCCTCTGCCATTTGGTTCTGTGCAGACCCTCAGTGGACTGGACGATGCCCACCCGCACTGGTGAGGTTGATCTACTCAGTGTACTGACTCATATGCTAATCTCTTCCAGAAACGCTCACAGACACACCCAGAAATGACGTTTCACCAGCTTTCTGGGCATCCCTTAGCCAAGTCAAGTCGACACATAAAATTAACCATCACAGGAATGATGACAGGGCATCTGGAGAAGGACAGGTAGAAAAGGAGCTGGGCAGCATTACTGAACATAAAAGGCCACAAAGGCATCCAGGAGCCGTGCGGTGTGCCAAGCTGAGGCACCGTAGCCCCTGAAGTTCAGAAGTATGAGGAGTTCACCGAATAAAATATTTCTGTATCTCACAGCGACTAACAGTGACGGTACCGAAGAGTACTGCACGCCTTCAGTATTCTCCACACATGGTATATAACGAGCTATTTTAGCAACCAGCCTATCCTGACCATTGTCTACAGTACCACACAGACAGCCCCAGAGTCTGTATCTTTTACGTCTTCACTACATCCTCGTGATATAAAACTTAAAATGACCAAACAAAAATTTATTGCAGGTAGAGAGATATTTAACCCCCTTTTATGTTTAATAAGGATCAAGATAAGACCTCTGATAGCAGGGAGAATGAACTAGCTCCAGCTGGACAAAGGTCTCCAAGGGGGGCCATGTGTGGCTGAAATAATCCTCCAGGGAACTGTTATATAACCAATGTCAAAATTTTTAGAAAGGTACTTAACTTAGGATAAGCAGTAGCTCTAAGAATAAAACTCCTCCTTGAAGCAATCAGATGTTTTATCTAGTGGCTTCCAGTATAACCTAAGCATTCTTTTATTTGGCTTCGAGTGTGTGTGTGTTTAAACAAAGCAAGGTTTATTAATGGCAGAATTTCTCAGAATTTACAGTAGTCTAGTAAACAACATGAATATCATCAAAGAAGATGTAGTGTGCACTATTTTATTTAAAATATTTTATATTTTAACCTTTTATTATAAAGTAAAACAGATACAGAAAAACCACACAAAACAGATGCAAAATTCAATGTCTATTATTACTCAGATGGCCTACTAACCACCACCCAGGTCAAGATTTAGAACTTTGCCACCCACCCGAGACATCCCTCCCTGTATTACACCCCAGTCACAACTCCCTTCCTCCCCCCAAAACTAACCACTGTCTGAATTTTATAGTATTCACTTCCTTATGCTTCTTTATATTTTTATCACTCAAGTTATCCATCCTGATACTATACTTCGGTCTTGCTCATTTTTAAAAATCTGATTATGTCTTTAAAGTTCTTTCAATTGACAGGTTCCCCCATTCTTTTCCTTTTAATTTCTCTATTGAAGAAAACATGAGCCACTTGACCTGCAGAATTTCCCACAGCGTGGATTTTGCCAATTGCATTCTTGTGGTGCAATTCAACTTGTTCCTCTATCCTCAATATTTCCTGCAAATTTGCTGCTGGATCCAGAGGCGTGATCAACCTCAGGTTTCATCCTTTGGCAAAACTATAGGTGGTACTATGTAATTTTTTTAACTTTTTAAAAGTTTTTTTCCAGCTTTATTGGTATATAATTGACATATGACATTTATAACGTCATCACATATTTGACACACATATATACTGTGAAATAATTAAAACAATAAGGTTAGTTAACACATTTATCACCTCACACAATTACAATGTTTTGTAGTGAGAATATTTAAAATCTACTCTCTTAGCCACTGTCAACTATAAAGTACAGTATCATTAACTATAGTCACCATGATGAATATTAGATCCCCAGAACTTACTCATCTTATAACTGGAAGTTTGTAAACAATTCCCCCAACAACCTCTGGAAACCACCATTCTACTCTCTGTTCTATGAATTTGTCTGTTTTTTTAGCTTCCAATGTAAGTGAAATTATACAGAATTTGTCTTTCTCTGTATGACTTATTTCATTTAGGATAATGCCCTAAAGGTCTACCCACATTGTCACAAATGACAGAATTCCTTTGTTTTTTATGGCTAATATTACATTATGTTTATATGTGTGTGTGTGTGTGTGTGTGTGTATACACACACACACATACATATACATATTTATATACACATCAATAGCACACCATCTTTATCCATTAGTCTGTTAATAGCCACTTAGGTTGTTTCCATCTCTTGGCTATGGCTGATAATGCTGGAATGAACAGGGGAGTGCAGATATCTCTTCGAGATACTGATTTCATTTCCTTTGGATATATACCCAGAAGTGGGATTGCTTGATTATTCAGTAGTTCTATTTCTAATTTCTGAGGAACCTCCATTCTGTTTTCCATAATGGCTTTACCAATTTACATTCCCACCAACAGTGCACTAGGGTTCTCTTTTCTCCACATCCTTGCCATCCTTGTTATCTTTTGCCTTTTCAGCAGTAGCCATTCTAACAGATGTGAAGTGATATCTCATTGTGGGTTTGATTTGCATTTCCCTGATGATCAGTGATGTTGAGCATCTTTTCATGTACTTGACCATTTGTAAGTCTTCTTAGAAAAATGTCTATTCAGGTCCTCTGCCATTTTCAATCAGATAATTTGGAGGTTTTTTTTTGAGGGGGGGTTATTGAATTGTATGAGTTCCCTATATATTTTGGATATTAACCCCTTATCTGATACATGGTTTGCAAATATTTTCTCCATTCCATTGCTTCTTCATTCTGCTGTTTCTGTGGCTGTGCATAAGCTTTTTAGTTTGATGTAATGTCACTTGTTTATTTTCACTTTGCTGCTTGTGCTTTTGGTGTCATATCCAAAATATCATTGCCAAGGCCAATGTCAAGGAGTTTTTTTTCTCTATGTTTCCTTCTAGGAGTTCTATGGTCTCAGATCTTTACATTCAAGTCTTCAATTCATTTCAAGTTAATTTTTGTGAGTGGTGTGAGATAGGGGTCCATTTTTTTGTATGTGAATATCCATTTCTCTCAACATCATTTATTTAATAGACTTTTCCCCACTGAGTATTCTTGGCTCCATTGTCAAGTGTTAGTTGACCATATATGCATGAGTTTATTTTCGGGCTCTCTATTCTATTCTATTCTATTCTATTTCATTGGTCTATGTGTCTGTTTTTATTGCAGTAACATATTGTTTTGATGACTATAGTTTCGTAGTATAATTTGAAATCAGGAAGTGTGATGCCTTCAGCTTTGTTCTTCTTTCTCAAAATTGATTTGGCTCTTTGGGATCTTTTTTGGTTCCATACAAATTTTAGGATTATTTTTTCTATTTCTGTAAAAAATGCCATTGGAATTTTGATATTGGGTTTGATGTGGAATTACATTTAATCTATAGAATGGCCTTGGGTAGTATGGACATTTTAACAATATTAATCTTTCCAATCCATGAACATGAGATATCTCTCCTCTTATTTGTGTCTTCTTCAATTTCTTTCATCAATGTCTTATAGGTTACAGTATAAATATTTGTCACTTCTTTGGGTAAATTTATTCCTGATTATTTTATTGCTTTTGATGCTGTTGTGAGTGAGATTGTTTTCTCTATTTCTCTTTCAGATATTTCATTTTTACTGTATGGAAATGCAACTGATTTTCATATGTTGCATTACTGTAACTTTACTGAATTCATTGATAACTTTTAACAGTTTTTTGGTGAAGTCTTTAGGGTATTCTATATATAAGATCATGTCATCGACAGACAATTTTACTTCTTCCTTTATGATAGGATACCTTTAATTTCCATTTCTTGCCTAATTGCCCTGGATCAGATTTCCAGTATTATGTTGAATAGGAGTATAGAGAGTGTCTTGTTGCTGATCCCAACAGAAAAGCTTTCAGCTTTTCACCTCTGACTATGACATTTTCTGTGGGTCTGTCATATTTGGCCTTTATTACATTGAAGTATGTTTCTCCTATACCTCTCAAATTTGTTTGAGAGCTTTTGTCATGAAAGGGTGTTGAATTTTGGCAAACGATTTCTCTGCATCTATTGAGAGTCATGATTTTTATCCTTCATTCTATTAATGTGATATATCTCATTTACTGATTTGCAGCTGTTGACCCATCCTTGCATCCCAGGGATAAATCCTGCTTGATCATGGTGTGTGATCCTTCTAATATGCTGTTGAATTTGGTTTGCTAATATTTTGTTGAGAATTTTTGCATCTACATTATTCAGTGATCCTGGCTTACAGTTTTCTTCTCTTGTAGCATCTTTATCTGGCTTTTATATCAGGGTAATGATGGCCTCATAAAATTAGTTTGAGACTGTCTCCTCCTCTTCAGTTTTTTTGGAAGAGTTTGAGGACTAGCGTTAATTCTTCTTTAAATGTTTGGCAGAATTTGCCAGTGAAGATATCTGGTCCTGGGTCTTTCTGAAGGGGTAGGTTTTTTTATTACTATCTCAGTCTCCTTAATTGGTTTGCTCAGATTTTCTGTCTTCATGATTCAGTCTTGGTAGGTTGTATGTTTCTAGGCACTTATCCATTTCTTCTAGGTTATCCAATTTGTTGGTGTATACTTTTTCACAGCAGTCTTTTATGATCCTTTGTATTTCTGTGCTATCAGTTGTAATGTCTCATTTATAGTTTTGTTTATTTGAGCCCTCTCTCCTTTATTCTTGGTTAGTCTAGCTAAAGGTTTATCAATTCTGTTTATCTTTTTCAAAAAACCAACTCTTAAGTTCAATGATTTTTTTCAGTTTTCTTTCTAGTCTTGATTTCATTTACTTCTGCTGTGATCTTTATTATTTCCTTCCTTCTGGTAACTTTGGGCTTAGATTATTTTTTTCTAAATCCTTAAGGTGTAAAGTAAGGTTGTTTATTTGAGATATTTCTTTTTCTTCAATGTATGCATTTATCACTATAAGCTTCCCTCTTGGGAATGTTTTAACTGCATCCTATAAGTTTTGGTATTTGTGTTTTCATTTTCATTTGTCTCAAAATACTTTCTTGAATTCCCTTTTGATTTCTTCTTTAACTCAGGAGTGTACAGTTTGATTTCCACTACTTTTGAATATTTCAGTTTTCCTCCTGTTATTTATTTCCACTTTCATACTGTTGTGTTTGGAAAACATACTAGATGTGATTTCAGTTTTCTTAAATTTGTTAAGGCTTGCTTTGTGGCCCAATATATAATCGACCCTGGAGAATATTCCATGTGTGCTTGCAAAGAATGTGTATTCTGGTGCTGTTGGATGGAATATTCTGTATATGTCTTGTCAGTTATACTTAGTTTCTAGTGTTATTCAGATCTTCTGTTTTCTTATTAATTTTCTGTCTGGGTGATCTACCGGATGTTAAAAGAGGAGTATTGAAGTCTCCTACTATTATTTTATTGCTGCCTATTTCTCCCTTCAGTTCTGTTAATATTTGCCTTAAATATTTAGATGTTCCAATGCTGTATAAACATATTTACAATTGTTATATCCTCTTGATGAATTAATCCCTTTGCCACTGTGTAGTCACCTTCTTTGTCTCTTGTGACCAATTTTGAACGAAAGTTTATTTTATCTGATATAAGTATAGTCACTCCTGTTATCTGTTGGTTACCATTTGCATGGAGTATCTTTTTCCATCTCTTTGCTTTCTACCTATTTGTGTACTTAAAGCTAGTGTGAGTCTCTTATAGGCAGCATATTGTTGAATACTGTTTTTTTTTTAATCCATTCAGCCACTATGTGTCTTTTGAATGAAGAATTTAGTTCATCTATGTTTAAAGTAATTATTGATAGGTAAGAACTTTCTATTGCCATTTTACTCATTATTTTCTGACTGCCTTTTTTTTTACTTCCTTTTTTCTTTTTCCTCTCTTACTGTCTTCCTTCATAATTTGTCTTTTGTAATGGTATTCTTTAATACCTTTGTCTTTTGTGTAACTACTATAGGTTTTTTCCTTTGTGGTTACCATAAGGCTTACATTAAACATCTTATAGATATAATAGTCTATTTTAAGCTGATAACTTAGCTTCGATTATGTACAAAAACTCTATACTTTTACTTCTCTTTGCTTCACATTTTATGCTATTGATGTCACACTTTACATTTTTTTATATTGTTCATCTGGTAATAAGTTACTACAGCTATAGTTATTTTTAATATTATTGGTTTTTAACTTTTCTACTAGAGTTAAAGTGATTTACACACCTCCATTACAGAATTAGGGTGTTCTGCATTTGACTGCATTTTTACCTTTGCCAGTCAGTTTTATACTTTTATATATTTTCACGTTGTTTACTTAGCATCCTTTCATTTCGACTTGAAGAACTCTCTTAACATTTCTTGTAAGGCAGGTCTAGTGGTGATGAACTCCCATAGCTTTTGTTTATCTGGGAATGTCTTTAACTCTTCATTTCTGAAGGACAGTTTTGTTTGGTATAGTATTCTTATCTGGCAGTTTTTTCTTTCAGCACTTTGAATATACCATCCCACCATCTACTGGTCTGCAAGGTTTCTGCAGAGAAATCCACTGATAGCCTCATGGAGATCCCCTTGCATAGGACAAGTCATTTTTCTCTTGCTGCTTTCAAAATTCTATCCTTGCCTTTGACTTTTAACATTTTAATTACAATGTATCTCAGAGTAATGTTCTTTGGGTTGATCCTGCTTGGGGTCCTTTGAGCTTCCTATACTTGCATGTCATTATCACTCCCAAGACTTGCGAAGTTTTCAGCTATTATTTCTTTAAATAATCTTTTCACCCCTTTCTCTCTCTCTTCTCCTTCTAGGACTCCCATGATAGAAATTTTCAAACACTTGAGGGTATCACATAATTCGCATAAGCTTTCTTCACTCTTTTTCATTCTTTGTCCTTTTTGTTCCTCTAACTAGCTAATTTCAAATGATTTGTCTTTGCGTTCACTGATTCATTCTTCTACATGAACAAATCTGTTGTTGAAGTTCCCTACTGAACTTCAACATTCCATTGTATTCTTCAGCTCCAATAATTCTGTTTAGCTCTTTTTATGGTTTTATTTCTTTATTGAACTTTTCACTTTATTCATGCATCATTTTCTTGATTTTGTTTAGTTGTCTACCTGTGTTCTCTTGCATTTCATTCAATTTCTTTAAGGTGATTATTTTGAATTTGTTGTCAGGCAAAGCACAGATCTCCGTTTCTTTGCCTTTGGAGCTGTATTCATTTCTTTTGGCGGTGTCATGTTTGCCTGATTCTTCATGATCCATGTAGCCTTGCATTAGTGTCTGTGCATTTTTCAAAATTTTATTTTATTGAAGTATAGTTGACTTACAATGTTGTGTTAATTTCTGCTGTACAGCAAAGTGATTCAGTTATACATATATACATTCTACGGTCTGTGCATTTGAAGGAGCAAACACTTCTTCCAGTCTTTACAGACTGGTTTCTATGTTCTTTGATCAGGAAGCACATAATGTCTGGCCGTCTCTCTTTTTGTGATGTTAGCATCTACTGATGCTCAATGCTTAGATGTGTTAATTCCTTGAGAGCTGCAAAATGGTGATTTTCAATTCTCTCACTTCTTTTTCATTCATTAGTTGAAATACCTTTATAGTGAAAAGCTTCCCCTCAACTATTATTTTGTTACTCAGTGGTACAGTTCATAAAATAAAGGGAAGATAAATGTTGGAGTATGTCCATTTACTTAGCAGTCTTCAAGATGATGAACTTGCCCACTCCAAGGTTGACCAATTCGGTTTTTTTTTAAAGATTTTTTTAATTTATTTATGGCTGCATGGGGTCTTTGTTGCTGTGCGCAGGCTATCTCTAGTTACAGCGAGCGGGGGCTACTCTTTGTTGCAGTGCACAGGCTTCTCATTGCAGTGGCTTCTCTTGCTGTGGAGCATGGGCTCTAGGTGCACAGGCTTCAGTAGTTGTGGCATGCGGGCTCAGTAGTTGTGGCTCATGGGCTCTAGAGTGCAGGTTCAGTAGTTGTAGCACACAGGCTTAGTTGCTCCGCGGCATGTGGGATCTTCCCAGACCAGGGCTTGAACCTGTGTGCCCTACATTGGCAGGCGGATTCTTAACCACTGTGCCACCAGGGAAGTCCGACCAACTAGTTTTTAAAACATCATTATAAACGCATTTATTTAAACATATTTGATATGTTTCACCCTTTCAATTACCTCTCTCTTGTAAGCTCTACCTGTCATATCTTTGGCTAGGGAGAGCCTCTTCAAATTGTCTCCTGAGTCCCTTTTGAAATACTCTCAATAGTCTCTTATTGCTTCCTAGCTATCTGGTATGACAGGATGTTCCAGGCTTGTATATTTCCTACCCCATGTCTGGAATCAGCCATTTCTCCAAGAAGGCTCATTTCTTTAAATGAGAATAGGTACCTCAAGACCATCACTTGGGTACTAGTGATACTTACTGCAGAGTGCCCAGCTATGAGACCATGTGGCTAAAACTGCCCACCAAAATCTAAGTCTTGTAAGACCCACCAAATCATAATGTCAAAAGAGTGCAACAGCAATCCATCACAAGATAGAAGCTGTGCGTCTGGAATCATACATAAGCAGGACCAAGTGGTCTTGTAGGAATAAGTAGCCAGACTCCCACAGCGTCCACCAGGGTTGCACCAAAACCACTCCCTCAGTTCACACCTATGGATGTAAGGGGATGCTATACAACCAGCTGAAGGACAAGAAAAAGGTTGGATTTTGGTTTATAAATGGTTGGCTTACTATGTACAGATGCAAGCCAAAAATTCATAGCAGCCACAATGTAGTCTCACTCAGGAGTGGCCATAATAAATAGTGATAAAGGAAAATCCTTCCAACTGGTGACCTTCAAACAGTGCACCAGTTACCCACTTCATGTGGAAGGAAAATAGCCCAACTTTAGAAATCAAGCCTTTAGAAAATGGCTTGGCTGGCTAGTGAGAATCCAGAAACAAAAATACTGAAAGATCAGGAACAAGGAAATCTGAGGTAGAAACATGTGGATGGACCTAGGAGTGAGTATGTGCTATGAAGATATCTGCATCACATGTTAAAGCCAGTCAGCGGGCACCCACCAAGAAAGAGGCACTAAACAACAAAGCTGACAAAGTGACCTGGCTTTGTTGGTCAGCCTGGTCAGCCTGTTCCATTGGCCACCCCAGTACTGGCATGATGGGCACAGGAACAAAGTGGCCATGGTGGCAGAGATGGAGTCAACATTGGCACAACAGTGGACTCCCACTTACCAAGTTTTATGCACTATTGCCATCACCAAATATCATCTCCAAGCACCTGGTACAGCACCATTTCTCAAGGGGAACAACCAACCACTAGGTGGCAAAGGGGAAACCCTGGGTTCCTTCCATGCTGAAAGGGCCGGTGGTTTGTTCTCACAGTAACAGACATATTCCAAGTGTGGGTTTCACTCTCCTGCTTTCAGAATCTCAGCCAACTACTGTTACATATAACACTGTTTCAGACCAGGAGACCCGGTTTACAGCACAAAAGATGCAGCAATGAACCCATGACTACAGTTTCCACCTATCTTATTATATACCACACCACCCAGAAGCTGCCGTTCTGATTAAGCACTGGAACATCCCCGAGGCACAGTTGCAGCACCAGTTCAGGGACAATTCTCTGTGACGGTACAGTGCTAACTTTCGGAACACTAAATATGCAGGGAATCAATGACCCCAAAGATACTGGGGTACTGTGTCCCAAAAAAGAAAAATACATGTATTAGAAAAAAGGGGTGAAAACAGGATTGGCTCCACTTACCATCATTCCTAATGACCCATTGGGAGACTTTGTACTTCCTGTCCCAGAACTCTTGGCTCTGTAGGTAGAGTTAGAGGTCCTGGTCCCCAAAAGGGTACAGGTTCATCAGGGGACACAGCAAGAGTCCACTGAATTATATGCTGCTGCTGTCGCCTAGGCACTCTGGCTCCTTGCGTCCAGGGACAAGCAAGCAAAAAGAGCTTGCCAGGTGGAACTGACCCACAAGCAGTGTAGGAGATCTCTCTTGGGCCTTGAAAACATTTGGTGTTACAAGTTATATAAATTTTAGCCAATGAGATGTTTCAGAATTTTACCTCATTGTGATTTTAACATATACTTGGCTAATTACCAGTAAGGTTAAACATCTTTTCATATTGTATACTGGCCATTCATGTTTTCTCTTTTGTAAACTTCTTTTGTCCATTTTCCTATTAGCTTATTATATTTTTCTTGTTGATTTGTTGGAGTTTTTATATATTCAGAACACTAATTCTTTTGTCAATTTTATGTTTGCAGATATCATCTTGTATCTGATGTGCCTTTTACCTTCATTTATGATGCCTACTGTCGTGCAAGTATTTAAAATTTTAATTGTAGTTAAATTTCTCTATATTTTCCTTTATAATTTGTGCTTTTTGTATATAATGCATAAGAACTCTTTCTATACATTAAAGTCATAAAGACAGTATCCTATATTTTCAGAACTTTTAAAGTTTTGATCTTCACTTTAGGTTGCTAATCCATCTGGAAATAATTTTTTGTGTACGTTATGAAGTAGGAATTCAATTTACTTTTTTCTATATGGATAGCCAAGTATCCAAAATAAATTATTATTTATTAAATAATCTATTACTTCCTTACTTATCTCTAATGTCATCTCTATCCTACATCATTATGAGTGATCCTGTTTCTGGGCTATCTGTTATATTCCATTCATTGTCTGTTCCTGCACTAATAACACACTGCCCTTCATTCACGTATTCAATAAATATTTATTCATTGCCTACCATGTGCCAAGAAGTGCTCTCGGCACATGGAATACATGAGTGAACAAAACAAAGATCCTAACCTCTTACAGAGCTTACACTCTAGTGGCAAAAGACAAATAATATACACTAAAAATAATAAATAAGCACACGATATAGCAAGTAAGAGGTAAAGAGCTATTAAAAAAAGAAAAAGAAAAAAAAAGAAAAAGAAAAGAAAAGTAGAACAGAGTCAGAGGGATCAGGAGTGCTGGGGAAGGTGCAATATTAAATAAGGTCTTGGGGTGGACCTCAAAGAGATGGTGACTTCAATAAAGACTTGAAGGCAGTAAGGAGGTCACCCATTCAGTTATCTGGGGTACGCAGTGTTCCAGGCAGAGAAAAGCATCACTACAAAGGCACCAAGAACATGCCTGCTATGCTTAAGTGGCAGGAAAGAAGCCAGGATGGCTTGGGTGGAGCGAGCAGGGGCAAGCAGCGGGACATAGATCAGGTAAGCCGGCTCGTGTAGGGCCTCGGGGGCTACTGTAAGGACTTTGGATTTTACTCTGAGGGAAATGAATAGCCATGGCTGAGTTCTGGGCAGGAGAGGGGAATGACATAACTCATGTTTTACAGGGTTCACTCTGGCTGTTCTCTGCTGAGAACAGACTGGAGTGGACTAACCTCAGAAGCAGGGAATGCTCAGGAAACTACTGCTATAGCCCGAGTGAGAGATACTGGTGGGTCAGACCTGGGAATAGCTGGGGAAGTCACAAGTCAGCATCAGATTTGGGATACTTTTTGTAGAACCAAGAGGATTTCCTGACAGGTCGGAAGCAGGGTTTGAGAGAAACAGAGAGACAAGGATGATTCTAACCTATTTTAACAGTTTTATATCTCCCTGTCCAATTCTTATTCTTCTTCTTTTATCTCATTTTACTGCATTGGCTAGGACCTTCCACACAATGCTGAAAAACAGGGGTGATGGTGGGAAGCCTTGTCTCATCCTAATGTTAGAGAGAATGCTCCAAGAAGGATGAGGTTAGCTGTAGGTTTTCAGCAGATACTCTTTTTTCAGGTTAGGAAAGTTTCCTTCCATTCCTAGTAGTAAAGAAAGAGCTTTTTGCCATGAATGAGATTTGAGTGTTAACAATGCTTGCATTCTTTTGAGATGATCACAGGGTTTCCAAATCCTGTAATCTCTTAAAGTAATATATTACATTTATAAATTTTTCTGAACCATCCTTCGGTAAACTTTACCTACTCATGATGCATTTTAATATTGAAGAATTACTTTTCCTAATATGTTATTTCAATTTTTTTCATTTATGTTCATAAGGAAAATACGTCGTAATTTTATTTCCTTATACTATCTTGTCCAGAATTAGAATCAAGGTTATATTGGCCTCATAAAATGGACCGGTTAACATTTCTTTTCTTCTTTTTTTTTCTCCTATGTAATGTTGCATTAGAAAAATTTATTTGTTCCTTGGAGTTACAGTAAAACTTTCTCAACCACCTACACCTTGTGTCTTTGGAGAGGAGAAGGCAGGGATTAGGAAAAACTAACTGTCTCATTGTTATGTGTTTATTCAAGTTTTCCTATTTCTATTTCTGTTTTTAGACGTTTTCATCACAGAACAAATCTTGGCTTTCACTGATCCTCTTTTTTTTTTTGGTTTGTTTTCTATGTCTGCTCTTTCTTTATGGTTATCCTGTTGTACAGTTTACTTTTAGTCTGTTCCTTTCCTACTTTCTTGATATGAATACTTAGCTTATTTAATTTTCAAGTGTTCTTGTTTTTTGATAAATGTATTTAAGGCTATATATTTTCCTCTAAGTTTTGCTTTAAATACATCCCACATATTTAAATATGCAGTACTTTCCTCATCATTCTTTTTAAAATATTTTATAATTTCCAAGTTACTTCCTTTTAACTCAAGGATTAGTTAAGGGTGTACAATTTAGTTTCCTAATATATGGCCTGTTTCTTACACTAGCTTTTCATTTTGATGCATTGTACTTAGAGAACATGGTCTTTATTGTGTTCTTTTGAAATCTGTTGAGACTTATTTTATGGCCTACTGCAAGAGACGGGTGAACCAGAGCCCTGGAGCATAAGAGGTGTCTTTTACAGAATATAACCAAATCGTTCTTTAAAGAATATTTCATCCCAAGGTGATACTGATGCCAACGGTCTGCAGACTACAATCGTTAAAACTTGTTACTTGATAAAAATTTTCCAAACTCCTGCTGGATTTTTTAAAATTTAGAGTTACCTTTAAGATTCCTGCATTTATACTCAAACTTTTTACCAGTCATTTCTCATGAATATTATCTGTGGCTATGGGATTTTTTAATACTTTTGGGAATTACTTTATTTTCCCTTAGCATTTATGATACTCAGCTGAAATCTTCAGAAAGAACTTTAAAGAAACTTCAAAATTTTCAAAAAGCCCTTTGCATTCACACTGCAATTTTTGACCTGATGAGTAAAGATCTGTGATTTTTGAAATGCTGTTTTTCTAAAAATAAATGAGAAGCTGATCACTACAACTTTGGCACATTTGAAGGCAGTCTTACTTCCCTGCCTCAGGACTCTGCATAAACTGGCTAGAACAAGTTCTGCTCCCTAGTACATTCCATGCTCTGCTCCCTAGCACGCCCCCTTCTCCCGCTCTGCCTGCGACGGGTGTCACTGAGTAACAGCCTTCAGACATCAGGTGGGTTAGGAAGAGTGCTCCATCCCGTCAGACTGCAAACCGAAAGGGAGGCTGGGCTTTCAACAGTACGTGTGCAGTCACCCATGTTCCTTTCACATTTTGTCCAAATATTCCCTCTCTTCCAGCTCTTTTCCCTACTTTTAGACTTTACTCAGAACACAGCCACGTTCGCAATCATTTCCAGGGTTACCTCCACGACTAGGATCCCGGAAAGGTAGACGGGAGAGTGAGTGTGACACAGCCATCCCACTTCTGAGATCACATACTACCCCTCCTCCCCAACTCGTTTGCAGTTTGACAGCTCAAGCTCACAAAGTCACCTTGCCCGTTTTAACTTGCTGTAAGGTACACTTTCCTTTTTCTGCATTTAAAGCAGCCTTTTTCTATATAGTTCAAACCACATATCCTCTATTTGGAAATGGCTCTTAACCCATAGGTCTAACCCCTGACCATCCACCTAAGAAAGCTTTAGAAAGACGCATTTCCAACTCCCTGCTGGGTATCTCCACCTGGAAGGCTCCCTGACACCTTGAATTCAAAACATCTAATACCTAATTAACCAACCAAGCCAGCATCTTCATCTGATGTCTCTGTTTTAATTACACTGGAATTTTCCCAGACCCTTAACAGGAAAGGTGAGAATCACCATTTTTCTTCCCTTTTATGTGTCTCAGCCTCAACAGTCTCCTGGTGTCCTGTTATCTGTCCCTCATATTCTCATCCCTTTCCCATCACCAGCCTGCTTCCGGCCAGTTGCTGCCTCTTCAACTGTCCTCCCACCTCAGCTTTGCTCCCTGACTCCCACCCATTGCTTTCAGGTCAATCTCCGTCACAGACACTTTCCAACGTGTCCTTTGTCTTCTTTAAAACCATGAGTAGGGGGCTTCCCTGGTGGCGCAGTGGTTGAGAATCTGCCTGCCAATGCAGGGGACACGGGTTCGAGCCCTGGTCTGGGAAGATCCCACATGCCGCGGAGCAACTGGGCCCATGAGCCACAACCACTGAGCCTGCGCATCTGGAGCCTGTGCTCCGCAACAAGAGAGGCCGCGACAGTGAGAGGCCCGCGCACCGCGATGAAGAGTGGCCCCCGCTCGCCTCAACTAAAGAAAGCCCTCGTACAGAAACGAAGACCCAACACAGTCAAAAATAAATAAATAAATTTTTAAAAAAAGAAAAAAAAACCATGAGTAGGTAACATGCAAGAGTCTTAAGCATTAATAACACCTTTTAATCCTATGATTCCACTCCTATGAAGCAGTTGTAGGAAAAATTTTTCAATTGGCAAATATTGATTTTCCAGAAATATTTTAACAGCATTATTTATAATAATAAAAAATTTAAAACAACCTAAACATTCAAAAGTAGAGAAAGTATTTAATAAATGACGGTCCACCCGTAATCTGGAGTACAGTACTATGTATCCATTTTTCTAAGATTATCTGATTACATGTAAAAATATCCAAAATAATGTTAAGGGGGAAAAAGCAAAATATTAAACTGTATGAAGAATACATTCATGTTTTGTTTAGTCTGTTTACACTTTGACAAACAGACTCAAGGGATAAATCAAAATGTTAATAGTGGTTATTAACTCTGAGTAAGATTACAGGTGACTTTTATTTTCTTCTTTATAGTCTTCCAGTATTTTCCAAATTTCTGCACAAGAAGTATGTATTCCAATTGTCATAATCAAAAAGAAGTTTTTTTTAAATGTTCACACAGATTGATAGATACACAGTCTGGAAGGAAATGCAATAAAATATTAGAATAATAGTTGCCTCTGGTTGCTCCCTTTTGTGTTTTTATATATTTTCCAAATTTTCTCTAATGCGCGTGTGTTATAACCAACACGATTAAGGTGGTTATTAAAGTTCTAACATCTATACCCTTTCCTCAGCCAAACCAGAACACTCTGTGCCATTCCACCCTCGCTGGCCGTCACGTTATCCGCTCACGCTCTGCATCTTCCACCCACCTCCACCTTTGGAAACCCTGCCGACCCGCCCTGAGTAATTTCAGATATCACCTTCTCCCTAAGTCTTTCCAGAACGCCATTCAGACATAAAGTGTCTCTTCTTGGAACCCCAAGGCATGTCCAAGCCTCTGCACTCGGCCGTTTACATGGTCTGCCTGATGGGATGACTGCTGGCTCCCTGCACCATGAACTAAGAACACAGGGCCCGCCTCTCTGGACCTGGTTTTCCTTCTATCACCTATCATGGCACCTTGCCGTATTAGGCTGCATGGGGCAGGGGGCGGGGGTGGTGTCTAATGAATTGAACTGGAATTCTTTGAAAATTGAATGGACCATCTTTTATAATTATGGTGGACTTTATAATGGAGGTACTCCTAGAAACCATAGTGCCAGTTTATGGAGAGCTCAGATCTTCCTGAGGCTTCTGAAGTGGAAACCCGATGATTATATGGAGGGAAAATGTAGTGCTGAACAAAGAAAAAAAAAGTTCTCATTTCACTTGTTTCCTTGCTCTGCCAAATTCCTGAGCTGTTGGAGACATGGGTTCAGAAGCACCGAAGGCGGTCAGTTTGAGCCAGGCCTATACACTCAAACACTTATTACCTATTCAGCCTCAGGGAAGCTCCTGATACTCTTTTTTCTTTACTTTTTTTTTTTAATTGAAGTATAGTTGATGTACAATATTATATAGGTTATAGGTGTACAATACAGTGATTCACAATTTTTAAAGGTTATAATCCATTTACAGTTATTGTAAAATATTGGCTAGATTCTTGTGCTGTAGCCCTATACTCTTTAAGTCTTAGTTTCCTCATGTATAAACTAGGAATAGAAATACTACTAATCACAGAGTCACTGAAAGGATTTCATGAATAACACAGAAAAAGTGTCAAGCATACAGTAGGTACTCAATAAGTGTTCATTTCCATTCTCTTCTCTCACCTTCCCTGCTTGCTCCACCTTCTCCCTCCCAACATACACGTGCACACACTCAACACTCCCTCTCTCAGTCCACCCAAGGTCAGAGCTGCTTCTCCTGTCACCCTTGGTCTCTGAGACGTCACACTGTCCTGTGGGAGAACCCGAGAGCCATCCCCTCCACTCTCAAATGAAACAGAGAGCCTCATGGTCTCATATACAGCCTCTCTGGATTCTGCCAGAGCTCTCAGAACTTCTCTGAGCCAGTCTCCCCATTTCCTGAGCATATAACTCTCTGGTTACCACCACTC
Organism: Balaenoptera ricei; assembly: GCF_028023285.1. Classification (NCBI taxonomy): domain Eukaryota; kingdom Metazoa; phylum Chordata; class Mammalia; order Artiodactyla; family Balaenopteridae; genus Balaenoptera; species Balaenoptera ricei. Next base: position 9,543,961 of record NC_082644.1, read on the forward strand.
AACTCAGACCTCCCTTCTCTAACAGCTACTTCTCAGCCCATCACTTTTTTCAAAGCTTAACGGCCCTTCACATTCCTGCCTTCTCACTGCCTCCTTCCTGCCCAATGTCACCAGCCAAGTCTTTGTCACTCCAGACCCACAAAGAACGTACTGCGAGTTATGTGCCTCTTGACCGCTCACAGGGGTGTCTTAAGCCTCAATGTGTCATCTGAAAAAATGAGTAGAACTAAGTTACTTCTAACATCCAGCTTGGTCATTGAATGGTCTGAGGGCTCTCTGGAGAGAATAATAATAAGAATTGAAAACTGTTTTCCTCTTTTCTTCTTCTCCTCAACTTTAAATGTGACTTTGTGACTGTGATCGGTGAGCAAATAAAATTTTTCCTACAAACAGTACATAACCTGGTATCCTTTACATTATAAGAAGAAAAAGGAAGAAAGGGAAGGGAAAGGTACAAAGGAGTTTACCTTTTTCAAGTGTGGCTGGGAGCCACATGTTGTACGAGTATCTGTGTGCACGTGGAATCTCTCAATAACCCTACCAGGAAGATGGCATTAGCCCCACTTGAAGGATCAGAAAATGGAGATTCAGAGAGGTTAGGTCACTTGCCCAAAGACACGGAACCAAGGCAGACCTAGGATTCCGACTCAGGCATGCCTGGGATTCAAAGCCAATGTTCTTTCCACTGCGCCATGCTGCACCCCTAGCAACAATGTCAGGAGCTGGTCTGCGTGGGACACTGTGGAGCAGCCTGAGTTAAGAGCCTGCTGATTACAGATGCAGGATTGAAGGGTGATTCTGTTGCATCACTTTATCCATTACAGAGAATTCAGTGGCACCTGGTAAATAAGAGGCAGTTCATGTGGATCTCGTGAAAACAGCATGATTTTATGGAGCACTCTGCTGGAATTACATTTTCTGTAATGGGATTTTACTGTATATAAATAAAGTATACGGAGAGTCAACAGCAAAGGCACAGTGCACTACTCCCAACACGTTCTCAAGGCACTCCTTTCTGTGGCTCCTTGTCCTCTTTAAAGGCACAGGGATGACATCCAGATGTTATGACTCTGATGATGTCACATCTGGTCCAGATGAGAGCTCCCACCAGGGCAAGAAACTGAAACCCAAATTCCAGCCACAATCGGACAGGTGTGAGCCCTTTATCAGAAGGTGGAACCTGGGCAGAGATGGGGACCGTGCTTGGCTGAATTCTAGAAAGGCAACTCAGAAGACCTGAGACAGACAAGAGGCGGCCAGGCTCTGGCCACAGACACACATTCACAGACCCTGGCTGTGCATGGCTTGGGGTAAATCACTGCTGGTCAGCTGTCCAGCAGAGAAGGGGGCAGGAGAAGGGGGATTTGAAGATAATTTTCAGCTCTAAAACACCATGACTCTCCCAAAGAAGATGAATACAGGAGGTAGAAATGTAAATGAAGTCGCAATACACTTCCTATGTTAGCTTTGCTTTTTAGCAAACCTACATCATATTAAATAATTCAACAAGATGCTTTCCTTATCACAACTTACTTGAAAACTACAAAATTTTTAAATACCTTCTGCTAGAAAAGAAACCATACAGCAATCAGAATCCGATTGATATTTTCAGTGTTTAGTGACAATTACCTTCTGTCCACATCAATTCCTAATGCTGCCTTAATTTTATTAAGTATTCTTCGCAGTCTCTTCCCAAATTTAAAACATGCCCATATAGACACATATGCTCCACTGTGCCTCTGTACTGTGATTAATGCAGCTCCAAGTTCTTTATACATGTTGTTGTGTTTCACCCTCTACCCTAGGAATAGCCTCTGAAGAGTAGTAGGTCTTTATTCACCAAGAGGATTCAAGAACCAGAATTCCAAGGTTGTAAGGGACCTGACCTCTCATCTCGCTTAAATGCCCTGCTAGTATTAAAAGCATCATGGCAAATGGTTGAACTGCCCTCAACCTTGAAGCAGGCCAGTCCACCTCTGCAGATCTAGTGACGATTAGGAAGCTCTTTCCTACACTGAGCCAAAACCCTAGAGTTTTCCCTCCTTTGTTCTGATCCTCTCCCTCAAGGTCATACAGGACATACATAGCCCCTCTTCCTCGTGACAACCTGTCAGCCCTTTGATCATCTGAAGACAGCTCTTGTAAGCTGATTACAAGCTTCTTCATTTGCTCCTCACTACACATATTTCTGAATCCACTCACTATCGGCTCTCCTCAGAGTGTGCCCAGTGGGTCTGGACCCCTTCAAGGACAGCGGAGCCACACCGCTCCCCAAGTATGGGCTGATGAAGCTGTGGGTTCGCCGGACAGGATGACCGTGGCCACGCCAGCGCTGTGAAAGCCCCGGCTTCACCAAGCCAGCTCACTGGAAGCAGCACAGTTCTCGTAGCTGCTGGAAAGCAAGTGGCTGCTAGCTGGACTAGAGGATGACCGATGACTGACAGACAGCAGCACCTCAATGCAGGAGAAGCAAACTCCTCCCGAGGACGGGAACGTGAGGCTGAAGACAAAGCTGGCTTAGAGTGAGCTGTGCGTTTTATCAGGGCCTGACAAATACGTTCAACAGCTCTCCTGGGGCAAAGAAAAGAAAGCCTTAAGAAAAAAAATAGCATTCAGTTTTCCTAGGAAGCATCCTTTAGTATTTCTCTATCTCCTACATATATCTGTTCATGGGCCCTGCCTTCTCTAGGTACTTGCAATTTTGTTTTCCCTTCTACATTGGGTAAGAGATTGATGGAATTTCAGTGAACAAATGACCATGACATTTGCCAGTGGGTGTTGATTAACACAGCAGAATGCCTTCAGTTCCAGCTGACTCCTAAGAGAAAATGTAGGACATGTGGAGGCGGAAAAGAAATCCCAGATGAAGAAGTCTTCCTGAAAGGTCCCCCAAATAATCTGCAACCACAATGTACAATATGACCTGCTTCTTACCTTTCCGGAGAAGCAGAAAAACATAGGGAAGCTAAGGTCAGCCTGGATCATTCCATTTCATCAAGAAGGAATGGTATGGTATAGCTGGGAGGGCAGTTAGTGAAAACCAAGGCTTTTGTGTTACCAGAAGACTTCTGTTGTAGCAGAAGCTGTGAATCTCGGCCACTAGCTTACACCAAATCTCATGGCAAGATCCACAGGGTCCAGACACAACAAGGCAATTCTAATGGCATCATAGACTATACCCTAGGCTACTGGTCCAGTGAATCTGAGGAATTTGGAAACTTGCATCTTTCCTCTGGCATGCCCCACTGTCATTTACATTTTTTTCTTTCTGGCATGGATATATTGCTTCCTCTTTCACTTTCCTATCTCTCAACCATTTTTTCTGCCTTGAAAATATCTTCCTTTCAGCACTGCCTGGCATTCAACAGACAGTCAATAAACATTAGTTCCTTTTGCCTAGCACCTCCGTCCTCTCCACCTCCTCTCGGAGCCCCCTGAATGTCATTCATCCAGCAGGTATCCAGAAAACTGGGCTGGTGACACGTGTACACCACTGAGGAGAAAAACCATCCTCTATAAAATGCACTGGGCCATTGACTGCTAAATCCCTCAAAAGCTTCCACAAGTCCCCTGAGACCTCCTCTGAAAGTCTCTCTCTACATCTCTTACTCAACTCTGTGTAAATTAAATAACAGAATATAAAAAAGTTTCTCCCACTTCCACTGCAGATGTGCAGAGTAGTATCCATTGATTCATCTAACAAATATGTATACTAAGGGCCTATATTTGAGACTCAGCCCTGGTAACCCAAAGACAATAAGACACAGTTCCCATCATCAAAAAGCAGGCAGACAGTGGGAGATAACCAATTCAATATCTACTCATAACGCAAGGTGGTAAATCTTATCTGATGAACAAAGGCACAAAGAGGAGTTGTGGGGAAAGATTGAGGAAAAGTTGCTGAGGCTTCCAAGATGAGCAGGGTTTCAGCTGAAGGTGTGAAAGTGTGGGAAGTGGTTAGAAAACTAGGATGAGGCCCCCCACAGCTGGGTGAGAAGTTGTATTTAAAAAGAAAAAAAAAAAGGCTAGTTGAATAGATCGGAAATAGGTTCTACAAGGTCTTAAATGCTAAACTAAGGAGTGGAGATTACCCTTCTAAAACAAAGATTTCCCAGCAAAGGAATGATGTGGTCATATCTATACTTTGAGAAGCATCTCTGTCAGGGATGTAATCCAATCCCCTAGGAAGATGATAGAAAGACGATGACAGATTAGCAGGGGGACTCTTGGATCTGTCCACTGGGCTTCATGTTCATTGCCTTCACTCTGGTCCAGGCCACCATCATCCCTCACCCTTTGAAGAGCATCCCTGCCCTTGAGGAAAGGGGAACCAGATTTTATTTTTGCTGGTAATGACTGAGGCTATGGTTTTAATGCACAAAGCAGGGTCTCTTGTGACAGAAAAGGAGATAATACAGCTGTTTGGGAAGGATGTAAAGAGGGGGTGTGTGCAATAGCCTCCAATTTGGTCTTTTCAAATCTTATCACACATCATACTAATCCATTCTTCTCACTGAAGCCTGAGTGATCTCTCTAAAATCCAACCATGGTCCTATCATCTCTATGGTTCTTGTTGCTCTTAAGATAAACTATAATTTCCTTAACCCAGCTAACTGGGTGGGTAGTGATGCCAGCTAACCACAATGAGAAAAGGTTTAGCAGAAGAAAGAAATTACTATCTGTTGAGTGCCGACTATATGACCAGCACGACCCTATAAGATGTACACGCCCTATCCCACTGAGACCTGCCTTGTGAGAAAGTTACCACTATTCTCGTTTAATAAATGATGATCCCAGGATGCAGATTGTAATGATTTGCTCGTGAGAAACAGAGCTAGGGTTTGAACTTAGGTCTAAGTCCATCTCAACACATTGTCACCATGGAACCAGAGGAGAAGGAACAATGCCTTCTAAAAGGAGTTGGAGTGGGAAGTGGAAACAGCGGTGGTCTTTGAGCAAAATGGACCTTCCCTGTTGTATAGTCATCTATGTTTATTTAATCTTTATGCCCACTCAAAACTCTTTATTCCTTGGTCCTGATTTGAGCCCTGCCTTTGACCCTCCATATTTGGTATTCATCTTGATTACCTCCCAATAACATTTCATCAAATTTAAAATTATTATTTCCTCAAATATATATTTCTGCCCAGTATCTCTCTCTGGGCTCCTTCTGATACTCCAACGACACATATATCAGACCAACTGACATTGTCTCATAATCACCAAGGCTCTCTTCATTTTTTAAAAAAATATTTTTTCTCCCTGTCCTTCTGTTTGAATAATTTCTATTGACCTGTCTTCAAGTTCACTGATCAGTTTTCTAATGTAAGGTCCTTTCTGTTAAGATCATCCAATAATAGCTTTTTTAAAAAAATTTCAGATGCTATATTTTTCAGTCCTAGAAATTCTATTTCTTTTTTTATAGTTTACATTTCTCTAGTATAGTTTATATTACTCTATTACCTCATTCTGTCCATCTTTTCCTGTAAATTGTTTAACGTACTTATAATATCTGTTTTAAGTCCTTGTCTGCTAATTTCAACATCTGACTCTTCTCTGGGCCTGCGTCTATTGACTTTTTTTCTTTAACTATTAATCTTTTTTGTTGTTGTTTCTTCATGTCTGATAATTTTATTGCATATTAAACACTGTGGATGATATGTGCTAAATTTTGTAACTTTTCTCCAAAAAATGTTGACTTTTTTCCTGGCAAGCAATTAAATCTGGGTCATCTTGATCCTGTGGAAGCTCAGTGTTAGATTTTACAAGAATGGGTTTATTTTGCTTTTTCCCCTTAGCCCTAAGATGTAACCCTTTATCCTGGGTTTACTCCTAAGACATGGCCTTCCTAGAGTTCCAAGGAAAAGCCTAAAGTGTTTACAATTCTCTCTAACTTAGTAGGACCTGAACTCCAGCGTTCTCATAAAACCAAGCACCTGCTGAAATCTCAGCCTTTTAGCGGTTGCTTTCTCCAAGGTTTCCTTGGAGTCTCACCCTGTACATGCACAGAGCCAGCCACAGGTTTGAGGGGACTTGGTACAGAGAGTTTGGGGCTCCCCCCCTCTATTGCTCCTTCCTTACAGAATGTTTCCCATTGATTTACAGCTACTCTAGCAGCCCTTAGACTCAACCCCTGCTTCTTCAGCCTAGTACGCTAGCCACTTTCTATTTGCGCTCTCTCTCTCTCTCTTTTAAATAAGCAACTGTGAACTAGGAAGTGCCCTCAGGGAAAAGGCTGGTTAAATGTGGTGCTTCCCAAGCTTGTTTCCCTTATTTCAAGAACTGTGTTCCCTCCAGGTGCTGCCCAGAGATCCAACATTTGGGTGCTCTCCAGTCCCTTCAGACAGCTGAATTTTTAAAAAATGTTTTGTCTAGAGATAAAATTATTATCAGCTGGAGGTTCAGAAACTTACTCAATTTCAGAAATCTGCTGACTTACAATTTAAACCCAAATTCAGCTGATAACAAATATCTGACATTCCATCCCAAGAGCTTTGGGAGATGGAAGAGTTAAGAGATTTATGTAAATGCTGATTTATTTCGTTGATAAGTTTTTAGTCTTAAGCATTGATTTCACATTTTAAATCACATCACCACAGTCCCTTGACCTGCGCTCCCTTGCACACTTTGCATATACCAGAAGTACAATTTGAAGTGCTTCTAAACTGTTCAGTGGGGCTTCCCTGGTGGTGCAGTGGTTGAGAATCCGTCTGCCAATGCAGGGGACATGGGTTCGAGCCCTGGTCTGGGAAGATCCCACGTGCCGCGGAGCAACTGGGCCCGTGAGCCACAATTACTGAGCCTGCGCGTCTGGAGCCTGTGCTCCACAACAAGAGAGGCCGCGACAGTGAGAGGCCCGCGCACCGCGATGAAGAGTGGCCCCCGCTTGCCGCAAGTAGAGAAAGCCCTAGCACAGAAACAGAAACGAAGACCCAACACAGCCAAAAATTAAAATAAATAAATAAATAAATAAATAAACAAACTGTTCAATGTATTGTGGAACAACCCATTTTGAATGCAATCCAATGCACACATTCAACATGATTCTGAATGGTTTAATTCAATCCATTCCATCTAGAAATGCAAGTAATATGGATCTATAAGTAGAGCAATAATATCTAAATATTCTCTACAAAGGATTTGTATCTGTTTTTAGCTAATGTATCAGGTTAAAGGACCATTTAAATGTTTAATATATGGGGATAGAAAAATTCTAAAAGTCTAAAGATATAGCATTTAAGAAAGATACACAAGTGCAAGTTAAGCTTTATCATCATCATCATCATTATTATTATTATTATTATTATTATTATTATTATTAATTAAAGACAGTGTGTGTTCAAGCCAGAAGTACTAGGCTAGGAGGCAACACTCTCCTAAATGGCATCCCTGCTTTTTTTCTCACCATCCTAAACATTCTATCTTCAACACAGCAGCAAAAGTGATTCTTTTAAAAAATAGGTCATATGACGTTACTCCTCTGCCCCAAATCCTGTAAAGGCTCCCCTTGGCATGCAAAGTCAAAGTCAAAGTCCCCACAGTTACCAAAGGCCCTTCATGATTTAACTCCCTCTTCATCTCTGGCCTCAGCTACTACTGCTCCCTCCTTGCTTGTTACACTGCAGCACACAGGCCTCATGTCAGGCACACCCCTGCCTCAGGGCCTTTGCACTTGTAGTCCTTCTGCCTAGAATGTTTTTTCCCACAGATCTCGGTATAGTAACCTCCCGCGCCTCTTTTAGGTCTTTGATTAAAGACTACCATTTCATTCATGCCTCCCTGACTGTCTTATTTTAAATTGCAATCCCTCACCCCACCCCCAACCAGGCATTTCCTCTTCTCCTCCCCTGCTTTATTTTAATCAATAGCACATCCCACATCTGACATCCCACAACAAATATTTTACCTATTTATCTTGTTTTCTGTCCTACCCTACTAGAGTGTAAGTTCCTTGAAGGGAGGTATTTTTTCTGTTTGTCTCCTGCTACAATAAATCATGTGATGAGTAAGTGAATAAATTAGTTGAGCGCTAGACCTAGTTCTACCATTAACTAAGTAGCCTGACCTTGGGACAGGCGCTTAATCTCTCTGAGCCTCAGTCTTCTCAGAATTAAACACAAAGAAAAAAATTAAATTATATATATGAAAACACTTTATAATATGAAATTTACTACCCAAATGTAAAAGTTGGCTGTTGGTGGTGGCATTGTTTTTACAGCCACTTCATTACTAGGTAGATTTAAAATGTCCTACATAGAAGAAAAAAAAACAGGGATGAAATTTCAGTCCAGTTACCAATGCATTAACAGCAATTGGAGAGCTATTTGCCATTCAGCTGGTGCACCTGTTTCCAGATGTTGGTGTGGGTCACTGAAGGCCTCTGTATTGGCACCAGGAATAAAGCACGTACTATTTGCTTGGGAATCCAGCTCATTTTTTCCATGTGGGAAAGCAAGGCCGGATGCTGAACCTGTGCCTACAGGGCCTTCTCCGTCCTGAGGTCACCTTTGCACACTTCTACTACAAAGCTATTAAGGTAAGGCCTCGCCAAAGGACATACTTGCCAATCGCGAGTTATTCAGCCAGAAGAAAGGAAGGCTAGGAAGCAGTTCCCCTGCATTCCTGACAGGCCACTGGCAGTTCTCACTCCAAGCTCCTAGTGCCATCATATTCCTGAAATTTCCCCAGATGGCCCGCCCCAAATCCACCCTCCCTTAATGTTCCCTACGAGGTGAATACAAACTCTTCCGCTCTTCCCAATGCAAATGTCACTGCCACCTAGACAAAGGTCATACACCAACAAAAGGAAGCCTGGTGGAAAAGAGGGTGACAAGAAATTCTCCCAAGTACTAAATGGACACATGGGTGGTCAGAAGCAAGATGAATGCAGCCTTCCACATGGAGACATTTTCATCTTGACCTGACAAGTGACCATCTTATGGAAATTAAGAAAATGGAAAAGGGTCATCACATAGAAAGGCATTCGAGATTCAATGGACTGCACAGGGGGTTTTAGGGGAGACCAGAGATGTGGCTAAAAAAATAAAATGTCTTTTTCCCACAAACAAAACAGCACTGATTCCTGAGTAGGCATGACTGTGGAAAGCCACATCTGGAAAGCCACATTTGTTCATGATAAGGTCTACCATGAGCTATCAGTTAATTCTTTCCATATTATCATGAGTCTTGGGATCACAGCTGAGACTTGGAAGGATATATGGTGGGATGTACACCAGAAGGATATCCATCTGGCAAGCACCACTGTTGGTCCCAGTGTCACTGGGCTCAACAAGGAAACTTGGTCTTGGTCAACTACGATCTTTATCTAAGTCTTGGGGCACTGATGACACAAGGGGAAAATGAAAGGTATTTTGTGGAATAGCTCCTGGTGTATATGGACACCGGGGGTTTTGCTGTTCCTCCAGACACAAGAATTTAGGAAAAGTTCACAGGGGCTCTCATCATTGCTCACACTATTTTGGCCAAAGGCCTGCCAAGCTAAACGATCGTTTCTCAGCATGGATCAAACATGTCACTTCAACTGAATCTCATTTCCTAGGGTTTCAGTGCTAACATTTCCAGTTATCCCTGGCAAAAACAGAACTGGCACTGTTTCATTTTGATTTCCTTAAAAAAACTATACGTTGTATTGGACGTAAGAAATTGCATTCATAGGAATTACTTTACTTTTATTTACTTTATTTATACACTGCATCATTCCAAAAGAATTTGAGACAACTTACCAAAAACAAACAAACAAACAAAAACACATGAAGTAATAAATAATGAAAATAAAATGAGAGAAAAACATAAGTGAGCCAGTAAATAGTTTCCCATCTTGAATTCCACAATGTTTGGCAGTGAGAACCACAGATAGTTTTACCTATTCTGTCTGTGAAAACTGGAAAGCAGAGAAAACGCACTCTGATAAACATGTCTCCTGCTACCCTCCTACGCATTCACAATATTAAGCCAAAAGCATGAGAAAGAGCTCCAGGTGAGAGAGCCCAGCTGTTACGTCTTTGCAGTGGGCAGCATTCCTGAGGCTTCGTGATTTCTTGGCTGCTTAGCCATTTTCATCATTTTGATACTCTGAAAGCATGCCACATCCAGAAGCAAGCCGGCCCCCAGCCCTCAGGCCCTCTCTGGAGTTGCTTTTTCACCCTGGGCTGCTGAGGTTCAAGACTGGAGTGTGCACGGGAGCACGTCCCCTGGTCACAAGATCTGGGGCGAGAACAGGAGAGAAGATGTCTGCCCCTTAGATCCAGCTTTGCTGGAGACATAACCTTCTGTCACCTGACTATGTGCCTATTTCTTTGTTTTACCCAAATCTGTAGAGGCAATCTGTCTACTGTGACTCTATTTTCAAACGTTTGACCAAATGGTTACAAATTTCAACAATTTGATTAAATGCCCAAGTGAAAATGGTCATTCAGTCAAATTAAAGAGGTTTCCATCACTTAAGCAACTATACTTATATATGCTTCTGACTCATGAATATACATTTAACCCATGCTCAGATACACGGAGCAAAACGGTAAACCCAGGAAAAAAACAAAGCTGCTTTCCTAATCAACTGGAGGTCAAGGTAACCAAATAGTTGATAAAGAGAAACTTCTCTTTTTAGAAATATTCCAGTTCATAAATAAAGGGAAATGCAAGAATTTAAATGTCACCATCTTGCAGCTTCTAATAAAATAATAGGTCAAGGCAACGATCATTAGGGGCTGCTAACTTCACCAAAAGAAAGAGAACCAGTTATTAAATGTCTCCTGGACGGCTTACACACCCCACCTATAGATTCGGATCAGGCCTCTAACTCCCAATTTGTAGAAAATACAGAGGCTTTTCAAGTATGTTCATTCAATCCAGACTGAAGGAGACGGTACAGAATAAATGATCTAGTTTCTTAAACAAATAAATTATAAGGAAAAATATAGAGAGAGCGAGAGAGAGAGGGACTTCCCTGGTGGGGCAGTGATTAAGAATCCGCCTGCCAATGCAGGGGACACGGGTTTGGGCCCTGGTCCGGGAAGATCACACAGGCCGCGGAGCAACTAAGCTCATGCACCACAACTACTGAGCCTGCACTCTAGAGCCTGCAAGCTACAATTACTGAGCCCGCATGCCACAACTACTGAAGCCCGTGTGCCTAGAGCCCGTGCTCCTCAACAAGAGAAGCCACCACAATGAGAAACCCATGCACCGCAACAAAAAGTAGTCCCCACTTGCCAAGACTAGAGAAAGCAACGAAGACCCAACACAGCCAAAAATAAATAAATAAATAAATTTATTTTTTAAAAAAAGAGAGAGAGAGAGGTGAACCTAGAGATTAAAAGAGACTATTTATATCAACCCATTGCAGTGTATGGACTCTATTTGGACCTTGATTCAAACAGGTGGTTTGAAAAAACATTTATGAGACGATAGTGGAAATATGGACTCATGGGATATTTGATGATACTAAGGAACTATTTTTTTAGGTGTGACAATGGCGTTGTGGTATGTTTTCTTAAAAACTGCTCTTAAAAAGAAGTATGTGCCAAAGTATTCCTGGATGAAATGATCTGATATCTGAGATTTACTTTGAAATAACCTGGGATGAAGAAGAGAGAGTGAATGGGACTAGAGATGAAACACATTAGCCCTGAGTGATAACTGCTGAAGCTGAGTTAGTGAGGCTTCACTATATTAGTCTACGTTTATGTATGGTTGAAATTTTTCACAATAAAGAATGAAAAAATAAATATTTTTTAAAACTCCACTGAAAGAAATAATATTGATAGAAAATTCCCTAAAAGTTATCTAGTCCATCGATTGTTTTAGATACAATACAAGTAACTCTTTTCTGGGTTAAGCCAGGGAAGCACACTGTGGCACCCGTGGGGGAAGGTGGACAGAATTGTTCCTGGTGGACGTCAGGAGCCCAAAGACAAGAGTGGTGCGACCGAGGGCTCATGAATCTCCTCTCAGTGCTCACGCTGAGGGTGCTGTCAGCAGTACTGCTGACTGTCTTACATCACAGTGTCCTCCTTATAAGTACCCTGAAAGAAATTTCTTTCTGGTTCTAGAATCAAGAAATTTTACGGTTCCCCCAATCATGTAGATTTTCAGGATCATTAAGTAAAACTGAAAATCACCACTTCACACCCATTAGGCTGGCTATTAACAAATAAAAATAACAAGGGTTGTCAAGAATGTGGAGAAATTGGAACCCTGTGCTTTGCTGATGGGAATGCAAAATGGTTCAGTCTTTGTGGAAAATGGTATGCAGGGGTCCCTCAAAAAAAGAAACAGGGAATTATCATATGATCCAGCAATTCTACTTCGGGATGTATTTGCCAAAAGAACTGAAAGCAGGGTCTCAAAGAGATATTTGTACACTCATGTTCATAATGGTATTATTCACAATAGCCAAAATGTGGAAGCAACTCAAGTGTCCGTTGACAGGTGAATAGATAAACTAAATATGGTATGTGCACTCAAAGGAATATTACTCAGCCTTAAGAAGGAAGGAAATTCTGACACATGCCACAGCCTGGATGAACCTTGAGGCCATTATGCTAAGTGAAATAAGCCAGTCACAAAAGGACAAATAGTGTAGGATTCTGCTTATACGAGGTACCTAGAGTAGTCAAACTCATAAAGAAGGAAAGTCAAACGGTGGCTGCAGGGTCTGTGGGGAGGGGAAATTGAGTGTTATTATTTAATAGGTATAGAATTTCAGTTTGGAAAGACAAAAAGTTCAGGAGACGGATGGTGGTGATGGTTGCATAACAATGTGAATGCACTTTTTAAGTGCACTGAACTGTGCACTTAAAAATGGTTAAAATGGTAAACTTTATGTTATATATATTTTACCACAATTCTAAAAAACTGAAACCAATCATACAACCAACTGATCTTCACGTTGCTGCTAGGAAATACAGAGCCACATTTGTGGCCAATTTTTATAAATTATATAGTATTATAGCATGCCCTCTTTGCATATTTACTTCTCATATTTTTCTTTGGTCTAATATTCACCTAATTCTAATGTATGTTATTTTGCCATTTCTTATATATATTTTAATTTTCCCTTATTTCATTTTATAGCAAGGCCCAAGAAACTTGTCTCAAGTCACGCACCAGGATCTATCTGACTCCAAAGACCTCAGTGAATTCTGAATTCTCTGGGGACTTCTCCGCAACTTTTGGTGGGCAGGGCGTGCTTACTTTCTGGTTCTTACAAGCATTCCACGTAGTTGAGGTTGATGGATACGTGCTCTCCAGACAAGTGTTACTTTGTCAGACACTATTTGACCCACTCCTTCCTACTAGGGGCGCAGTTCCTCTCTCTTGGCACAGAAATCCCCTCCCGCACTCCTGCTGCCACGCTGTCACCCTCTCCACTCCAGGACACCCTCTCCAACACCACGCCTGTGCCTTCTCGAGCAGGACCAGGGCCATCCCGTGCAGTGCCACACAAACCAAAAGGAATTTTCAACACAGGCTCTGGAAAGTCTCTTCCCCTTTGCCTATATTATCATCAGACCTTTCCATACTCAAAAAGGAAATGTGATCATCACACACGCAAAAGAGGTACATAAAATAAAATGTGTCCTGCAACATGTCTCCAGATGACCTGTTGCTGTCCCTTAAAGGTGCTTCAGATCACCATGCAAGGAAGGCCTATTTTTGTTTCCCCAAATGCCTCCTCACTTAAGAAGTTCGCGCCAGTGAGCATCCTGCTGTTCTAACGATCTTGTGAATTTAGACTGTTTAGTTAATTACAAACACATTTCAAAGTCATTCTTTCTGGCCTTTTTCCTAGAATGAGTGACTGCAGCTCCACAGCTCACAGAATGGTCTTCAATAGTTTTCAGTCAAGGTTCAGGGAGAAATATGCCACACCGGGATTTGATTATTTACCAACATAATGTTGGATCCTAGCCAATGAGACACCAATATATTTTCCATTGAAGTCGGACGTATTGCCTGCTGCTTTCAATGCTGTTTTCTTGGCTGGCAGACAAAGTAATTGTGGCTGTTTCTAATTCGCCTCTAATTCAAGTCGGGGGGGGGGGAAATATCTTATGATTGGTTCATCTTACAGACACTGATCTCTTCTCCCTTGGGGTACAGAAGGTGAGTCCCCCAGCGTGAGACCTGCCTATGGGCCTCTGACAGCCACTGGCCTCTGCTCTGGGATCAGTCAGTCCTTCCACACAGCTAGTCAGGAAAGAGTCTAGCGAATTCTTGGCCCCCTGGCTCAAAACAGAGAAGTGTAACAAGATCATAGCACACTTTCATGATGTCTTGGATTGTCTTTTGCTCCCTCTTGTTTGAAGAGCCCAAGAGAACCTGACACAGAGAACAGGTTTTGCAGTGGTTTGCGTTCCCAGAGCCATCGCTGTCAGGCTAGTAGGAGCCTAAACCCTACCGCGACCCTAAGAATTCGCAGAGGTACCTCTGCCGTGGTTGCTTGGTACCCACCAATTCCTGACCACTACAGCTTCTCACTGCAGAATTTTACCTCTCACTAAACAGCCTGGATATGGGTTTCTAAATGATACGATCAAAGAATTTAGAGTTAGGAGTAATTTTTCCAAAAAGGTTTAACACTCTGAAACAGAGAAAATTCTCATTAACTGAGAAGAAAGGATCTTAAAGGCTATTTACTTCCACTTCCCAACTGGGTAGGAACGATCTCTCATTTGAATACCTCTACTGATGGAGAGTTCATTACCCTACATCACTGGACAGTATTAGTACAATATTAGAATTGCAAGGGTATAATCAGATAATTCCCCATCTCTTATTGAAGTGCTACCAGCCAGGTTTCATAAATATGAATTAACTGTTCATTTCAAGTCATTCAGAAAGAATATAACAATATTTACTGAGTAACATCCTGGAAGTTGTGTAACTACTGGTGTTGATGCTATACGGTACATAATGTAAGTCTACTGCATTGGAATTTTTTCATTTGTTTATTTCATTTTATATCTCTAAGTTCATTATTTTTCAATTTCAACTTTACTCAATGTGTATTTATTATTCTTGACACAATGTCTTATAATATACACTCTCATTAGAGGGCGACATTATATCCCATGTGCCTGAAGTCCTCCAGGTGTGTACCTCATTATTTTAACATAATTTTTACCAGCACCCTTTTCACTCTCAAAAGTATCCTAGTTTGGATGATAAGTGTTATTATGGTCAAGTACTGAACTCGAAAGTTTTAAAAAACTGTATTTCATTTTTTCAAACTGTACTAAAAATCTTCACCAATTAAGACTGGAGCCCCCAACCCCTGACTTCTCTGCACTCTCCTCAATTAATAAATGTCTATTTTACTTGGAAATGATAAATCTTCCTGACTATGGAGTACTTTTAATAAAGTGAATAGCTGCTCCGTGCTTAAGAACGACCACCACAGAGAGGCCGGAGGCTTGCTCCCTGCGAGGACGGAGGGACCCTCCGCCAACAGGATGTCACCGTCCTGAAGTTATCTCAAGCCGGAGAGGACCTTTCTAGGTCAGGCACGGCATGCTGGCAAGTGTCACGTGGATGTCCTCGTGCCGGAGAGAGAAAGCATTCCCTCTACTTGACCATATTGCTTTCATCTTTGGGTGCCTCAGTTTCTCCGTCTCTAAAAGAGCACAGTGATGCCCACTTCACAGGGCTGTGGTGGGATTAGAGGGACGGCGGACATAGGGCACTCAGCCACCCGGAACAAAGACATTCAGTAATTGCAACATGTTCGGTTCCGCTTCTCCGGCCTGTAAAAAAGGGGCTCCCACTGACTTGAAAGAGAGCATCACACACAGACGAGTAGAAGCCCACCGGGACAGCAGGCCTATTACCCTCATTACCATTGTCCTAAAGTGCAGAGGAGAGAAAAGGGCAACAGAAAGGCTGAAGAACCGTGATCACAGGAAAACAAGGCAGGGATAAAACTGACTGGGCCATGAAAGAAAACCTGAAAAAATGAACGTCTTTTTGTTTTAAAAATAATCTGTGAAGATTACATGCCAGAAAGAGCTTTTAAGGAGCCGTCTATATATTCTCTGGTCACTTGGTATAATAACACATTCATACATTTTTCAGAATGGAGCCTGCCCTTGACCCTCACTCTACCCTTCCTTATATCATCCACCCTAAGCTCAATGCTAATGGCCATTCGTTCAGTGGCCACTTTCAGAGTGGATTAAATTTAAAAGTTTCTATTCAGACAGCATTCTGTAAGGTACATTCAAATGATTAACCAATAGATAATGAAATTGAAACTGGTGATACTCCTTTGGCATGAAATACTGACTTCCCAGGCTGAAGAATGAGTCTGGACAAGTAGAAAGTGCCACTGTTGCTTTGGTGATCTCACAGTCAAGTCAATGTAAGACATTCTCCTGCACATTAATACCTGCTACTAAAATCAAATGGGGGAAAACGATAAATAGTAGGAGACGTCACTCCAAGCAGTATTTTCCTGGCAAAAGCTGTGTCTCGAGAGTCCTTCAGAGCACTCTGGGAATGCATAGAAATTCACAAATCAATTTGCTAAATTGGCTCGGCTGGAAATCATGCTTTTGTGCATGGATCCAGCTGAAAGGCATTTCTGACTCTACCAGACTCTCCCAGGACTCCTGTAACCAGGCCAAGAGTCAGGGGACATGGTAAAAAGAGCACGGACTTCCGGTCAGTTAGACCTGGGCTCAAATTCAAGCTCCACCATCTCTGGCTGAGGGACCTGTGATAAATCATGTGAGCTCTCTGAGAAGGGGATTATGTAATCCTACCAGCCTTACAAGGTGCTGAGAGGATTAAATGCCCAAGATACGTCAAAGAGGTGCACTTAGTTTGACTTTTTCAGTACAGCTATAAACAACCCAAATGACAGAAGCTCACCCCAAAACCCATCCACTCCCTCACTCCACTGCAGGCCAGGTGGACAAGCCATATCAAGTGAGGACAGTTTTGAAAACACAAATATAAAATGCTTGCATGCACTTAATGAAAACAGAGGCCTTCATTTAAGTATCTGGAAGAGCCAAACAGCAGTTCTAATAAGGCAAAATTCCTTAGATGTCAAGAGATATTCTATTTTATCATCTGTATAGTTCTGCACTGGTAGAAATTATGCACAGAATTCATTTCTTTTAAAACCACACCCCTTGGCCATTCACAGTGGGCTTCCCAGGGCTGCCTGAGGCCAGATGAGCCTTCAGCCCCAAGTATGGAAGATGCAGAAGCCAAGGGAAGGGTCTCAGAGCACCCCGTCAGCCTTCCCATTCTACAGGTGAGAAAACTGAGGCTTGGAGGGGGGAGTCGCTTGCCCAGAGTCAAACAATAAAGGCCTTGGGTTAGGATTTTTAGGAAAGCCACTCTAAACCAAATCTTTGACAAAATAATAGTAATAATAATCTCGCCACGGAGCTTTATTCACTGATATTTCCAATTCTGTGGCAAACGATGTCATCAGTCCTTTGGGAAGGAGGCTTTCCTCCAATACCACGACAGGGGGAAATCTATGACAGGTCAGTCTCATTTTACATTTCCCAGTATGACATGGAACCTAGTTTCTAGGGGTTCACAAATCTGAAAGACAAAAAAAAATCATCAAAAGAACCCTTGAACATTGATGTGACATTTGTTGTCCCCTGGTAACAGACACTGTGCTAGGCCTACAACTTAGGTAAAATGGCATCATCTGAACATAATTTCTCAGAGGAAAGTTAACAAATCAAATAGTTAGCAGACATCTTATAGTGACCACCGATGCTTTTTTTCTTCAAAAACCAAATTCTCCATTTAAATTTCTGAACATAATAACTCCTAATCACTGACCAGTACATTTTAAAAGGTGACGGCCCATACAGAGCAAGATTTACAAACACCTAGGCAGAAGTGGGTCCCTGTTTCATAACTCTCCAACTGTTAATCATCAGTGATGACTAACTCTGGGATTAGGGAAACATTTTATCCTGAATATGCTAATTTAGAGACAGTGTTGTCAGGAGGCTAATTTCTGGCTCAAAGACACTTGAATGCCTAAAGCAGTTTTACATCAAAAACCCTTGTAGGAGGCTTCCATCAGGACCAGGGGAAGATGGAAGCTGGAGGGGGGCATGAAGAAAGGGGAATTCAGGTTTTTAGGATGAAAGAGATCATAGAATCTGTCTAAAGGCTAAGGGGAAGGAACCAGAAGAAACAAACAAACAAACAAAAGGAATATGCTCAATTCATAATGGAAGAGAAAGAGACCATTCAATTAGATTGATTATTGATTTTTGTGGAATAACATCTCAAAACTCCTTGAATCCCAGCTTTAATAAAGATATACATATATATAGAAAAAAAATCCTTCCTGAGAAAGAAAAACTCAACTCCTAAATTATCAGGTTAATTCACAGTGTGGACATAAGAAATAGTAAATACACAGTTTGATATTTGATTTGCAAAGTGAGAAAGGAAAGCATACTAAATTCTATAGAATGAGCTTTTCTGATCCCAGATATACTAAGAACTTGATAGTTTTTTGGCTGCAACAACTTGTAAATATCTAGAAGAGCCCAGATTTTGAAGCCCTGAGGACACTTGCTAAAACTCAGAAACTTGGCACTAGGCTTTGCACACAATTTGGGTTTTCTTTCAGAGTTGTTATCTTACCAAATAGAGCCATCTGTGTTCCCTCTGGGAAAGGTTCAACTGTTCTGTTGCCATTGACATGATGTTTGGCTAGAAAAAAAAAAAAAAAAAAGAAGAGAAAGAAAGAAAGAAATGCAAGTTAAGTGTAAAGTTCTACACACATACTAACACATGTCATTAAATGTGTCAGAGAGCCTAGTTCTCATGTTTAGTTAGCAACGGTACCCAAGCTCACCCTCTTAAGAGAGTTTCAACTATTTTGTTTTTAATCTCAGTTACAAAGGAGCCTAGAGATGGCCTGATTCAGGCATGTCATTTTACAAGTGAGCGCGCCCACACCCAAGCACGTGCAGAGCCGTGCAGCAGAGCGGGGGCGGGGGGGGGGGCGGGGGGGGCAGCAGAGCCAGCCCAGCCTGGAAGCTCCTGACTCCCGGCCAGAGGGTCCCCTGTGTGCCGGGCCGTACCCTGGAGAACAAGGAGAGCTCGGGACTCCAGGGCGCACTGAGGTGGCTTCCCCTGAGGACTCCTGATGATCAGAAGTAAAGTGAGCTGTAAAGACAGCAGGGTAAGCCTGGGACCAATTTTTCAAGAACCGGAATAGCAGAAGACATCATTTCATAAGTCAAGCACTGTTCCAGGGGCCAGAGACGCTTGCCTTTTAAAGACCAGACAGACTTTCATTCCAGTGCTTCTTACTACTCGTCATCCACCCTCGTCACCTCCACCAATCATCCTTCCCACCCGAGTGCGTATCAAGGACTTCGAAATAAAAAGTGACCAGTTTGGGGGATGGTGGTGTGCTGAATTGGGCGATTGGGATTGACATGTATACACTGATGTGTATAAAACTGATGCCTAATAAGAACCTGCAGTATAAAAAAATAAAACAACTAATACTAAACTTTCATTGGGTTATTTGTATGGAAATATGTTAATATAAATGTTTCAGACATTACATGAAATTTCTAAAAATCTTATATTTGTATTTGTATGGAAATATGTATGGAAATACGTTAATATAAATGTTTCAGACATTACATGAAATTTCTAAAAATCTTATATTTGTATTTGTATGGAAATATGTATGGAAATATGTTAATATAAATGTTTCAGACATTACATGAAATTTCTAAAAATCTTAAAAAAAAAAAAAAAAAAAAGTGACCAGCTTGTTTTCCAACATTAACTTATTTTTATAACCCCCAAACTGCAACCAGATAGAGAAGATCTGAGCATGGTCCATCTACGAGTAGTCTAAGAAGATCCTCAGGAATGTTTGAATATGGGCATTTATGTTGAAAATACATAAGAAAAGAATGGCTAAAACACTTTGACACTGCATCATGGTGCACTTATATTTTGATTTCATGGGTCACATTCGATTTATTGAGCTCTGGCACAGGGCTCAGCACCAAAGCTAGGCTCTGAGGCGTTTAGAGGGGAAGACTGACATGGTCCTTGCCCTCGAGGAGTATACAATTATCTTCAAGAGGTAAAAAATTTCAAGAGCGAACTTTACCGGAAAGCTTACCATTGTGTGCTAAGTCCTGGAGTGGGGACTAAAGGTTCTGTAAGAGTTTGCAGCAGAGGGACAGCAAGCTGCAAGGCAGAGCCAGGGCCTGGAGGAATTGCAACTAGTGTCGAGTCTAAAAGGAGGAGCAGGGTTTGGAAAGGCAGAGGGTGAGGGAGCAACTCGAGTGAGAGCCAGGAGGAGGTGCAACCAAGGCAGCATCCTGGGCCAGACTAGAGTCTAGTCTGGGCGCAGTAGAGGAGACATGCTGAGAAGCAATGGCGCTTCAGGATGGATTGGGAGGCAGGCACCGGGTCATGGAAGGTCTTGAGAACCCCACCCAAATCCATGGGGACCCTAGGCAGCCTCCGCGGCACCACTGCAAGTATGTTAGAACCTGCAGGCTTACGAGGCTCAGCCTAGCTAGACGATCCCTTCAGGGTACCGTCAGTTCAGCGGCTTCCCCGGACTCTTGAGGGATGGTGGCACTACCTGAAGAACAGAATAGCTGGGAGAAGGCGAGGAGCCAGGCTGAACCAGAGAACAAGCCTCACAGCCTCGAGGCTCTAACTGGCACCACCAGCAGATGCAAGAGGTCACAGGTGGCCCTGGGGCCTTGGCCAGTGCTCACGTATGGTTAGGACCACTGGTTACTGAATCCAAAGGAATGTGACGGGGCTCCACGTGGAGGCCACAGCTCTGTTCTGCAGTTAGGACCCCGAAGCCCCTGTCGGAGGTTTTAAAACGTTTGCCTTTACACATATCAAGAGGTGTAAACCCTTTCAAACCCTAACCCACTAATCCCGCTCATAAAAATTTAATCTAAGGAAAAATGCAAGAGAAAAAAAAAAAAAGGTGGTAGACATAAAAATATTTATTAAAGTATTACTGGCAATAAAGAAATCTTTAAAGCAACTAAATATCCAGAAACAGAGAAATAGCTTAGAAAATTATAATTCATGATTTATCACAAGCATGGAATATCATGCAACATTTTAAATATAGAATTTGAGAGATATATTGAATGTGAAAAAATATTTGGGATAACAGTAAGTGAAAACAATCCTATTACACGCTGAATGTAGACTATAATAACAACTAACAAAAATATGAATGCTTATGGGAAAAGACTGGCAGAGAAATATGCAAAAACAAAAATACCTAGGAAGATTATGCAAGATATTTATCTCTATCAATTGTCTTTGTCATTGTCAGAGTCTTATTTCCTAGATGAAAATATGTTTGTTTGGATTTTTAAAGTCAACAAAATTATAGATTTCTAACATTTTTTCTGCAGTACTTAGTTTCCCAGGACAGTCCATCAGGACTTAAGTATAGTCCAGTCGAAACACTACACACTTACCATAAAGAGTGTGGCCTATTTGACATCTCCTCTGGGACAGCTCAAAAGCACCTCCAATGCAGCAGGATATCCTTCCACTCCAAACCTGACCCTCTTCCAGCATCCCTACCCCTGGGAATAGGACCACCATCCTCCTACTTTCTAGGCATCCTTGGCCATTCTCTCTCCCTGCTACCCATATCTAATCTATCACCAAATCTGGCTAATTCTGCCTTCCAGATACCTTTAGAATCCTTCCACTTCTTCCCTTCACCATCCAAACCACCCTAGTCCCAACTCTTACGGCCTCTTTGCCTGGACTCCTACAAGCACCTCTAGCTCTTCCACATCCCCTTTCTAATTCATTCTTCTCAGTGTCGCCACAATTATCTTTTTTTTTTTTAAGTAGTTTTTTTTTTTTCAAACATCTTTATGGAGTATAATTGCTTTACAATGGTGTGTTAGTTTCTGCTTTATAACAAAGTGAATCAGTTATACATATACATATGTTCCCATATCTCTTCCCTCTTGCATCTCCCTCCCTCCCACCCTCCCTATCCCACCCCTCTAGGTGGTCACAAAGCACCGAGCTGATCTCCCTGTGCTATGCAGCTGCTTCCCACTAGCTATCTATTTTACATTTGGTAGTGTATATATGTCTAACTCTGATTATGTAACACAAAGTCCCCGACCCTCTCCCCCACTTTCCATGGCTTTCCACTCTTAGGCTAAAGTCAGAACTCCTTAATGCAGCTTCAAAAACCCACATGGTCTGGCCACCTCAGTCCCTCATTACCTCTACTACAGTCAGAGCTGCACATTACACTTAGTCATTATTCCAGCAAGTAGACTACAAGCTCAGAGAAGGCAGGGCTCATATTGGTTCACTGTTTCCACAATTACAGCACACTGTGGGACCCAGCATAGGTGTTCAATAAATAGTTGCTAAATTAACGAAGGAAAACAAACTACTAAAAAGTCTCTCTTCAGCCATTATGAAAGATATATTATTTGATACGCTAAACATATATCTCTCTTTATATGTACATGTGTCCCTCACACAAAAATGATCACTGAAAATGGCCACTCAGAGTCTCCCCAGCCAGGTGGCCTGGAGATCAAGGAACTCCTCTGTTCTAGTCCTTAAACGCCACTCCTCTTCCCTTCCCATCCACCTACTCTCATCTGAGAAAATGGATGTGGAGAGATTGGAAATGCTACCCAGAGAGGAAGGAGGATTCACATGCAACTCTCTCTTCAGTGCCAAAGTTACCCGGGACTCTGTCTTATCTTTCATTCTAGAGCCTGAGGCCCAAAGATAACACGCCCTGTTAACTTGATTTTGTATTTTCTCCTGAACCAGAGCTGAGCCTTACCTCAGTCCCTGGACAGCAAAGACACAGCATTAGCCAAGGAGAGACAGCACAGTATCCAGGGCTAAGGAACAAAACTGCCTGACCCTGAATCTCTGCCCTTCCACTTCCTAGCTGTACGACCTTGGCTTAGCAACTTAGCCTCGCTGTGCCTCCGTTTCCTCATTTGTACCTACTTTGTGGGTTGCTGTGAGAATCAAATGAGTTAATATATGCAAAGCACTTAGAACGGCGCCTGGCATGCAGTACACATTACTTAACTGTCAGGCTAGTATTACCATCTACACGTGAACTTTGTTTTTCACAAGATCTGAGTCAGGAATGACAAATACATGGCACGTATTTACTTCTCCTCCACCTTCATGCCCGTGGCAGACATCATTAATCAATCACAGCAGACTTTCATGATCCCCAAATATGACCACAAAATCTTTTCTCAACTTAGCACCCCACAGGGTCTCTTATTCCTTCGGGGGGGCATGTGTGATGAAATCACTTTGTTATTCCTGGTCTAAGTGAATAAAACAGAAAGATGGTACAAAGAAAAGCCATTTTCTTTCTCATTTCTACATAATACATTGCAATTTTTAAAAAGATGCTTTGAAAATCTCCAAAACTCTATACAGCTTTACGGATAAAAGAATGGAGGGAAATCTGACTGCTACCTTCCATTCCATGAGGAAAGAACGGGGAGTTGTTAAAAACCAAGCAATGGCAGTGCTAGTCCTGCAAACCGAGGGCATTTTCCCATTGAAACTCTGTTGAGGCAAGTACAGGACTTGGGGGCCAAAGAACCAGAGACACTTTAAACATATTCTAAAGGTCAAATAAGACTGGGGGGTGGGGAGACTCACCTGGGAACCTAATCAGCATTTGTAATTTTTTTTTTCAAAATTGGTGGCACATTTCACCACAGAAACAATCAAACTGACTAAACAGAAAAGTCACTCATTGATTGGGCACTAACTATTGATTACCAGCAGAGCATGACACAGAAACAGGAGGGGGTCTGTGACAGGGACAGCTGCTGCCTGGCCACAGCAGGCTGGATACCGCCCATCTGGCCGGCTGGGCTCCGTGCGAGCCTGTTCTAAAGCCCCACGCTCCAGGAGGACAACCTCTACTGATGGCCATGACGTGTCCTCAGTCAAGGGCATGTGAGGACGAGGAACAGATTTCCATTTATCTTGAAAGCCCAGTGCTCGAGGAGCAGCGAGGTTAATTAGAGCACGATTGGGTCAAAGTCAACTATCGGAGAGATTCTGAAGGGGATTTGGGGGGCACTTCAAAAGCTTTAGAAGATGATGCTGACGCTGTTTCTTGTTTTGTTTTGTTTTATGAATGTCTAATGCACTTCAGACTTTATGACTGTTTTCTTCCTTCAGAAAAATACAATAAAACAGTTCAATAATGCACCTGCAGTAATGCAAATGCAGACATAAACCAACCGGTGATTAGCACCACGTCCTGTGCTCAAGCTGAGAGCTAAAATTCCTATCTTCTGGGTAAGGTTGTCGGGGGGACTTACAGGTAAATGGCAGGGAAGTGGAGGACTGGAGGGTGGGCCCCCAGATCCTCAGGATTCTCCTGTAGGGCCAAACCCCTCCAGTCTGGGTGACCATGGCGACACCACCTAATTGGAGATCCCAGGAACTGCTGCTGCTGTCCTGGGAGTCCGGGTCCACTGCTGGGCGCAGAATCATCCCAGGACTGGAACAGCTGTATATCGGACTGAAGCCTCAGAGCTGCAGACCATCTAGTGGTGCCTGCCCCCCCGTCGTGTTAGTCACCCCACAAAACCCAACGCATACTCGTCCTGTGTTACTATCAGTCATTCACGCCGCCATGAAGCTCATCGGTGGCGATTAGGTTCAGTCTGGGGCTGGAGTAAGAGTGCATTTATTTCACGAATAAGGTAACACAGACCTGTCAGGCCCCAAAACCAAGCATGGTCTCACAGCCCCTCCCCTTGTCTGTTTCCTTGTGGCTCTTTCTCTAGATCCCAAATCCCTGGTGTCTCAAGGACAAGTCAGACTGGAACTAAGGCGGGTTCATATCTGGCCCACAAGCCCGAGCCTTGGCCGAGGCTCTGTCTCCAGCAGAGGGTCCTTTGATCACACTGACTAAGCATCCTGGGCCCCGGTCCTGCCAAGGTGCCCTTCACAGCGCTGTAAGGATGAACTGACGACTGTTGATTTGTAAAGAAAGGGCAGCAGGAGTCCGGAGGATGCAGCTGAAGCCCAGTCACCCAGATACAGGGCAGGTGCACCGGGAGAGGTCAGGTGATGATGCTTGCGGCCCCCTCTGCCCAGAGGCACTGCGCTTCTATCATATTTTTGTTCCTTACAGCGCCTGTTACTTTGGCTATGGGGTTTTAAGGTGAACGTTAATCCAGGGCGTACTCTGTATGTGAGGAGGGGGAGGGGGGAAGTTCCATGGCGGTGGGCAAGTTACGGGGAGGGCCGACCTCTGCTCTCCACCCATCCTGTGTCCAAGGAAGCTGGAGTCCTTCCTACCGATTGGTGAGGCAGGCGACTAGAGGCAGGGGGAGTCGTGGCTAGGAGCGGCTGGAGAGGCGCCCCCAGCAAAGGCAATGGCGGGAGTGAGCCGAAGGTGCCCCCCTGCTGGGAACACCCAGAGGCGAGCGCTCCCCCAGGGCTGCAGGGGGAGCGCAGGGCCAGCCCGCACTGTCTGCCTCCCATGGTGGCCGGTGACCGTGTATCTAAGTGGGAGCCGCCCTAAAAGCAAAAAACACGTGATGGAAAAGGCAGGAAGATCAGATGAGAACATCTTAGATTGTAGCACGGAAACAAAAATTCACCTGTCATTGAGGATTTTATCCTTATGCCCCAGCCGCTGTCCTTCCTCCAGTTAATGCCTTTTCCCTTTGCTCCAGGAACAACAAACTGAAGACCGGCTCTTGGCCAGTGAAGGTGGTGATTCCTCGGGCTCAGGCAGCCCTGCACCTCCGGGGTCCCCCTGCAGCAGAGCCCGAATGGCACAGTGACGGTGCAGGACAGGGCAGAGCAAGGCTGGGCTCAGCCCCAGTGAGGACACGTTTGGTGAGGCATCAGCTCCAAACGGTGGAGCTTATTACGGCTCAGACCCACTAGCAGTTACGTGTTTAGTACGTGCCAGGTACTAGCTGCTGTGGGAAGAAAGATAAACTCCATAGACCCTACACTCAAGGAGATCCATCTAATCAACAAACTTATTGAGAGAAAGCCTAAGAGGAGATTTCTGGCCAGAAGAGTGAGCTGAGGATGACAGTATGTTTTAAAAATAAAGCATTATGCAAGCAGAGGACATTTTTACTTTCTGTGATGTGCCTGCTGTGTTTTCTGAGGTCTGCTCAGGGCACAAGACCACAAGTGTGACTCTAATCCCGGAACAGCAACGCCAAGTGCACAAGGCCTCAGACATCAGCCCTTTCCTGTTCCTAAGAAAAACTGGCCCAGAATGATCCTGCTGTGTCCCCACAAGACGGCACAGGAGAGTAAAGCAGAGTGACCACAGGGATGCCCACAATGAGAGGCCAGGAGGTAGACCAGATGCCCTAGAAACCAGTGTCAGAATTATTTCTGTACGTTCCCAAGCAGGCTTCCATGATTCTGTAAAAGACAGTGATTCCACGGCCAGAGACAAAGTGGAGAATGATAGGAAGACAGATTACACATAAAAAATTAAATGTCAATAACAAACACATACATGAGTAGATGCTCAACCACACAATGAGATACTATTTTTAATTCGTGAAAATGGCAAAATTACAAAACCAACGCCAAGTACCAGTGAGGGTGTAGAGACACGGGCTTTCTCATATACTGTTCATAGAAGTGGGAATGCTACAATCTATTTGGAAAGTAGTCTGGCAATATGCATCAAGAATGTCAAAAGCTTTTAAATTATTTCTACCTTCGGAAATAATCAGAAGGGAGGCAAAGGTTTCCAAAGATGTTTATAGCAGAATTGTTTATAATAGTGAAAATCCGTAAAAAACCTATATGGCCCAACAAAAGGGGGATAATGAAGTAAATTGTGGCACAGTCCTCAGATGCAATATTACCTCATAATTTTAAAAGTATGATCATAAAAAGGTTTCTTCCACGGCGTCAGAAAATAGTAATAATATAGAGTTAAGTGGAGAATAGCAAGAAAAAAGAGGAAATCTAGATCCTATTAGGTATATTTTCAAGTTGTACAAATCTAAACGTTTTCCTTTTAGTCCCATTCCTCTGTTTTCTTTGAGAAGGAGACAGAGCAAGAGAAACCACTGAAACTCTCTTAAGTGAGAAAAACCGATGAGCAGATCACTTCCTGCTTGGTCGCATAAGGACCCTTTTCTTTCCAGGGTTTTGAGTACCTTGAACTCTCGCTTGTTCCTTAACACAAGGCCCCCTGGGTGAAGAGCTCTGGAGACGCTCAGGGACTTCAGGACCAACTCGACCCAGCTGCATGACTGCCCTATTAAATCCCCTGACGAGGGCACTGTTGCCGAGATGCGCAGGGCTCCGGAGCTTATGAACCCATTGGCAGGCGTGTGGGGGAAGGAGGAAAGGAGGCTGACAGAGGGACTTGCGGGGACATAGCTGCTCCAGCAAGTCCAGGCACAGGGATCCATATTCCATCCAAATAACATCACAGTTCAGAAAACAATGATTGAACATCGCTTATGTGCCAGGCACCGGGCTTACTGTCGGTCATACAGTAAGATAGTAAGACAGCGCCTGCCTTCTCTTCATCCTTCACTGACCAGCAATGCGCCTGCCGCACTTGTCAGAGCTGCTGACCAGGTACACCTACGGAGGCTCCTGTGTTAGCGGCACTGCCTACAGCTCTTTAACACAGGGTACCCCTGTTACCCCATGATTATCAGACGAGCATGAGTTCCCGATTCACACTGCATTATCCCAAGAAAAGCATTCCGTCATCATTCATTTCATTTTTAGAATTCCATTTTCACTCGTGTAATACTGTTATTAATTACCACATTTAAGAACCATGTCTAATTTAGGCATCTGTGATAAGTATATAATATTAATTGATGGAAAAATTTCCACCTGACTTTTATGAAATCTCCCTGCCTCCTCTTAACACATGTAATTCCTAATGACTACCAAAATTAGACAGTCTTGAGATGAGAAATTCCATTTAAAATAAGGTTACTTGAAGGATTAAAATCCACATGTCAGCTTGATGAATGTGACATCTCCGTGAATAACAGTGTTGAAAACAGTTGTGTTAAAAACTGTGGCTGTAGGGACTTACCTGGTGGCGCAGTGGTTACGAATCCGCCTGCCAGTGCAGGGGACACGGGTTGGAGCCCTGGTAAGGGAAGATTCCACGTGCCGCGGAGCAACTAAGCCCGTGTGCCACAACTACTGAGCCTGCGCTCTAGAGCCCGCCAGCCACAACTACTGAAGCCCGCGCGCCTAGAGCCTGTGCTCCGCAACAAGAGAAGCCACCGCAATGAGAAGCCCGCGCACTGCAACGAAGAGTAGCCCCCGCTCGCCGCAACTAGAGAAAGCCCAGGCGCAGCAACAAAGACCCAGCACAGCCAAAAATAAATAAATAAGTAAATAAATAAAGGTGGCTGTACACCAAAATGATTTCTAAGGTACGTTTCCTATTGATCCTAAAACATATTTTAGATTTTGAAGATGAATGTTAAATGTATCTATAAAGGATCACACAGAGATCATACTTTTTAGTATTGTTGTAAAAGCCGTTGCCCTTCAGAGACTTGGTGTCCCCGGCTTGGGCTGCTTTAGTCCCCTCCACGTCTACGACAGCGTTTGCCCGTATGAAAATGATCAGCGCCGTGCAGAGCATCCAAGTCCTGGAAATGTAATTAAAGCATGAGCCCCACAGAGGTATGCTCTCATCCCATCATCAGTGTCTAGTAACACTTTGGAGCCTCCGTGTATGCCTCTAAGACCACTGATTACGCTCTTACACACACTGTATACACACCCTGAGAGGAAGCGGCGCAGGGCTTGAGCAAAGCGCCGTAGCAAGCAGTGGTCTGCTTCCTCCTTCCTTGTGACCGGGTCAGCGGCCTCCAGCAGGAAGGAGCCCCTTGATGGCACAGCATCTGCCTGGAGGTTGAGTGAAGCGCGTCTGCTATCAGGCCGCCGATGGGCAGGAATGGTCCAGTGACTCCCCTACCCCCGTCTCCACCCCCGTGACAGTGATAAATGATGGGGCCCTCTGCTCAGCTGAGCCTGACGGGCCAGACCTCCCCTTGCAATCTGTCCCAGACCAACACCAGTCTTTCCCCCCACAAGATCCTCCTCAACGCACCACGCAGGCTGGCACCAGGGTAAGGCCAGACCTATCTGCTTTCCGTGACTGTTCTTTCATGAAAACGAATTATGACTTTATTTCTAAGTGGAAGCTCCTAATCAAAAATGGAATATGTTGTTACAAGCCTTACAGGGAACTTGTCTCAATTATCTTTTGACATTAGAAATGAAGGAGATACAGCTAAATACGGGACTTTAATTAGAAAGAAAGAGGAACAGTCATGGATATAAACATGGATGTCAATTTGGCTTCCATTTAAATCAATACATTTTCAATTTATTAAGTTATTACTGTTGGTGGTGGTAAGGAGAAAGAGACAGAAGAGTCTGAGGGGAATAAAATATTGATAAGGAGATGGAACATTAACACTGACCATTAACAAGATCCATCACCGATTAGCTCCTACAATACATTTTGTTCATGTGCAAAGATAGTCATTTCAGGATTGTTTGTAAAGAGACTGGTACCAACCTTTTACATAAAATAGTCTATAATGTGGAACAATATGCACCATTATAAAGAATGAGGTAACTCTACAGGTAAAGACATAGAACTATCTACAAGATGCATTGTTAATTGGGGGGAAAAATCAACAGGCAAGGTAATGTGTATAATATGCTACAATTTCTTTTTTTAATATTTTATTTTTAACTTTTGAATTTTGTTCCATGTGATGCATTACTTTCTTGAAAATAGAAATAAAAAACATTTTAAATGTCCCCAGTCTTTGCTACCCCGTGATTACCCCTGCGGCCTGAGAGCCTCTTCCCAGGGCTGAGGGCATTGCTGAGACACAGGAGTGGCCAGTGGTGGGCAAGCAGCCCCTGGGCTCAGATCAGCCTGATGCTTACATTTTATCCAGGCTCAGGACAAACACCCAAGATGATTCCACTTGTATCTCAAAGCAGCAGAACTGTTACCAGGCTTTAAAATTCTGGGTAGTTCATAGTATCTTAAAAGGCCTCAAGACAGAGTTATCACTCCATTTCCTCTCTGAAATTGATCTGCCTTCTCCAAGCAGTATGTTAATTGTCCTCCTTTCAAAAGGAAAAGGATTTTAAGAGGATCAACCATTACAAATTTTAGATGGTATTAAAATATTATTTACCTAAAAATAAAAGGTATTTCTAGGTTTGACTTTATTTTACAGCAAAGAAGAGAGAGGGAGGGGACGAGGGAGGGAAGGAGGCAGAGAGAGAAAGATAAAGGGAGGGAGGAAGGGAAGAAAGCAGGGAGGGAGGGAGGGAGGAAAGCAGACTGGTATATCAGCAGTACTTTGCCTTTCTGGAATTTGGTATGTATTTTAATTATTTCTCTGTCCCTCCTGTCCCTCATCCTTTCTGTTTCTCTCTCCCTTGTAACTTTTCTCCACAACAGAAGAAAAGGGTATTTGAAAAACTATTTTAGATTTACTGAACAGGAATTATGCTCACCATTCATAATTTTAAAAGCAGTTGAAACATCCTATATTTCCCTCAAAAAAAAAAAAGATAAATCAGGTTTTTACTATGAAACCTTCCACTGATTTCCAAAAAGCCAGTGAAATTTTCTTGAATCCGGCTCTTACTAGAGCAACAGCACAGGTAGCTAGTCCACTTTGAAGATGTCCCCCAAGGACTGGCGTCCTGAGAGAGCAGGTTTGGTCACATGGCTGATTAAGGGACATCTGACAACCCAGTGCATATTCATATTAGGAAATATGATGGACAAAATCTTCAAGTACAGTTCTACAAATGACACAGAAAGTCATTTTATGATGTTTTCTATACTTGTCCACCATGAAAGAGTGACATAAAACTGAACATCTTAACTCAGGGAAGCTCAGTGGAGACAGGGTGGCTCTTCAAGCATGCTTTTGGTCACCTGACTTAATGGAGGGACAGGGACTAGAGAGGGCAGAGCACAGCCTGTTGGGTAATCGTCCTTGAATATGGGCTCAAGCATATCCTTGGATATTCAAGTGACGGGCTGATTCCGAGATGAATTCTCTAATGACTGACTGGAGCATTGCTGAATAAAATGAGAGTCGTGTCTGAAAATATCAAGCACGTGGGAGGCCAAGGCAAGCAGCCTTCCACTGAGCCCACCCAGGGCCTGAATGATGGTCTCTCCCAGCTGGAAGGCCATCAGCTTCGTAGAGATATGGGTTGCGGGTGGTGGGGATATAAAGCAGGCCAAGAATATTTCTCATTTTAGTACATTCTCATGTACTAAATCTTATCGAGTGATTGTGGAGGGACCTGATTAAGACCCTAGAATTCTACAAAAGGAGATGACTGTGACCTGGTATAACTCAACTATAAAGGGACTTCAGTGCAGGCCCTGCAGAAAACCTGATTTTGTGTAAAATTATGCCTTGATAGGTCTGCCAGGCTCTTAGTGCTAAGAGTAAATTATAGTCATCTCTATTTTCTGCCACTTTATCTTCCCAAAAGGCTGATAACTCAAAATGTAAACTATTGTGTGGAAGGTAGCTGGAGAGGAGCTAATGAAATACAGGCAAGTCCCCAACTTTAAAATGAGTCACATTTCAAAAGCATGTTTAAGAGATGGACATCTGGGATATAGAATCCATTTTCTCATGAACATGCTGTTATAAATGGTGGTGAGCTAGCCCACAAGGGCCTACTCAACCTATAATGAGTCTCAAATATAACTCTTTCTAGGATTCTAACCACCGTTTATGAGATACTGTCTCAGAGCGAAAATATATTCTAAGTTCTACCCTGCAACACTAAGAACACACGCTTTCACACCAGCCAAGTTGGCTGTAAGCTACATCTGGACAAAAGAAAACATTTCCCTACTTCCCCAACCTGTCCAGCTACTAACTTGACCATAGAAAGAAATCTCCACTTTATTCATCATTGTAGAAAGGAGACTTTTTTTCTCCCAAAAGAGGAGGAAATCTCACTGCTCAAATGCTAAGTACAATTTAAATTCAGTGGTCTCATCACAGCTGAGGATGTAAAGCTGGGTAGTTCTGGCTCAGGGTCTCCTACAAGTTGGAATCAAGGTGCTGGCTGGGGCTGTAGTCTCATCTGAAGGCTCAACTGGGAAAGGATTGCTCTCAAGCTCACTTGTTGGCAGGCCTCTGCGAGCTAGAGCACAGATCCTCCTGAAGTTGAGTCTTCAGAAGACGCAACACAGCTGACATCTTGATTCCAGCTTCATGGGGCCCGGCTTCAGGGCCACCCAGCTAAGCCACACCCCGATTCCCTACCCACCAGCCCCCCCCAAAAACACTGTGAGATAATAAATGATTGTTCTTTTAAGCTGCTACCTTTGGGGATAATTGATTATATAGCAGTAGATAACTAATAACATGTTCTAATAAAGGGGAAATAACGTAAGTTTTAGCAAAGGACAACTACTGATTATACGGCAGGAACTCAAACCATCTTTTATAAAGCTATATAGAACTTTCACCTTTATAAAGGAAAAAGGTATTTCCAGTCTAACTGATTTACAAATCAACCCCTGGAAGATGATCTATTTCTAACTTGGAGACTACCTCTATGTAATTTTATTTTTCCACCAACTTGTTCTCTAGTGTGCTGGGATTGCTAAAACAGGTGTTCCTAAACCACTAAAGTCTAGGAATAGTGTATAAAATACCAGAATAAGGCTTTCAGCACTTCTGCAATAATTCAGGCAATCTTTATTCGTTTGCATCATCCAGAGGATTGTTAGTTGCTTTTCCTGCTGTTTTGTTTGGGGAAGTTATACCTTTGCCTCATAGGGCTTAAAAAAACAATGAAAAAAAACGTTTTTCCAAAATTCCCAGGGAAGCTAAAGTTAAATTCATGCCAAAGGCCTTAACTGCAATGGAGAAAATCTTCTGTATTTTGATGGGGTTTTGCTTGGTTGTTTGATTGGTTGTTTGCTTGAGTTGGGGGGCTTTTTTCTTTGACTAGATGGAAGTAAGAAGACAGCTGGATTATTTTTACCCATAGTAGTACCTATAAGAAACACAGTTTTTCCCCTTTTCTATGGGAATCAAAATAAAAGCTAAAAATGAAAATTGTTGCTGATATTAAACCTGGTTTTTAATTAGCCTTGGACACTTCATCCATAGCAGTTTAAGGTCATAGTACCTCTATTCCAAGCAGCAAAATAGAAGGATCCTTACTGTGCATTAAGAAATTCCAGGGACTTCCCTGGTGGTCCAGTGGTTAAGACTCCACGCTTCCAATGCAGAGGGTGCGGGTTCAATCCCTGGTTGGGGAACTAGGATCCCACGTGCTGTGTGGTGCAGCCAAAAAATAAAAAAGAAATTCCAAACATCTCTGCTAACCACCATGAGACACGGGAAGGGTCAAGCTTGAGCTAGTCATTTCAGTGACATAGGAAACCATGTTCCTGGCTCATTGTTTGTTGAATTTCAGTTCTTACAGAAATATTACTCACCACACACTTGGTCTCCCCCACCTGTCACTTTAGTTAAATCTCAGATTAAAGCACATGGGGGGGATGAGGTGAGTGAGGGGAGGAGGAAAAATACCAGTTAAATACATAGCAATATCTCCTACCCTTCTTGAAATGAGGACAAAATCCACAGATCACAAAATGTCTCAACCCAAGTAGTGCTTACAAGAAATTCCTGTGTAGCGGTCTGGGTCCAATCAGGAGATGGAAACCACACAGTAGGTCAAACAGTGGAAGTCTAACATAGAGAATATTAACCATAATTAAAAAGTAACTATATAATCTAAGGAAACTCTATGCTACCTGAGGACTGAACATACCTAAGGAAGGACAGACTTGGAAGGATTCAAACTTCCTTGGAGAAGGTGCAGTTAAGCCACTGGATAGCAGAGAAGTTCACGGGTTTGTAGGCCAGAGCTTATCTGGAGATACAGGGCAAACAACAGGCTACCTTTCAGAATGTAAGCGATCAGAACCCAGTGGCGTGAGTGCACAATGGGATCCTGGGCACGCAGGAGCCTCAGATCATCTGCAGGGACTCAGAGTACGTGGACAGCACAGAGGCTCTGGTTTCCTTGTCAAGAGGGTTGCAGAAAAGTTATCACCAGGCCAAGACTATAAAGTCACAGAGGGACTGAGTTCTGGGCCGGTGGCTGAGGCAGGCGCCACTAGAGGCCCACACACACAGCCCGCCAACCCAGGCCACACCAGAAACAGCAGGAGAGGCTCCCTCCTTCCACAAAGTCTCCCCAGCGCCCTCTACTGAAACAGCTTAACACCACGCTCACAGTAAAGGAAAAATACTACAGAAATTCCTTTGTTTATCACAGAGCATATTCAGAATGATGTATTCAGAGCTAAGAGGCAATAAATTAGTAACATACCTCGAAAGCTAGAAATTACCAAAACTGACAAAAGAAATGGAAAAATCTGAAATAGAAAACTCCAGGCTCATATAGTTTCACTGGGAAATTCTAGATACATTTAAAGAAGAGACAATACCAATCCTACGTAAATTCCTTCAAAAATAGAGGAGAAGGTACACCTGAAACTAACAGAACATTGTAAATTAACTATACTTCAATTTTTTTTTTAATGGTTAAAAAATTTAAAAAGAAATAGAGGAGAAGGGAACTTTCACAGCTGATTTTATGAGTCCAGCATTACCCTGATAACAAAACCAGACAAAGACACAGAAAACTATAGACAGGGACTTCCCAGGTGGTCCAGTGGTTAAGACTCTGTGCTCCCAATGCAGGGGGCCCACGTTCGATCCCTGGTCAGGGAACTAAGATCCCACGTACCGCAACTAAGCCCACGTGCCACAACTACTGAGCCCACACACCCTAGAGCCCGCACACCAAAACTAGAGAAGCCCGCGTGCCACAAGGCAGACCTGGTGCAGCCTAAATAAATAAATAAATAAATAAATTGATTAATGAAAAAACTTAATAAAAAAAGAAAACTATAGACAAATTTCCCTTTATGAACATAGGCTCAAAAATAATAAATACGTTTAATAAACATTTAGTTCAGGACTATATTTTAAAAGTATAATAATCATGGCAAATGGGGTTCATCCAAGGAATTGAAAGTTGTTTTAACATTCAAAAAAATGCAATCAATGTAATTCATCATATTAACAAACAGGAAAAAAAATGATCATCTCAACAGAAGCTAAAAAAGCACTTGACACAATTCAGCACCTATTCATGATTTTTTTTAATTCTCAGTAAACTAGGAAGAGAATTTGATAAAGAATATCTACAAGCAACCTACACCTAGCATACCAAAAGGAAAAAAAAAGAAAAAACTATCTGTATATGCTAACAACGTGATTGTGTAAATAAAAAATCCCAAGGTATCTATCAAGAAACTTCTTTGTATTAATAATTAAGTTTATCAAGATCATAGAATACTAGGACAATATCAAAAATAAACTATTTCTATATAGTTGCAACAAATAAATAGAATGAAAAAAGTAATATTATTTACAATAGCATCTAATAACGTGAAATACTTAGGTAGATTTTTAACAAAATATGTATAACACCTGTACCATGAAACAGTGAGAGAATTAAATAATATCTAAATAAATGGAGAACTAGACCACGGTTGTGGATTGAAAGACTTGGTATCCTTAAGATGTCGATTCTCCCCAAATTAATCTATAGTTCAACATGATGCTGATGAAAACCTCAGGAAGCTTTTGTAGAAATTGACAAGTTAATTCTAAAATTTATATGGAAAATCAAAAGACTTAAAATAGCCAAAACAAAATCCATACACTGAAAACTTTAAGATATTGATGAAAGAAACTGAAGAAGACACAAATCAATGGAAAGATATTTCATGATCATGAAATGGAAGAATTAATATTGCTAAAATGTCCATACTACCCAAAGCAATCTACAGATTCAATGCAATTCTCGCAAAATTCTAAAGGCATTTTTCACACAAATAGAATAAACAATCCTAAAATTTGTATGGAAACCACAAAAGACTAAACAACCAAAGCAATGTTGAATAAGAAGAACAAAGCTGGAGACATCACATGTCCTGATTTTGAACTACATTAAAAAGCTCTAATAATCAACACAGTATGATATTGGCATTAAAAACAGACACATAGGTCAATGAAACAGAATAAAGAGCCCAGAAATAAACCCACACATATGTGGTCAAATAATTTATAACAAAGGAGTCAAGCATATATACTAGGTAAAGGATAGTATCTTCAGTAAATGGTATTGGAAAAACTGGACAGCCACATGCAAAAGAATGATACAGGACCCTTATTTTACACCATACACAAAGATCAACTCAAAATGCATTAAAGATTTGAATGTAAGACCTGAAACCATAGAACTCCTAGAGGAAGCCACTTGACATTGGTCTTGGTGATGATTTTTTTTTATTTTGACACCAAAAGGATTCCAAAGCACTCCTCTGTAGCATAACGGCAGTTGCCCATGTCTTGAAAATCCAGTTGAGATGAAAACTATAGCTAAAGTTGAAATTCAATGCAAGTCCCTATTGAAAGAAACACTGCATGAAATTGTTCAGAAACAAAAGCAATCCTTCTGCCAGCACTAAAAAGCATGAATTTACAAGATCAACAATCACAATGACTGATGACAGCTCACACAAAAAGATCTAAGCCTGGTAATTTTACAAAAACCAAAGCAAGACCTTTTTCTCTATACCAAGCTCAAAGATAAACGACATATAGGATTTAAATCTACCATTTTCACTGAGGAGACACAGGAGCACAGCAGGACTGACCTTCTTTTACGTGGAGGCAGGTATTCCCCTGGCATCACCTCTCCCACCCCACCACCATCATAGCCACAGCTGCCCAAAATCCCTTTAAGAGGTGACAAAACCTTTCACCTGAAGTTAAAGGCTTATACTGTCAGTGCTTCCGGGAGAACCGACACAGTGACAATATTACCAAAATGTAAACGACTGCTACCCAATTAGTTCTAGAACAAGAGTTGGCAAACTAAGGCCCACCAGCCAAAGCCTGCCACGTGTTTTGGGGTGACCCATGAACCAAGAGTAGTTTTTATATTTTTTTAATGACTGAAAAACAATCAAGAAGAAAAAATTTTTGTGACACATGCAAATTATATGAAATTCAAAACTGAATGTCATTAAATAAAGTTTTATTGGCACACAACCACACTCATTCATCTGTTTGTCGTCTATGGCTGCTTTCACTCTGCAATAGCAGAGAGGAGTAGTTGTGACAGAGACTGTAAGGCCTGCAAACCCTATAATATTTGCCATTCGCACCTTCATAGGAAAGTTTTCCAACCCTTGCCCTAGAGCAAAGCTCTAAGAGGCAGAGCACCCGAGGACCACATGTGAGGTCGTGGTTTTTACCCTTCTTTAGTGAAGAGGTAGATATACAGGAAAAGGGCT
This sequence comes from Balaenoptera ricei, assembly GCF_028023285.1. Classification (NCBI taxonomy): domain Eukaryota; kingdom Metazoa; phylum Chordata; class Mammalia; order Artiodactyla; family Balaenopteridae; genus Balaenoptera; species Balaenoptera ricei. The sequence goes on from NC_082644.1 coordinate 9,581,480, forward strand.
ACATGATGAAGGGCCAGGAGCACAGAAGTCAAAAGTGGCTAACCTCGCCACTGAGTCAGGGCCAGTACAGGATTATATCAAGAAGAAGGGGAGCACCAGTAAGACACAAGTGCAGTATTATGCGGAAAAGCCATGGCCGGAGGACTCCACTCCCCACCAGAACCGTGCCTTTGAGCAAGTCACATAACCCCTCTGAGCTTCAATTTCCTTACTTGAAAAAAATCAGAGGGAATCATGTCTGGAATTGTGAGGGGAAAATCCACATGAAAGTACCTGGCCTGCTGGGGTTGAGCCTTGAAAGAGCAGGTTTCCACAAGTGCAAGACAGGGGAAGAAAGGAAATGTCTGAAATTGAGAGAACAGAGGGCCCAAAGGTCCAGAGGAATAAGTGAATGGTCAGTTCAGGCCATCATCTAGGATTCAGTGAAAAGTGTCACAGCAGCTGAAACAGAGAAGGCAATCAGGGGCCAGATCTTGATGGAAAAGGTAGCATGTACAACTCTCTTCACTCTCCCTTTGTTTACTTCTCTCCCTTCTCTGTTCCCTCTCTCCAATAACCTCCAAGGACACTCTGGAGTGTTCCTTGGTCCATCAGAGGCCAAGGGCTAAACTGTGCCCACAGCTCTAATTAATTCCTTCAGTGGCATCTGCAAAACATCTATTCTAAGGTAGAAACAGGCTTTCCTGCTTTACCCTCACCCAGTCATCGTCAGATCATTTGACCTATTTGTCCCCCACGCTTAGGTAAAGTCCTTGGGGGATACCCTAGATCCACAGCTGGTAGCATGTTCCAGCTGCTGAGTGAGAACTAAATGAGATTCCTGGGACTCTGAATAGTTTATAATGAATTCTAATAACTGGCAGGCCCCGGTCATGATGCATTCTGATGAACCGGCCCTTGCAGCCAGCTGTACCCCCTCAATCACCAACTGTCCACAGGGGGATTCCCATGCACTAAGGGCACAGCCAATCTCCAGAGATGAGAGGGGAACAGGGGCCATGCAGGAGAGAACAGCAGCCTTCAGGTAGAGGATTTCATGGTAAATGTCGGGAATATTTAGAAAAAGCAGAAGGCACAAGGAAAGAACAGTTAAAAATCAGGTCTTAGCCCTGCAATAAAAATCATAAGGCTATGTATGCAAACTGTTATTCTCATGTTTTATTCAACATCATTTACTGTCTTTCCCTTGGTTCATCCTTGCTTTCTCTTCGTTCATAGGCTGGGTGATAAACTCTGGCTATTTTCTATGTGATTTGAGCATGGGATTTGGAGGGGGAAGACCTAGGTAGGAATCTTGGCTGCATACAATTATGATTTGTATGGCCTACAGCTGTGTATGTCCTTTGACATATCACCTAACTTTTCTGAATCTAGATCTCTTCATCCATCACATTTGAGCCATGCCTGCTCTACCTGCTGACCAAGGTTGTTAAGTGGGTCAGGTGAAAACGTATGGGAAGATGGACATGGTAAGCTTAAAGCAGCAGACAAATCTAAGGATTCCAATACTTCTTTAATTATGTCTTCATCTTTAAAGATTTTCTCGCCAGTTTCTAAAAGAACTGGCAAGGGGAGGGAAGTATTAAAAAAAAAAAAACCCTAGAATCCAATGTAAACCAAGCCATTTAATCCCAGCCTGGCAAGAGATAAGGGCTTTTCTGCTATTTTCACTAAATATAACATAGTAAGCAAACCTTCCACATCTAGAGAGAACATAGTTATCAAGGTGTGCTGTTCCCAGGGACAGGAAACTGATTCCTTCTACTTCATGGAAAGAGGTTTGTAGTCTATAAATCTCTAAGGAGGGAGTGGTGGGACCTAGAGGTTGGGAATCATTTCAGAGAGTAGTGAGGAAACTGAAACTCCACCAGCACCACCAATACCAACTCTAACACCATCACCTCCACCACCATCACCACCAGCACCACCACCAATACCACCTCCACCACCATCACCACCAGCACCACCACCAATACCACCTCCACCACCACCACCACCACCACCACCACCAATACCACCTCCACCACCATCACCACCAACACCAACACCACCAGCACCACCACCAATACCACCTCTACCACCATCACCACCAACACCAACACCAACACCAATAACACTACCAATTCCAACAGCACCAGGCTCAGTTTTGCCTCCTCTGATGCCACACCTTCCTCCTCTCCACTTAGCAGAAAAGACACAAGGCCTCTACATCTATGTCTGAGCTTCCACTGAAGAATAAAAAGTAAAGAAAAGGGAAAAAAGCCGAGGGACAAATACCCCTGCTATGAATTGGCCTGGCTCTTGCTCTCTGCTCATCAGCATGGTTATTTTGCTCAATCTGAACTTCTGTACTTTAAACCATTTCTGCCTTGATTGCTGCTGTGTCGAGCTCCCAGACTTTTGGTCTGCTGTGACTAATGCTTCAATAGACTCCCAAGCACTGCTCTGACTTCTTCATTGTAGGATCCTGGCTCTCATCAGTAGATCCCAGGGAGCACCACAGCCATTTTCTGAACCTCCCACTTCCTGACCGATCACTCACGTTTCACCCTGCAAGTTCCAGGTGACATGCCTCAGGTGTCTTCCGTTAGTTCTCATGCAATCCTAGTCCTGAGCATAACTAACCTGTCTCCATGGCCTCCTACATCCTAGTGTGACAACAGCCTAAAATGACACACTCACAGCCAAGACTCAAGGGGCCAACACAGTGCCAAGTTTAGAGAGCCAAGCAGCCTCAAGAGCTAAGTGCAAACACAGAGTTAAGATTCAAGATAAACTATAGAATTGAGGGTTCTCAACATGATGGTCTACAGCATTAAATGAGACTATAAGAGAAATGTTAAAAACAGGTGAGATGGCTAATTGGATCATGGAGCATGTTGTTTTAAAGACTCCCTCTAAACTATGTTATATAGTTTAGACATGTTGATGTAAAGGGGAGAAAAAGCATAGAAAACACAGGAATTAAGCTGGATAAGCTTAGGCAGAGCATCTATGTCTTGAGTTTCAAACAAAGTCCAAGGTAGGCCATTTACATCCCATTCAGATCCAGGCCTGGGGTCACCATGCAGTGGCAGTGCATTTAAAATGCACAGAAGGATAAAACTTCTTGAGGCTGAAACTGCAAACTTAAAAGCCACAATCTGCCCACTTATAGTTCATTGGGTTGAAAGTCAGAAGTCCCAGCTCTACCTCGGAGTCGCTGTGGCCTTGGGTAAGTCACTTCACCTCTTTGAGTTTCAGGTTCCTCACCTATAAAAAATGAGGAGGGTCCAGGATGATCTCTAAGGTCCTTTCCGCTCTAATATACTGAGTGAAGCCACAATATACAGCTGTTGCAGGCAGCCTCTAGGATGGCCCCCAAATATCCTCACCTCTTGGTCTTCACGGCTTTATGTAATCCCTTCTCCCTGAGTAACTTGCTTCTAACTAATAGAATACAGCAACATTGAGGAGATATCATTTCTGTGATTAAGTTACAGAAGACTGTGATTCCCATCTTGCTAGAAGACTATCTCTCTATTGCATGCTTTGTTGAAGCAAGCTGCCAGGCTGGAGAGACCAACACAGCAAGGTGCTGAGGGCAGCCTCCATCCAGCAAGGGACTGAGGCCCTCAGCCCAACAACCCTTGAGGAATCAGATCCTGCCAAACGTCACATAAGTGAGCTTGAAGGCAGATCCATCCCTGGTTGAGCCTTCAGACAAGATCTCAATTTTGGCCAATATCTTGAGTGCAGCCTTGTGAGAGACCCTGAAGCAGAAGATGCAGCAAAGCTGCGTCTACATTCCCGACCCACAGAAACTGTGTGATAATAGATGTGTGTTGTTCTAAGCTACTAAGTTTGGGGATAATTTATTACAACAATAGGTAACTAATCCACATAGCTTTGTTTGTATCCGTGGTCTTGACAGACTGCATCTCTGCCTCTCACTTTGGATGTTCTTATGGAATTCTCTACATCATATGAAGGATCACCTGGAATTGGAGTAGGGGCTGAGAAAACAGCTGTGAAGTTGTAGATGGGGTCATGGGCCAAGAGAACTGTATCTCCTCTCCCCACCGCAACACTGCATTTCACCTACATATCTATATTTTGAGGAGCAGAGAAAGTATTTTCTTACGTTAATCTCCCCTACCCACACCCACACAAAATGCACACTAATCACGTTGTCAGACCAAGACAGATGGGCACGGAGAAAAGGCCATTCCCATGCAAAAGCATGATGCACAGGAGAGAAGCAAGGCCTCCAGGGCACTGATGCTCTAGAAAGACCATCTCTATCTGACATCAGGAAGTCCCACCGGCTTAATGACCACATCTCATCAGCTCCGTCACTACCCAACTAGTTCATCTAATTTCCTCTGCTAGAAAAACGCCTGCCAATTCCACTCTTGCCCTCTCTGTGGGCTCTCCCACCCAGTCTATACTCTACTGAGCAAACCTTGTAGTTGTTATAGACTGAATGTTTGTTCCCCACCCCCGCCAAATTCATATGTTGAAAACTTAATCCCCAGTATGATGGCACTTGGAGGTGGGCCCTTTGGGAGGTAAGTAGGTTTAGATGAGATCATGAGGGTGGGGGCCCTGTGATGGGATTAGTGTCCTTATAAGAAGAGGAAAAGAGTCCAGAGCTTACTCTCTCTTTTCCATGTGAGGACACAATGAAAAGGTAGGTGGCTATCTGTAAGCCAAGAAGAGATCTTCACCAGGAACTGAATCTGCCCGCACCTGATCCTGGACTTCCCAGCCTCCAGAACTAGGAGAATAAATGTCTGTTATTTAAGCCACCCAGTCTACGGTAGTTTATTACAGCAGCTCAAACTGACTAAGACAGTAATTGTCTTAAACGTAAATACAATTTTGATATCATTTATATGTGAAATCTAAAAAAGCTGAGCCATAAAAACAGAGAGTAGAACTGGTGGTTATCAGGGGCTCGGGGTGGAGGAATTGGAGAAATGTTATTTAAGGGTACAGCCTTGCAACTAGGAGATAAATAAGTCCTGGAGATCTAACGCTCAGTATAGAGATTATAGTCAACAATACGGTGCTATAAACTTCAAAGTTGCCAAGAGAGTAGATTTTAATTGTTCTCACCACAAAATAATAATTACGTGACATGATAGAGTTGTTAGCTAATTACAATAATATATCAAATCAACACACTGTACACTTTAAACTCACACAATGTTATATCTCAGCTTAAAAAAATGTAAATACAATCACATCATCCCCAGCTTCAAAGTCTCTGGAGGCTAGTCATCATGTCTAGGATACATTTCAGTCTTTACCTGGGCCTGAAGCCCCCCTGGAACCTGTCCGGGACTGGTTTCCAGCATCATTTCCTCTCCCCAGGGCTCACTCCTACCCAGCCACACTGCAGGCTGTCTTTTGAACATGTCACGACTGTTACCCTCACAAGGTCTTTCCAGGAACATTCTTCCCGCAGATATTTGCTTGACTCACTCATTTCACTCAGGTTTCTACTCAAATCCAACCTCTACAGAGAGGCCTTCCCTGACCAGCCTTTCTACAAGAGCATCCCCTCTGCTCTCTGCTCATACCTTCTCCTGCATTATTTTACTTTGTAACATCTAGCACTGTAAGAAATTGTATATTTGCTTTCTGTTTATGTTCTGCCTTCCTCCCATCTGCATGGAGTTTATTGGGGGTGTCGATATTATCCATCTTATTCTCACTTATCCCCAGTACCTAGGACAGCACCTACTGTTCAATAAATATTTACTGGATTAACTGTGAGTTTGATAGCGAAGCCCATAGAGGAAGACTAGCATGGAAACGTAGAGGTCACAAACAAGAGACTGAGTTCAGGAAGTCAGCTAAAGAGAAGGGATGTGACAGGCTCGAAAACCCAGCAATTTTTGGAAGTGTTAAAGAAGCATGCAGAGCAAGTTAGCACAACTCTTGATCCTATGTCTTCTGAAAACATCTGGTTTCCTGTCCGTTTGTTCAATGCATTCAACAGAAGGAAGCTACAAAATAATTTCAAACAGTATCTGATATGAACCAAACAAACATATTAAATGTACACAACTTAGGGGTTCATATTTCTGCATAGAGAAACCTTTCCTTGGGGGAGGGGACAGGGAACGAGGCAGGCATTGGCTAGGAACCAGGCCTTGTGCCAAGGGCTCTACTGCCAATATCTCACGTCCACCCACAAAGTCGGCATCAGCTCCATTACATGTATGAGAAACCAGGATTTAACAAGCCCATGTTACTAACTAACGTGTCCCATCAGCTGGGTGGCATATTCGGGCCTGGACTAGAAACCAGGAATGTCCACACAGAAGAAAGCGAGACAAGAACATACCAGAACCAGGCAGAAAGCAGCCATTCAACAAAAATAGATATGCCAAGACCAGACAAAACCTTCTTTCTTTTCAGAATGACTGAAGTGCACAGATGCAGCGAGCGTTGTGATTATAAATGAGGGGCTGTGTGAGCTGAAAGTAACCATAGACACCACTCAGCCCTATCCCTTTACCAGAAGGGTGAAGAGACCATCTCCCAGAGCCAAGAGTCCCCCAGTTAGAGAGTGAACCTGAGTGAAATGAGTGAGTCAAGCAAATATCTGCGGGAAGAATGTTCCTGGAAAGACCTTGTGAGGGTAACAGTCGTGACATGTTCAAAAGACAGCCTGCAGTGTGGCTGGGTAGGAGTGAGCCCTGGGGAGAGGAAATGATGCTGGAAACCAGTCCCGGACAGGTTCCAGGGGGGCTTCAGGCCCAGGTGGAACACCTGGGCTTCTGTCCTTGCTATCTATTCAGTGTGCAGATCTAAACGTTTGCAGCTCCTACAAGATTTGATTGATTCAAACTTGAAAATGTTGCTATATTTTTAAAAATAAATGGTGATCCTGTCTTATCATCACATTACTATACAGGCAAAAAATAATAATCATTTTATAGAATAAAAATACTATAGAGTTAAAAATAATATATTTTTTTCAATTAACCAAAGATACCGCTGACCTGGGGGGCAGCCATGACAAATGGACAAAGGGTGGGGCACAGACTCACCACAGACATAAAAGTGAACTGGATATGGCCAAGGCAGAGCTTGGGATGGAGAAGGGATTTTAACGCTTTCTAATGTCCCTAAATCAACAGAACATCCAGAAACCTGCAACCAGGGGTAAGTACTAAGAGATGTGTCCTTCTACTAAAAACAGAAAGCGGAATTACCAGGAAACAGAAGCCTACATGGAGGAATCTTTTCATTGGGCAGCACGTCTGAGCACTGGGTACAGATCCTGGTGCCATCCTGCTCTCCTCAAATCACAGACAGCAGGCATCTCCCCTACCGCTTTACCTAGTCAAACCTCCCGCAGTATCTCAACTTAGTTCCAATCCTTGATAAAATCAAGAGCTCCCAATCCTTCAACATAATAGCCTTCTTATCCCCCTGGGTTACTTTGAATTTCAGCTGAAGAAACAAAACCTGAGTTACTAAAATGACCATTACTGTCATCGATGTCTATGCAAAGTGAATGTATGTTTTTTTTCATTTTTCTTAGACAAAATATGTCTATCATATCTTCATTGCTATACTTACAACTCTGGTAGTTCCTGTGATACCAAATTAGCAATAATGCAGTTAACAGGTTTTTAAAATTACTTTCCTGCTTGGAATGTTATTGTTGTTGAACAGCTCAGATTCGTTTTTACTGTCAGAGTGTGTTAAACTAAGTATATACACCCCTGAGTCTTCTGATTTTCACACTCTTAGCTCAAGGACAAGGCAGACAGTTAAAATGTCATGGATAATTAGCCAGCCTCTTTACAAATAAGATTGCTTGCTCTGATAGAATCACAAAGTTTGCCAGTCTCGGGAATAGATGTACTCATTAGGAGGTGATCAGATGTAAAATATTTGTTTATGTTTCTGGAATAGAAGAAGTGGGTGAAGTGGTGGAAAGGACACAGGCCCAGAGGTGAGGAGACCCAGGTTCTGGACCTAGTTCTAAGTGATTCTGGAGAAGTCTCTTTGCCTCTTTATTTCTGTTTTCTCAGCTGGGCACCCAGAAGACTCCCTCTAGTTCTTCAAAACCCTCATCGACCTCAGCCATAGACAGACCTCCTCACAAATGAGGAAGATACTATGCAGGTAACATGAACTTTCAACTATGCATCCAAGGTATCCATAGCTTTTCTTCTTTCCAAGACTGGTTTTAAGAAATTTCAGGGCTGTTCATAGATTACTGCTGGAAAAAGTTCATCAACAAATACCAGATATAAGCTGAGAACTTTGTTACCAAAAAAGACCTCAAATTTCCCTAATTGTGCACGTGTCACCAAAACACGGGGCAAATACACTCGAGCAACTTTTAAGTCAATGCTGATATATCACATCACACCATTATTTCTACAGCCATTAGAGTAAGTACTAAAATGTGACCATTTTCTCCCAAAGCAGGAGTTGCTAAAAATTGTAAAGCAATGTGCACCTAGCAAGCTCACTGAACTCAAAAAAACTTTTCAACAAAAAGTATCAAAATTCAAGAATAAAAAGAAAAGTACACAAGTAAATATAGTATGTACGAGCACCTTGAGTTCAGAAAATCCTATTTTTTATCCCCCACTATATCCATCAGAGTACCTTACCAGTTACATCAAGTCTATCAAGCTGTTGAAGTACATAGTAATTTAGAGTCACAGGATCCAAAGCAATCCCTCACCAACGAATCAGCATCAACCTGTCTTTGTCTGAGAATGCTGTGAAGTTTTCAAAACCAGAAGAGATAGATGCTTGTTGCAATTTACCAGCACCAAGTTCTCCAACAGCATAATGATACCACTCAGGACATCTACCATTTGCAAAGAGGCATGAGACTCACTGAACCAAAGAGAAAAGCAGCACATGATAAACCGGACCAGTCTGCAGAACCATTTCTCACTCCTAAGGTCTCTGTTGAGAAACAATAACGCCTTTAAGACCCTGCTTCATTTATGAAATACGGTGAGGTTACAGCCCCCATTCATAAGTCTCCAGACAAGACTCTATTCTAAGAGAGGAAGCTAAATTACGCAGGGCCATTTCCCAGTCAAGAAGAAGGATACAGTTTAGTGGAAATAACTTGAAAACACAGCTGCTGGGCTGGTCCAAAGGCCCTGTTGGAACATATTTCTAAAAGTGATGGCAGTGGCTTCCCTGGTGGTGCAGTGGTTAAGAATCCGCCCGCCAATGCAGGAGACAGGATCGAGCCCTGGTCCGGGAAGATCCCACATGCTACAGAGCCACTAAGCCCGTGCTCCACAACTACTGAGCCTGCGCTCTAGAGCCCACGAGCCACCATTACTGAGCCCACGCGCCTAGAGCCCGTGCTCCGCAACAAACAGAAGCCACCACAATGAGAAGCCCGCGCACCGCAACTTAGAGTAGCCCCTGCTCGCTGCAACTAGAGAAAGCCTGCATGCAGCAACGAAGACCCGACGCAGCCAAAAATAATAAATAAAATAAATAAATTTATAAAAGACAATAAAATAAAAGTGACAGCAGGACCTCTGGGCAGGGGCTAGACTCTGCCTCCACCCTGTTGCGGCGTTAATAGCCCAGGCCCTCAGGTGAGCCGTTTGCCGTCACTGATCTGGTCTCTGGGTCTGCAAAATGAAGAGGACGGACTATGATTTCTAAGCACCTGTCGCGGCAGTTTCTTGGGTCAGACGTCTTCTTGTCTTTATTCTTCACATGAGAGGGAGAAAGAAGAAATCAGTACTGGTAGAAATGCTCAAGTTTTCCACAGCTGAAACAGGAGATAGGCTAATGACACAAGTGTGAGCATTCAGATCTGGGGCCCACCTTGAGCACTGAGGCTAAGGAACTCTTGACTTGGGTACATTCTCTGAAGTCAAGCCTTATGCCTCTAGGAGGGCCCCCAGGCACCACCCAGGAGCCTCTAAATCTGCTTCCCCTCCACCCTGTCTGTCCCTAGGTCCTCAGTGAACTGAGGCCGTCTGCTTCCGGGAACCGCCCTGCCCTGGGGGGCTGCTCAGACAGGGCTGGTCTCTGTGGAGGCTCGCTTTGAGATGAACAAATCCTTCTGATTTTAGAAAGGACAGATTTGAGAACTTTTCCACAGGCAGCCTTCTTCTGAAACTTCAGTTCTCTTCCTGAATTTTAAAACCATAATGTGACATTTTAACATATGGCAAAGAGAGATGGATTTGAGATCGTTTCAAACTGCTTAAAAGATCTGCATTAAACACAGATTTCCATTATTACAGATCTAATAAGTCCTATTCTCATCTGGCCTATCAGCAACAGAGTAAGTAATTACCATTCAACTTGTGCCTTTCCAGTCCATTAGCCCAATACTGATGACTCAGGCAAAGCTATACGTGAAGAACAAAATGCTGATAAGAGACAAAATGGAACGGAAGAAATGCTGCTGCCTTATCCCATTCTGCTACAGCAGTTGTAAGGAATGAATCAAATATAAATAAACTTGATAGAGTGATAAGTCCAGAAGTAAATATTAAAAATACAAAACAGAGTTTTGTCTACCTAGACTAAAGGGGAAAGCAAAATGCCTCCTTGAGTACATCACCAGTTTGAAGGACCTTCAATCGTCAGTTACGATGCTTATCTAAGTACAAGGACTGGATCTAAACGGTACCAAACATCTTCAACATAAAAAGCTAAAACAGATATTCATTCAACAGTTTTTTCAATAAATCAGGTTCCACGCTAGGTGCTGGGGATACAAATATTAATGAGACACTATCCCTACCAGCCAGAAGCTTTAGGACTATTAGGGAGATAAGTCAGTATACCAACTAGTATAACACAATGTGGTACACATTTGATAGAAATATACGCAGAGTGAAATTGGACCACACCAGGGTACTACTGTAGCACCTAACCCAGAGGAGATGGAGTCATGGAAAAATTCTGGAAGGAATGCCTGCCAGAGATGAGTCCTGAAAGGGAGAGGCATTAAGCCAGGTGAAGAAAGGGGCTACCAACGTTCCAGGCAGAGGATGCCACGTGTGCACAGTGATGAGACCACGTGGAGGCTGGGTCACCGTGAAGTACGGCTGGGCAAGAAGTATGAGGTCGGGCTGGAGAAAGTGGGAAGGCAGAAGCCAGATCGTGGAAGGTTTTAAATACCATAACAAAGAGTTAGACTGTATCCTGTAAACATTTGGTTTACAGGATACTACTCTACTAATTAGTATCTACTAATTATATCTACTAATCTGAGTGGGAAGGACATGAGATTGATGACAAAGAGATTAACTGCCATTGGCAGGAATATGGGAGAAATGTAGGAGAGAAAGGGGAAGAGAGATTCAAGACAGTCATTTTAACCATCCCCAAACGGTGGGTATATTCCACCAGACTTCCCACCCAGAGTTTTAAGCTCATTAGACTAAAATTTTTCTTCAACCCAGAATCTCAGTGATCACTTGTCAACTAACCAACATTTGTTGAGCCTATTTCACATTCTCGGCATTTGGGCGACGACAAGAAAAATGATCACTGTGATTTGATTTGATAATAGTGTATGTTCAAGTTAGAGAAATAGGACCAATATACTTGAAATAGAAAACAATGAACATATATTGTTCATGTTAAATTGTGTAGTAGAAATCATCAGTTCTAGAATAACAAAGGAAAAAATGGGATGATCAATATAGGCTGGGAAGCTTTCCAGGAGGAAGTGAGCTGTGACCATCGTGGCATCATCTCATGCGTACTGAGGAGAAGGGCCTGTTTCTGCAGTGTGGAAGGCACTCTGGCGTGGCTGGAGTATAGCCAGATAAGTACGGAAAAGCTGCAGGACCAAGGGCTAAATAGGAAACAAGACCCAGTCACATGGATGGTGGAAACAGTGTTGACGGGCGCTGGGGCTAACAGGGTGGATCACAGAAGACCAGGTGAGTCAGAGATCAGATGTTTAGGAAAAAGCTCAGAATTGGTAGCGACCACGTGGACCCAAGGGGAAGAGCTAGATGCAAGATCAACAAGGCAGTGAAGAGAGAGAAAACATCAGTCTACCAGTCTGGGGACGCTAGCTCTACTGACAGAAACCAGAAAACAGAAGAAAATGCTATTTAAAGAGGTGAAGGTGATGACTTTGTTTTTTGACATAAGCCACAGAAATTGAGAACTGGAAGAGATATTAGAGGTCACTTAATTGGACTCCTCCCATTAGATGTCTGAGTACAGCACACTGAGTCGGAGATGACAGTGGGGCAGCCAGTGGAAATGTCCAATAAGCAATGCAGATTGGGAGCAGGATTAAACGAGAGGTCAAGAATGCAGACACAGATTTGGGCGTCTGTGGCCACAAAGGTATTAATTGAAGCTAGGAGCATAGGTGATGGGGGGCCTGAAAGACAGAGAAGAATGCAGGACTTCGGGCTGGGGTCTGAGTTCAAGAAAGGGAGCAAGAGGGGGAGGTGAGCTGGTAAGGTGCCCGGAGAAGAAGCAATCAGCGGGGGCAAGAGGAGATCCAGGACAAGGTCATAAGATCCAAGAAGGAAGCGCCGTGGGAAAGAATGGCTGCATGAACGCCGAACACATCGGTTGCTACTGGTCAATCCGGGTTTCCTCCATCCTGAGTCCACTCCTAGTCATCTCTTTTCTCACGCATACGCCCCATGCACTACTTGGGACTACTTGGCCTGCTTTCCCTTTTCTAGCTGCCACCATAAGCTCCGCCATCTGCATTCCCTCACACCCTCTCCCCTCTTACAGGGTTGGGCACAAGCTCTCTACTTCCACCTCTCCACACCCTCACCAATATGTCCGTTAACAAGTACCCAAATCCCTCTTAGTAATGTGCAGAGGGCTCCAGCTGCTTCTAACTCCTTTCCCCGAAATGAAATCTTCTGTCGACGACCATGGGGCTGGGAGTCCTCCATCCTAGCGCCTGTCTTGGAAATCTGCCCAGACTACTCCTCTTCGGCTCGGATGCTGAGCCCAGGCAATCAGACCCGCAGCACCTGGGACGACTCGCCCAGCGCCTCAGCTTTCTGCGCGGTCCAGGTGTGCCTCTTTCTGCAGTAGACAGAAGCCGCCTCCTGTGAGCTAGATGGAAATGTAGTCATTTGCAAATGCAAATGCCTAAAATGGGACAGACTATGAACACAGATGACTGCAGGAAAAACTAAAAGAGTGACAAGAAAACAGTGACAAAGAAGGGGCTGCAGATTGAGTTAATCAAGGCAGGATTTGGAAGACAGCATCTTGAAAAGTTGAGCCTGGCTGCAAGCCCAGAAAAGAGACAAGCGGAAAGATTCCTGGGCATGGGGCCCAAGGAGGGCTCAGTCTGAGGTGTCAGGGAGATGCTGGAGAGCAGTTGTAGCCTCCATTTGTGGGCAATGCCTGGAACCAGCCGAGGGGTGACTCTTTCAAGTGCAGGGACGGAAAGAGACTACTTGGCCCAGTGTAGAAACAAGGCGACACCAACTACTGACAATGACCCCTCTCTTTGCTGGACCAAGTTAAGCTATGACAGTGGCCATTTCAACTTGTCTAAACTATACCCTCAGATTCTTCACCAGAGTGACTTCTTGATTTCAAAGTACCAGGTGTGGCATTGCTGGTACCATGTTTAATCTCTCACAGGCCAGAGAACAAAGACGACATATAGTCAAGCACAGAGACCCTTCAGCTCAAGAGGTGCCCTGGCATTTTACCACCTTCTCTCTGAAAAGCTGAAAACCATATGCATAAACCAAAGGTACTAATATTTTAAATAAAACAGTTTGTATCAAGGAAGACTCTGCGTAGAAAAAGGGCTCATGAGGGACAGAGTTTGCTGAGAGAAAAAAGTAACTCTCCCTCCACGCTCATCTATTTGCATAAGTAGTACGCTCTTTTAAAAGGCCTTTCTATACTCTTTATTTCTGCCTAGAATGTTCTTCTTTCCCCTTCCTCTCTCCCCTTCACCTTCCAAGCTCTTTAGAGACCCAACTCAAATGTCAGCTCCCTTTATTCCTACCTTTGTTGGGGTAATTTCCACTTGGTATATTCTATTTGTAATTAGCTGTTCAGTCTGTCCCCTTCTCACACATACCATGGAGACTCTTTTATTCATCTTTGTAACAAAGCAACTATGCCTGGCACAGGAAATAGGTGCTTGAAATGTATGGCCTGATTAATGAGCAAAAGATTCCACTTAAGGAGAAGGTGAGTGCAGACATCCAGAGTCTCTTGCTGCTTGATACCTTTGCCTCTGAGTAGAATACAACTCTATTCCTCCAAGGCTCCTTGGTTTCCCCTCTCTGGTGAACCAGTTCTTCCTGTCAAGTAACACCATGGCCCTAGCTTCTCTTCCAGAAGTCCATTCTAACGTCCATTCCCAGTACCAAATTGGCCTATTTCTTTTGCCTCCTTAGCCCGAGTTTTAGCCCATCCTCTATTCCCTCCATCAAGTGGTTCTTTAATTGGCACCCTCCCTAACCCCTGCCTCTTAGTTAATACTTTACCATCCAACCAGTGATCCAAGCTACAAGCTTCGTGTTATCCTTGTCTCTTGCCTCTTTCCCCATCCCCCCACCCCCACCAAATGACCAAAATCGAACTCTTTTGCTCGGGCTTCAAAGTCCACCCCAGAAATGAGTCCAGCAGCTGTGGCCTTCCACCTAGCCCCACTTCTTGCCTATTCTGTCCCTCCAACCTCAACCAACACCTTCTGAGCACTCCTAAAATGTCATTCCTTTGCTATTCTGAAACCCATGAGCTCCTTCAGTAGCCCAGCATCATCTCCCATGCAGGGTGACTGTCACTCCAGCCACCCCTCCTCCCAGGTCCCACTGCCTTTGTCCCTGTCACCTTCTCAGACACTAGCATGGGAAGAATGTATGTCCCTAGCTCTGCTGTACTTCCATCCCTCTGACCCCACCCACCTTGGAGGGTACTCCCCAGTCCAGGTGGAAATCTGGGAGGGAGTTTCTCAACTTTATTATTATTTTTATTATTACTACTACTGCACCACCACTACTACTATTACTATCATTATATTTGGGACATTATCTATATACCCCCATCCCATAACCTAAATTCCTCTGATTCCGTTGCCTACTTCAGACTTCAGATACCGTGTTGTCTCTTCCCATAAGAATCACATCAACACCTAATAACATTATAAAAGAAATGCTTTGGCAAAATCTAAACAATAGATAAAATACTTTCTGATTTCAAGTAGTTGCTAACAGAACTATAATGCTATTCCAATGATTGATACTTTGCACAAATTCTACTACAAGCTAAACAAATTGCAAAGACGTTTTTAAGATTATTTTAAAAGTGTTTTCACGTGGTTGAGCTGATGATTTAGCTTCTCCCAGTAATATAATCTTTATTTAATTAACTGGGTGATTCCATAGCAGTAGTTTGCTGTTGCTGCCAGTGTTGTCAAATGTGCAGCAATCTAGTCACTGGGGGAAGAACAACACTGACAAATTAGAAAGTATATTTCTTGGGGCTTCCCTGGTGGCGCAGTGGTTAAGAATCCACCTGCCAACTCAGGGGACACGGGTTCGAGCCCTGGTCCGGGAAGATCCCACATGCCACGGAGCAACTAAGCCCATGTGCCGCAACTACTGAGCCCATGTGCCTAGAGCCCATGCTCCACAACAAGAGAAGCCACCGCAATGAGAAGCCCGCGCACCACAATGAAGAGTAGCTCCCGCTCGCCGCAACTTGAGAAAGCCAGTGCGCAGCAATAAGGGTCCAGCGCAGCCAAAAATGAATTAATTAATTAATTTTTTTAAAAAAGTATATTTCTTCTTACAGTTTTGCTCATTAATACCAGTTACTTGATGGTATTATCAACAAAGATATATAAGGCCCTTGTTTTCTCTCACAGAAACTAGAGGGTTAAAAGTTGATAGGAATTCTTATTACAAATATAAGGAAATGTAGAGAACTGTTCATTTTCTTTAAGTTCTATTTTCAAAAACTAAGGTTTAAATTGGAATAACACTCATAAAATGTTAGCTCTCAAAGTTTTTTCAGGGCTAGTGAGAAGAGGGAGAAAAGAACAAGGACACACCGAGGGGAGTTTGCCTGCACTGGTCCATGGGAAAGAAAGATCAAATATTTCTAAAACAAATTAAAACTGACTCCCAAGTAGCAGCTTTTTCTAACTAGACTACATGTGGTCCAGCCTTTCCCTTTCACTACCCTTCAGCAGAATGTTAAAGATATCAGGGAAAAGTCAGTTAGGAGGCTACAATGTCTCCATTGAGATGCCTGAAGTAAAAGTATATGGCAGAAAACCTAGCTAGAGGCTAGCAAGCAAACAGCCAGCATCATTCTTAATGGTGAATAATTTTCCCCTAAGATCTAAAACCAGGTGAGGCTATCCACTCTACCATTCCTATTCAACATCTGCTGGAGGTCCTAACCAGTGCAATAAGGTAAGAAAAAGAAATAAAATGCATTTAGATTGGAAAGGAAGAAATCATTATTCACAGAAGACTGGATAGACTACATAGAAAATACCAAGGAATAGGCAAAAAAGTTACTAGAACTAGTAAGTGAGTTTAACAGGCCTCAGGATACAAGATCAATACATAAAAATCAAGTTAATTTTTATGTACTAACAATGAGAAGTTAGAAAGTGAAAAAATTTTAAGGTATCACTTATAACAGCCTCAAACAAAATGAAGTGATTAGGAATAAATATGTGCAAGATTTATCTTTTCATTTTCTTAATTTCTTTTGAAGAACACATTTCTTTTTATGAAGTCCAATTTAGCATTTGGGTTTTTTTTTTTTTTATAGTTTGTGATTTTTGTGTCCTAAGAATTAGCAATATTTGCCTAACTCAAGGTCACACAGATCTTCTCCAATGTTTCCTTCAAGAAATTTGATGGTTTTATGTTTTACACTGAGGTTCATGATCCATTTTCAGTTATTTTCATATAGGGTATTTCTGAATTAAGCAAACTCTCATAAACTAAAGTGGCACCAACACAGGAAACTGAGAAATGGATGAAAATCAGAGGGTACACACACAGCTAAATCAATCTTTCTGCTAACATCCCACGGTTGAGGCAAAGAGCTGTGATTTACATAGTAATGCACGTTGATGAATATGATAAGGTTCTTGCCAGTTTTCCTATTGTATAAATTCTTCCGTTGGACAGTCAGACTAATAAAGAAGTGAGGGAATACATCAGTCCCCAGCGATAGCCACAAAGACTCAGGATTCCACCACTGTCTTCTCTACAGCACTTTGAAGCCCTAGTAGGTTGTTACGGCTGATGTCTCAATTTGAGCATCCAGATAAGAGAGCTATCTCCTGCCACCATGAGAGAAGGTTATGAGAAAAATCATACAAATGCAAAAGTATACTTACAATATTCCCTGTATTCGGTTCTACCTCACATCCTGCCCATACCACATAGTAATTAATAGCAAATAATTTGTACATCTTTTGATCGTGAATATCTATACATGCCTTGAAGTCAATTAGCCTTTCCTGTGACTGGAAACAATAAATCAGGTGTACTGATACATACTTAGCATAGTCAAGATGTCATGCTCTTCTAAATTTATGATTTGTTCAAGCAAAGTCTGGATTATCACTTTGCAGGGATGTGGAAGAAAGTATTCCTGCATGGGTGGGAGATTGGACTGAGTGAGCTTCAGGCCCCCTAAGTCTCTGAAAATAGACGCGTGTCCGAATCCCAGCTGAACCACTTCCTAGCTATGTGGTTCAGCAAGTTGCTTCATTTCTCTGAATTTCATTTTCCTAATTGTAAAATGAACTAAAAGTACCTTATCTTACAGGGATTTTTTTCTCTAGGGTTAAATGGCACCGTTTAGCTATTCAATCAATATCTAGTTTTTTCCTCCCTATTTCCCAACAATCACATTCATGCTCTAGAATTCTCTTAGAAATTATTTTTGTGCCAAGCTGCAATGTTCTGCATGGGAGTGGAGGGAGAAACAATGCACATGCCTGAGGCCTACCCAGTGACATCTGAGCTGGCTTGGGATGATATCACCCCAGTGATGTGGATAGACCAGAATAACACAGCAATCTACATACGTTGATATTATTTGCCAGACTGAGAATTCCCATAAAATTACACAAATATATAGAACCAAGACTATTAACAAAAGGAGTAATAGCAGTAGCTATAAATATATATGTACCTGACACTGTTTTAGGCATTTTACATGTATTAACACACTTGATCCTCACATCAATTCTGTGAAATAGGCACTTTTATTATCCCCATTTTACAGACAGGAAAACTAAGGCACATGGAGGATAAGTGTCTTGCCCAAGGTCACAAAGATGAGATTCAAACTCACAGCTGGGTTCCAGACTTCCTACTGCCTCCTAAAGATCCTCTAAAGAAAAGAAAGGACCTATCTTTCGGTCAAGAAGTGGCATTGCCAAGTCCTAACAGAGTTTTTCCATTCCTGGCCACCTATGTGCCCGTTCTATATGCCCAGTTTTCTTAAACAACACCAGGGGACATAGGGGGCTCTTCTAGGGCACTGGCAATGTTCTCTTCCTTGGGGGGATGGGGTAGTTCCATGGGTAGCCATAATTACTCATTAAATTTCATGTACTCTTTCTGTTTGTACGTCTCACAATAAAAGAAAGTGGGTCAGCATTCATGCAAGGTTCCAGCTATGTAGGCTTTTAACTTTGCCCAGGCTCCACGTTCAGATGTCGCTGACACACACCTAGGGCACAACACGAAGGTTGGGAGTAGATAAGCACAGGGTGCTGCACGCACCTCCCCTGCCCGCTCTTCGCACTCTGCATTTGCATGAGAGAATCACTAGAGCACAAGCTCAGCTAATCTCCTGGCTGTGTGATTGTTATTATCATGCAGCGCACACATGCATATTCACCCAGATTTAAAGGGAAGAAATAAGCCTTCCTCATGGCACTGCTGATAAACAACCCCCCCAAAATCCTTCTCCCTGTACTCAAATGAAACACATTTTGAAGCCTTGTCATACTTAAAAGTGATTTGCCCATAAGTCTTTTATATGTTAATAACATCGTATGTTGAATATTTCATTCCCAAGATCTTTATTTGATTGGTTTCCACGTGATGTTCAGCACAATGGAAATGGACACAGAGATATCAGGTGCCTTTGGACACCAATCTCCATGTGAAAGCTGGCATTGCTGGCATCCAAATACACTGAACGCAGCTGCAGCAGGAGCCCCGGCCGTGTTTGTTAAGTCTGCTTATTTCCAGACAAAACATTTTAATTCCTAGCGTGAGAGAGGGGGGCTTAGGGGCAAGGGCGATGCTGGAAGAGGATGGAGAGGAGAGAAGAAGAAAGGGGAGAATGGAAAAGGCTTGATAACCAGGAGTTAAGGAATTTGGCTCTGCCGCTCTTTTGCAGCTATTATGAGACTGACTTCTCTGCGTAACCCTGTCCTCTTCACATAGGTTAGGTGTATACAGCCAGGGCTTCTCAACCCTAGGAGCACACGAGGTTGACCCAGTGTCTCCGGCAGAGGGCCTGATTCAATTAGGGGGCAAGGAGACTGGGAGCAACACGGATACCAGCCCCAGGTGACCTTAACATGCATCCAGGGTTCCACTTGGAAGTAAGTCTCTGGGCTCTGCAGACGTCCAAGATCCAGGCAGGCCACACAGCAGGCAGGAGGGCTGCACACAGACCCCAGGAAATGTGCTGAAGGTTCTTACCCAGGCCCACCTTCCCCCTTGATGACGCCTCTGGCTCCCACATTATGCATCCTGTGTCTCACTCCTATCAATAAATAGATGGTCCTTTGATCTCAGAGTACACTAGGATGCGACAGAATTTTGTTTCTACCCAATGCCATACTGATTTCACACTTCTTCCAACTTCCAGGTACGTACTGGCTTTATCTGATTTGTCTCTCCAGCTACGTAAGGCATTAACACCTCACCCCCCAAGGTAAAGGGCAGGATAACCAGCTGCGGTTCAAGGATCATCAGCCTCATGACAATTTAAATGGCACAAGCATTTGCAGTTGCTTAAAAGGATACTAAGCAGTTTCCTACACCTGACCTCGCTTCTTTCTCCCAGCAGCCCTGTAAAGTGGGTACTATTGTATCCAAGAAAAAACTGAAATTACATTGGAGAAATTAAGTAACACCTAAAGATTCAGCCTAGGTTCTTAGCACACCAGTCTCCTGGTTCTAAGGCACCATGACACTGTGAACTCTCATGACTCGCACTTCAGTCGTGGTTAAGAGAGTGAGAGCTCCACTCAGAGTGCCTGCCTTTGAATCCTGGTTCCCGACCTGTGTGACCTTGGGCAAGTCACTACACCTCTCTGAGCCTCACTTTCCCCATCTACAAATGGGAATGATGTTAGTACCTACCCACAGAGAGTTGTGAGAAGTAAATGAGATGGTGTATATAAAGTACTTAGAACAATGTCTAAAACATAGAACTTGGTCAATAAATATAAGCCACCCTTGCTGCTATTATTACCTTCACTTTATGGGTGCATCTGTGTATACATGTGCTCGCACACAGGTTCCAGCCAGGCTCTCTGGAGATCTTTCTTGCCATTTGCACTACTGCCATTTACAAGTGGCCTTGACCAAGGAGGCTACTGAATTCTGCATTCCGTCTTTTCTGTTCTTCAGAAGCCCCTGTGCCCGCCCCGCCTCCCCCCGCGCCCAAAATCCCACCTCCAGGCCATTGCTTTCCATCTCCCTCCCCTTCTCCAAGGTCTCTGGGGAAAGAAGCGCAGGGCACAACCATGGAAATAACGGGAACATCCTGCAGCCAATGAGATGGCAGCAGTGCCAAGAGAGCAACTCTTCCTAGAGCAATGGAAGCCTCAGGCTTAGGAATGGATTATTCACGTGCTAGAATATACCTTGTATTCTCAACCCACAGGGGAGATTAAGGCTGCTGGGTCCAGGCCTGGGGGTATAAAAGGAAATTGTTCTCTTGGTCTGTCTTATCTTGCACTTGGTACTTAAGGCCAACCATCCTCACTACAGATTTCCCTTCCAGATGCCCCTTCACCACAGGGGGACAAGGCCCACAATAGAAGCCCCTCCGTCCCCTTCCAGGGAGCTGGCCGCTGGCAGCTGCCCATCCCTCCACCCAGCACATGCCCAGCCCAGCAGCAGGGGCCTCGCAGCAGAACCCGGGCCCTCACAGAAAGCAGACACCTATGAATTAAAGGAGAAGCAATGTTGGCACCCATGGGTGTTTAAATACCCATAATGATAGCAGGACGCACTCAAGATCACACACCACACCCCCAAAGCCTAATTCTGCCAGCACCCTTTCCAAAAATGTAAACTGAATGAGAGCTTTGGCTCAGAGCTACAGGAATAACTGGGGCCCTGTTCCACGGCAGACCACTCCTCTGTCTGGAGGCCGGGCGCTGTGCAGCTGCTCTCAGCACGTTCTCCTATTTAATCCTCACGACAATCCTCTAACAAGTAACTTGCAATGAGTGGTGTGTCCCCATTTTCACGATGCGGAGCCTGAGGCTTAGAGAGATTGGGTGACCTGCCCAGGAGCCGGGTTCTTGCCGGAAGGGGCCTTAGAGTCTCCAGTCCAGTTCCCCTGCTTCCCAAGACCCAAGAATCTGTGTCTCGTGTCCGCAGCACCCCCAGATTCAGAGCCCAGGCCCCCTGTGTTCTCCTCGGTAGCACATGATGCTCTTCATTCACCTTTTCTTTATCAAAAAGTATTTTCAACATCAGCAGTCTATTGATATCACGTAAAAGGAGGCTCTCCCAGGAGACCAAAGTACATCCCAAAACTGTTTCCTAAAAGAACAACTTTATTTTTTTTCTCTTCTTCAAATACCCCAGTTTAAGGCTGCATAAAACCTGCCCTACTTAGAGCTTCCACAAGAGGTTCGGCTTTCGCACACGGTAAATCAAGTTCAGCGTTACTCGGGGACTCATCACCCCAAGTAGCTAATGAAGATAATCCATCAGAGCTGCGGCCATTCCTGCCCAAGGAAACAGTGAAAAAACAGCCAGGGGGGGAAAAAGACACCAGGAATTAAATGGGGAAACAGATGATATTTAATTATATAAATATTCTCAGCAATGCTCTGGGAAGCCCCTCATTGAACCAGGCGGCAGAGAAAATTTATACCGCAGAATTCATGTTTTCATTAGAATTCACACAGCCTGTGTTTAGAAAGTAGGTGTCTGGAAGCTTGATGATATTTCGCGTTCATAATCTGACGCTGTAATACGGTGGCGTTAAAAAGAGAAGGGCGGCGCCTCTCTTATTCATTTGATATTTACATTTTATGAGTGTTATTATTTGACATAATTGCATACAAAGAATTAGCAATGTTAATTAATGCTGCACTAATGCAGTCATAATTACTTCCATTTATTCTAGAACGTAAGTGAATTTATAAATTTATTTATTTGGAATTCAAGTGACTTCTTGGAGTCACACTTTTAACAACTAAAATCTATTTGCCCCTCCACTCTAACTAACCCTGCACAGGTAAAAGGTGGTCTACAGTTTTAGCTAAAAAGGACCTTCTCTGGCAGAATTCATGACATGGAAAAATAAAGCCATTGATTCACTCCAGCTGTATTTCTAGTCACCTATTGGGTTTGTTTGATATTATTTTTATCCCACTTCCACTGTAATGAAGCTGAATTAAGTGGCCCAAAGAGAATTTCAAATGGACTTCTTCGCACATTTTCAACTGACAAAGTGCAAAGAATGAAAAGAAAAGCAGTTGATTTCAACACTCTGCTCAGCATTATAGTGACTAGTGTCTCTAAGGGTTTTAAAAGATTTCAAGTCATAAAGGTGTCTTCCTGGGGAAAACCAAGGGAAACTTTATATGCATTTTCTACCAAATTTAACAACGAAATGTCCATTAAGAATTAATATCCTCCAAATTAGGACTGTATCTCCTAAAAAAAAAAAAAAAAAAAAAGTTAAGTATTTGGAGGCAGTTTTCTCTCAGTGTACCTCTTCTTCAAATATGGTCCACCCGTCATTTAAATCCAAACAGCATGTTTACAAGATTTTTTCTGGAAATAAGATTTTAAGAGATAATGCCAATTAAACTCTGCCTTACACGAGGCAACCTCTCTCCCGTCTCCCCACCAGCATATACACACACAAATCTACTTACTAGAAAGCTTTGACAGAGATGTTATCCTGGAACAAATTTCAACAAATTGAAGGAAAGGCAGTTCTGTCACTGTATTCTGTATTGAGTGAGAATAGCGCTTCTATGCAGTTTTTAGAAGGGGGAAAGCATCACTAGGCTCTAGAAATGAGTTAAGGTCCCTCCACACACACCCCAGGACAGAAGGTTTGGCGCCCCTTCCCTGATCCTTCCATCTGAGACCTGGAAAGGATGGAGAGGTCATCCGACCCCGTGCCAGCCTGAAACTGTCTCTGACCTGGTGATGTAGTAGGAGGAAAAGGACTAAAGAGCTGACTCTGTCATCCTTCTAATACTCCTTTCCTGTAGGGTGTGTGTTCCATGTGCAACTGACACATCCCCCTGCCTGCAGGGGTGGGAGTGTGCCCCACGTCTGTATCTATGGCTCAGACCTTGCCTTGAACTCCTCGTCCCCACGGGCTGACTACTCAGTCCACACCCCTGGCTCAGCATCCTCACTTAGGTCTCTAACAGACATCGGAAACTTACAGGCCCGATCCTCCACCCAAACCTCCAGGTCGGTAGCCATCCTCACTCATTAATACCACCACTCTCCTTCCGCTGGATCAGGCGACCAACCAAGGGTCATTCCTGACTCCTCCCTTGGGTCTCAACCCCACAACCAATCTGTCAAAAAATCCCATTGGCTGTACCTTCACAATAAATCCAGAATCCAACCAGTACTCGCCTCAGCAGCCCAAGCCACCATCACCTCTCACCAGGATGACTGCTCTAGTCTCCCAGCTGGTCACCCTGATACCACCTCTGCCATCTCTAGTTCAGTAAATTCTCAATACAATAGCCAGGGGGATGTTTTTAAGCCATTGAGTCATATCCTGTCACTCCTTGGGTCAAACCCTCCAGTAAGTTCCTATCTCAGAGTGGACACCAAAATCCTTACAATGGCCTTCAGTAACCAACATAACCAGGCCCCATCCCTCCCCCACCCAACTCCTTGCATCTCCTCTTTGAACTCATCTCCCACTACTCTACCTTTCCCTCACTCTCTCTAGGCACACTGGCCTTCTGACTGTTCCCTGAACATACTGGGCATAATCCTGCCTCAGGACCTTTGCACTGACATTCTCTATGACTAGAATGTCCTTCCCCTACATAGCCGCATGACACTCTCTCCTACTACCTTCAAGTCTTTGCTCAAATGCCTCGTCTTCTCATCTGACCATCCTATTTAAAACTGTACCACCCCCCAACTATACCGCAACACAATCCCACTCTTATGATTTTAGGTTTTCCTTGTTTTATAACCTTCCAACATAATACGTAATTTGCCTAATGTTTGTAGTCTGGTGCCCCCATCCCAGATGAATATAAAATCCATGGTGGCAGAATTTTTTATCTTTTATTCCCTGCTGGATTCCCAGTACTTATACAACAGCACCTGGAACAGAGTGGACACTCAATATTAATTAAATGAATAATGAATTTTGATAGATGCTGTGTTGCCAAGCCATAATTGTATCTCTCCCTCTCCCCTTCTCCTCCTCTCTCTTTCCCTTCCTCCCTCCCTCCCTCCCATTAGAATGCTATGGACCTCTGAAGGCAGGCATCCTGTCCTTGTCACTGCTGTGCTCCAGCATCAAGGACTGGGACCTGGCACAGACAATGCCTTGCTCTCCTTTCCACATCTCCCCTCCTTGAGGGTAAGGAAAGGGTCTCACACCTCCAGTTTCCCTTGCACTTCCTCAACCATATAGTAGATACATCACAAATTTTGTCAAATTCATTTGAAATGCTCCAGGCAGAACAAATATTTTGGGGTAGAAAAAAGAAAAACTCCTATTTGAGTGCATATTTTAGATTTCATTTCAATTTCTAATGAAGAGCATCTATTCAGCTTCCATTTTTATAAAAAGGATTTAGTTAAATAGTGTTGCACTGAGATTATGGAGCTAGTTTGTATAGGAGATTCACCTGCTTCACCAGAGGAAATCAGCTAATCTGAGTTGTCAAGACAGTAGCTTTCAGCATACTCAGAACCCACCATTTGAAACACTTAGTAGTTTATATGACCAGTATAGCCTACATGTATGCCAAAGCAAAACACTTGTGGTTGCTGGTTAAACTGTGACAATGAAAGGCACCTTCCTGCTGCCTCAGAACACCTGGGTGCTGGACGCCACCCACCCCCTTCCCTTCCCTTGGGCCCATCTCAGTGGATGGTGCCTTCTCTCTCCTGTATCTTCAGCGGCTCCCTCATTGCTAGATTCTTCCCATCAGCTTATCAACTGATTCTCCAACAAACCCCAACTTAAAAAGAAACTAACTCACCTCTTTCCAGCTGCAGCTTCTGTTTTTCCTTCATTCAAAGCCAAGTTCTCCAAAGGGATTGTCTCACTACACTCCCTGCTGTGGTTACACTAACACCCCAGGCCACTCCTCACCTTCCCTCTCCTTAATCACTCAAATAACACCCACCAACTTTCTTGGTGCTAAATCCAGTGGATTCTTAATTGTCATTTCTTTTTTTTTTTTTTATTTTGGCTGCACCCTGCAGCTTGTAGGATCTTAGTTCCCCGACCAGGGATAGAACCCACGTCCCTTGCATTGGAAGGCGGAGTCTTAACCATTGGACCGCTGGGGAAGGCCCTAATCGTTATTTCTTTTATTCGACCATTGAAGGGTACTGACCACTCGCTCCATCTTGAAATGTTTCTTCCCTTCCCTTCTGTGTTTCTAGAACAACACACTCGGTCCAAACCCTGGCCCCTTCTCATTCTCACAATCTCATCCACTCCCAAGTCTTGAGTTACTTCTGATAAACAACAATTCCCAAGTACACATGTCCAGCCCAGAGAGCGCTCCTGATCTGCCCTCCCGACAGTAACCACCGTCACCTCAAACTCAAGCCATCCACCGCTTTCCCCTCTCCACCATGCTCTGTGCCTGCCATCAGCGGACGCCATCTCACTCCACCCGGTTGCCCAGGCAGGAGAATCCAGTTACAAGCATTCCCCAGCCCCACATCCAACCAATCCCAAATTCCTGTACTTCTTAGCCCTGTAATCCATGCACTTCCCACCGTCCTCATTTTCACTAGCTTGGTCTGTCTCCTGGCTTGCTTCACCTGCTTATCTCCTCTACCCCTCTAACCCATCTTCTACAACGCAGTGAGAGTGAACATTCTAATTTCCATATCAGATAATGTCACTCCACCACTTAAAACCCTCCAAGGGACCATCGGCGAAATGCAAATCAAAACTGCAGAGAGGTACCACTTCACACCCACCAGATGGCTTTTAAAAAAAAGACAGATAATAATAAATGTTGGGGGAGGGTGTGGAGAAATTGGACCCCTCTGCTGATGGAACACGCTGCTGGTGGGACTGTAAAATGGTGCAGGGGTAAGCAGACTTAAAAAAAAAAACAGTCCGGCAATGCCTCAAAAAGTTTAATAAACATAGCTACCACATAACCCAGCAATTCCATTCTGAGATATTTACCCAAGAGAAATTAAAACAACTTTAAGACACAAAAACCTGTACATGAATGACTGCAGCAGTATTATTCATAATACACGAAAAGTAGAAACAACCCAAATGTCCATCAACTGATGAGTGGATAAATAAAATGCAGTATATCCGTACAAAGGAATATCACTCAGCAATAAGAAGGAGCGAAGCACTGAAATATGCTACTGCATGGACAAGCTGTGAAAATGTATGCTAAGTGAAAGAAGCCGAAAGACCACGTATTATATGATTTCATTTATATGAAATGCCCACAGAAAACAAATCCATAGTGACAGAAAGTAGACTGGCGTTTGCCTAGGGCTGGGGGAGATTTGAGAGGGAATGAGGAATGACTGTTGACAGGTACAGGGTTTCTTTTGGGGGTGATGAAAAATGTTCTAAAACTGACCATGGTGATGGTTGCACAACTGTGTGACTATACTAAAAACCACTATTGTACACTTTAAATAGGTGAACTGTATGTGAATTATATCTCAATAAAGCTGTTATTAAAAAGGAGGGAGGGAGAGAGGGAACGGGAGAGAGAAAGACTTGCTCACCCATTGTAGTGCATGAACCTTCTTTAGATCCTGATTTGAAGAAAATGTGAGGGAAATTTGACACTGACTCTAATATTTGGTGATATTAGAGAATTGCTCTCAAATTTCTGAAGTGAAAAAACACACACCCTACATGAACTTTTACTTGCCTTATAATTAAGTTGGAGCTTCTGAGATGGCTTACAGACCCCTAACCACCTAGCGCCGCCTCTCTCTGAAGCCATCTCCCACGACTCTCCTCCCAAGCCCTCCTTATCATCCCTGCCCCCAATCCCTATTTCTGCCACAGTGATCTTTTTAAAAATTCTTTGAAAGTGTCATGATGCTATCTTAATTCCTTGAACCAACTGAGATATCAACTAGACCAACCAATGATTATAGTCAAGAAGACTAAGGCCCCCCGGGTCACACCATTAGTAACAGAACTAGAAATGCTGAAACAATAG
The DNA here is from genome assembly GCF_028023285.1 of Balaenoptera ricei. Taxonomy (NCBI): domain Eukaryota; kingdom Metazoa; phylum Chordata; class Mammalia; order Artiodactyla; family Balaenopteridae; genus Balaenoptera; species Balaenoptera ricei. The sequence continues at coordinate 9,609,099 of NC_082644.1, forward strand.
TACATTAAACACTCACATAGCCTCACCCAGATTCATCAGCTATTCACATCCTGGCAAACCTCCTCTCTCCCCCTGCCCCGCTCTGTCTCTCTCTGTCTCTGTCTCTCTCTCTCTCTCTCTCTCTCTCTGATATGAATATATACACGTTTTCCTTTTGCTAAACTATCCAAAATTGGGCTTAAGACATCATGAAATTTCACCCTATTTACTTCAACAGTCATCCTTCAAAAACAAGGACCTTCTCCCATCTAACCACAACTTTTAAAGAGTGAACATTCACTCACTATCATCATCCAATATAAAGTTCATACTCAAATTTCCCCAGTTGCCTCAAAAATGTCCTTTATAGCTATTTTGTTTGTTTGATCCAGAATCCAACCAAGTTTCATTCACTGCTGTTGGCTGTTCTCTCTCTTCAGTCTCCCTGATCGAAAACAGCTCCTGCACTTCCCTCTGTCCTTCAGGACATTAAATTGTTAAAGGGGTCCAGGCCAGTCCTGCGGCAGTCGTGTACCCCCCACTCCATCACGTCAGGGCTCTCGCTATGCGCGATGTCAAGCCCGACCATCTGGTCAAGGTGCTGACAGCCAGTCTCTCCACTTCAGTGCTCCGTGGAGGACAGGAGAACACGCTGTTCTTCAACATCAGCGACCTTTCTTGCAGCAGCGTTAGTATCCATCCTGAGTCAGTGATGACACTGGTGTTACAAAATGATGATTTTTGCAATTCCATAATCCCTTCTATATTTGTTAGCTAACCTTCCCCTCTAAGTAGAGCTTCTCCCTACTCCCACCTTCCTGCTCCTCTCTCATCACTGCTAACTCATGGGTTTGTTTTTTACAAATGTAATGTGTTAGAATCCAGGACCATGAAAAAATTTTTGGATACTGAAACGGTGCCAAGTTTGGCTCCTGAGTGTCCCTTTCAGCTGGTCCCTTGACATGACCTCACTAGTCTTTTAGCACTTTCTTGCTTCTGGCACAACCAAATGTCTCAGGCTTGCATTCTCTCCCGTGGTTTCTTTCAGTGGAATATGGATTTAGAAACCAAGACCCAGGCATTAGAGTTGCTCATTACTACTGGCATGACACGGTTTCTAGGCTCTTTCAGTAGCTACAGCTGTGTGTGTGTGTGTGTGTGTGTGTGTGTGTGTGTGTGTCTGTCTGTCTGTCTGTCTGTCTGTCTGTCTAACAAGAGTTCATACTGATACTTTCAACTCAAATCCAATACCATGAGACCCTTCCTTACATTCCCCCTTCTCCATATTTGTGTCCCTCCCTCATCTGCAGCAGAAATTCTGGTTTCCAGCACATCAGTACATTTACTCATTTGCTCTCTCCTAAACAAACACATGATAGTTTCAGAATTTCATCACCAATATCCCTACCAACAGAAGTCCTTTTGTCATTAAACTGCATCCAGTGTGGGTATAATTCTTTAAATATAGGGCTCTTTGGCAAGCTTGGGATAAAAAAGATCTTTTCAATGATTCTATTAATCATAAAATTAACTTTTTCTCTCAAAATATGAATTTAAGATAGTACCGATACATATATACATATAAGAATCAAACTCTATGAAAATTAACTTTCACATTAAGTTTTACAGTACCTGCGATATTTAAATAGGTAATATTAAGCTTTTGTGAGTCAACATTACAGAGCTTTTAAAGACCATGGATCCAATTTCCATCGAAACAATAGATCACTATTTCCAAGAAAAAAATTAAAAACCTTTTCAATACACAAGTAATCTTCTTAAGATGACCTTCAAACAGTTAATAAGTCCGACCCATGCTTTAACATTCTTTCACAAGAAGTGAAACTGTTCTATTTAAAATGGGAATTTATTGTTCCTATAAAACACAAACATAGCCTTGAGGTTTACGTCTTACTGAAGCACATTTTGGTAGCATCTTGGTAACTAGTGCTTTTAATTGGGTGGTCACATCTACTGTGACCTTGGTAACACAGCTACTCCTCTGCAAGGTTGGAAACCATGTGTCCCCACCCATACAGATTTAATTAATGAGTGGGCTCTGACCATTTCTCATTCCTCAAGATCAGGTCTTATCCTTCCTTGCATTCTACTTTCACCAAATAAAACATATAATATGCGTTGAGGATCCCAGACTATTATTTCGTCTCCTCCATGACTATCTCTGAAAGTACAGATTTCTTAGGCCAAAACCATAGTAGTTTTGATTTAAACTTTGACTACAAGGCATCGACTACCCACAAGAAAATGGTCAAAACACCATTGCTGGGCTTCTCTGGTGGCGCAGTGGTTGAGAGCCTGCCTACCAATGCAGGGGACATGGGTTCGAGCCCTGGTCTGGGAGGATCCCACATGCCGCGGAGCAACTGGGCCCGTGAGCCACAACTACTGAGCCTGCGCGTCTGGAGCCTGTGCTGCGCAACAAGAGAGGCCGCGATAGTGGGAGGCCCGCGCACCGCGATGAAGAGTGGCCCCCGCTTGCCGCAACTAGAGAAAGCCCTCGCACAGAAACGAGGACCCAACACAGCCAAAAATAAAAATAAATAAATAAATAAATCATTAAAACAAAACAAAAAAAACAACACTGCTGTGTTCCTTCTGTATGGTGTTAAACCTAATTTTTCATTAGTGACATCAACAAGAAACATCCTAAACCCTTGAGCCTAAAAAAAATGAATTTTAGATTGCGATTGAGAATACAAGATTCAAAAACCAATTTCATGCCCTTTCTCGAATTTTTTCTAAGTCTGTTTCACTTGCTTCTTCCAGAAGCATGTTTAGCAAGGATGCTTAGCGACAAGGATGTTGCCATACTTTTTCAGTAATGGAAAAGCAGCCAATGCATTTCGTGTGCTTCTCTGACCGTGGGCAATATCCTCACCGGTGCTACCAGCTGCTGTCGCTTTGGGAAGTGACCAACATCAAAACCGTAACTTTCAGCCAAAAGAATCATCACTAGATGTCTACCCAACTGTTGGTCTCATGCCTTAAGAAGGGAAAAAGAGACTAGGAGACTGAAGCAGAAGAAAGATACTGGTGTGCGTGTTCACTGAGGGTAAAGAAGACTAAACGTGAGGGAGTAAGATCGTTTGGGTAAATGAAGAGGTGAAAGCCAGGATGAGTTATTAGGAGGGAAATGAAAGTGGAAGACATAGTGAAAAGAATGATTTCATTGGAAGAAAGACCCAGTGTCTTCCATCCCAGACAACCATCTAGCCACGCCACCTTCTCAGGCTTCCGCTTTCTCAGGTCCTGAATAAAATGTTCCACTCACTTTTTCAATTGTGGTAAATTACACATAACATAAAATGTACCATCTTAACCACTTTTAAGTGTGCAGCGCAGTGACATTCAGTACTTTCACACTATTGTGCAACCATCACCAGAACTTTCTCATCTTCACAACTGAAACCCTGTACCCAATAAACAATAACACCCCATTCCTCCTTCCTCCCAGCCCCTGGCAACCCTCGTTCTACTTTCTGTCTCTATGGATTTGACTCCTCTGGGTACCTCATATAAAAGGAGAATCATCTAATATCTATCCTTCTGTGACTGGCTTATTTCACTGAGCATAATGTCCTCACGGTTCATCCATGTTGTAGCGTACATCAATATGTCCCTCCTTTTTCAGACTGAATAATATACCATCGTATGTACAGATCTGTTCAACGGACACCTGGGCATTGCCACCTTTTGGCCACAATGCATAATGCTGCTATGAAAGTGGGCGTTCATGCTCCTCCACTCATTATTAACAACCTCCTATAGAATGTACAGATGGCATGATCTCTTTATTAATTATTTTAAAGATACTTCTGTACCCAGCAGGAGATGCACAGAATCTGAAAAACTGAAGAGAAATATTTGTTTTGATGATTCCCCAATCCACTCAAATATCCAGCCTGAAATAAGTTCGCCCCAGCATTCTTTACAGCCTTATGATTCAAATCCAGTGACTCATCTTCCTGTCAAAAAGATGAGGAACTGAGCAAAAAGAAATTGACACACACTAGTTCTTGGTCTTAAAAATACTTCTTTATTACACCTCCCTTCTGAGTCATAAAAACAAACTCCTTCTCTAATAGATTTTATATTTGACATATTTATACTTTTATGACTCAATCCAATTTTATTTCTTTTATTTACATACACATATGTATGCATATGTGTTTGTGTATGTGTATGTATATAACATTTTATACACACACAAATATACATTTATTTACATATACTGAGTTCTATTCTTCATCTATCCTATTCAAGCTAAAGTCCAATTTGCTGAATTTCCAGGGGGATTTTCCACTTCAATACACAAAAAAATATGCTCACAATTTAACTTCACATAATAAGATTGCCAGTGCGGTTAAGTGAGCCATGTTTCAGAGTGGAAGTATGTACATACTAAAAGAACTATTTTAGAAGCACCCCCAGATTTCTTTTGAATAAAACATAGTCTCACAATAAATTGGTCATAAGAAACCAAGGAAATAGGGGGCAAATGATGGGACACTGATGCTGTGTAGTTGTGTTAACACATTTTAAGTCAGATAAAAAGGCCAGGTAAACTTTTTTTTTTTTAATAAATTTATTTATTTGTTTATTTAATTTTGGCTGCATTGGGTCTTCGACGTTGGGTCTTCATGTCTGTGCACAAGCTTTCTCTAGTTGCGGCGAGCGGGGGCTACTCTTCGTTGCGGTGCGCGGGCTTCTCATTGCACTGGCTTCTCTTGTTGCAGAGCTCGGGCTCTAGGCGCGCAGGCTTCAGTAGTTGTGGCACGTGGGCTCAGTAGTTGTTGCTCGCGGGCTCTAGAGCGCAGGCTCAGTAGTTGTGGTGCACGGGCTTAGCTGCTCCACGGCATGTGGGATCTTCCCGGACCAGGGCTCGAACCCGTGTGCCCTGCATTGGCAGGCAGATTCTCAACCACTGTGCCACCAAGGAAGTCCCTAGGCCAGGTAACATTTTAAGTGACCTCATCCTTGACTTCAGGCCTTCTCATCAAGTGGCACATGCAGAAAAAGAAATAAGATTGATATGTTCATCTTCCCAGGCACACTTATCTCATCACCGCTTTTCTTCCAACGATTGTAAGCTCCAGTCAAACTTGTATCCTGACCCAATCCTTCCTTCTGGTGGGATGTTCTCCACTCCCGATCTGTTCCTGTCCAAACACTTTCCATCCACCAGCCTCTACCACGAGGCCCTTCCTGACACCCTCACAAGCTGCCATGCGTGATTCCTACCTCTTCTAACCTTCCTCACGGCGGCTCCCAACAGGAACAAACAGCATGCGATGCATTCCCAGCCACGTCTTGTCCCCCCTCTGCCCTGCAATCTCACACGTGAACACGCTAGCTAGGGCTCGCTGACACCACCTACACCAGCATGTTCAGGTAGTGCCATGAACCTGTCCGTTCCACACCTTACTCATCTGCAAAATGAAGAGATCACAGCCTGTGCCACCCCCTCCGCGGGTTCCTGGGGCAGCTGAAACGATGCTCTAAAGACACAACTGACAGTGCAAGTGCCAGGAAGACAGGATGCAGGGGCTGAAGAGAAGAAAGCTGTGTTTTCCAACCCTGCGAGCTTTTTATGCAGTGGCTTCAGAATAGAGCAGGGAACAGGCGGGTTTTTTTGATATAAGTCAAATTACCAAGCCAGACACAAAAACAAACTCACAGATATCTGTCAGTCAAACTGGGCCATAATTGCTATATGAGGCTGCTTTTTTTGTTGTTTGTTCCCAGAGATTTGAGGTCATATATTAACGCATTAATTGAAATTTTGGTCATAATTAACATGTATTAAGCTGTTGATTACATGGTTGCATTTTGAAATTTTTAATTGGTTTGTTTCAATTGATAAAAGGTAATTTGTTTGGGGATGATGTTTAGAATTCTGTATTTAATTATCATTGAATAGATAATTAATATAGTGTAGCAATAGTTAACAATGACTATGGTAATTATCATTGAAGTACACATATTTGTACAAATATGAAAGACTGATTTTCTCTCTGAAGTTGCTTTGGTCTTTGCTCTGAGCTGGTTGCACTGTTTCACTTCCTTCACAGATGTAATTAACAACATCTCTGTGTCATCCTCTCACTTGGATTTGAATAGAGCTTTGAGAAGCCGGGGACATCCTAAAAGCCACATCGAGCTCCATTTTTCCCTCTTTGCCGATTACTCACTCAGAGAGCTTTTCTGCATTTCCGTTGGCTCTCGACATTCCCACAGTACCAAACTGAACGTTTGTATTAAAGCATTCCTCTATCGTTAGGGTACTCTTTCCCCAGCCTAGCAGAGTAATCATAATCCAAGAGTGGGAAAGCCTCCCATAGTGGTTTAACTACATTCAGTAGAAAAATACAGCACTTACCAATGGGCTGAGTTAAATAACAGAGAAAGGTGGCAAAAAACTCAGTGTTTTCTTTTAAACTGCTCTCCTTACCAAAAAAAAAAAAAAAAAAAATCCCCAACTCATGAGAAACAATCATGAATACTATGGGCTCAGTTTTAACAGCCTGCCTGTCTGTCCATCAACAAAACTGCTGTTACAGACTGAGGTCTCCTGGGAGACCCTGCCCTGTCACCTTCGCCCACTGGGTTCCAGAAATACCTGGCAGTCCCAGCTATGTGGTGGTCTGGGGCTCCCCCACCTCGTGAGCACTGCAGAGGCTGTTGCTGCATCTCCCGAGGGGCAGCCAGATACTAGCAGAGAAACTGCCCTGAGCTTGCGCCCGGGTCCGTCTCTCTGCCTTCATCCCTCCCCTCTCTCAGCACAGGGTGGGAACTCAAAGGCAACCGAGCTGGAAGAAAGGAGTGACACCATTTACTGGTGCAGACCAGCGTCCAACCGTCGCCCTCCGCAGAGCAGAGGAAGGGTGGCCTGCCCGCTCCCGGGCCACAGCAGCCCAGGTTGCACACAAACACATTTTAGGAACGCCCCAATCCCGGACTCACTGCTTCTCCAACATAAAAATAAAACAAGTGAGCAAGCGTGAGTAAATTCCTAGTTTAATAAAGTTAAAGACTGAGGGGGAAGGGAACATGATTGGCCAGAATGAAAAGCAAACCATAGAAAAAGCCAGGGGGAGGGAGAGGAAGGGAGTCCATAACTCCTTCTTAAGTTACACGAAAAGGAGTTAGATCTGGGTATCAGTAGTATCATCTGAAAATCAAGAAGACAAAACTAAAATATGGCAATTTGATATCACTCCATAATGCATCTTAGATTTAGATTTTAGATCTAAAATGTATTTTAAAATATTTTCCAAACTTCTCTAAAAATATAAAATAGCTTATTCTAACAGTCATCTTGCATATATGAAAAAAACCAAGTTTAATAGAGGGGCATTTTACCAGCCTTAAGTGATGCAACCTGCACAAGTGTTACTTCATTTGTGCCTCAAAACAGTCCTGAACAGGTGTTGTGATACCATTTTAGAGACATGGAAAGTGAGGCTGAATGATCTGTCAGTAGCCACACACTTAAGATGTGATGACACCAACCCCAGTGCTTCTTACAGAGTGCCATTTCCCATGACACAAAGATACCGCAACCCCCGTCCTATAAACTGAATGTTTGCGTTCCCCCAAAATTCATATGTTGAAGCCCCAGCCCCCAGTGTGATGGTATTAGTTGGTACGGCCTTTGGGAGGTGATTTGGCTTAGATGAGGCCCTAAGGGTGGGGCCCCCCAGGATGGGATGAGTGTCTTCTAAAGAGGAGGAGACCAGCGCTCACTCTGCACCATGTGAGGACACAGTGAGAAGGTAGCCGTCTGCAAACCAGAAGATGGCCATCACCAAGAACCAGACCATGCCAGCACCCTGACCTTGGAATTCCCAGCCTCCAGAACTGTGAGGAATCAATGTTTGGTGTTTAAGACTCCCATTCTGTGTTATTTTGTTGTGGCAGCTGGAGCCGCCTGGGACAACCTGTTTGTGACTCAACGAATGAAGCCAAACTAACAGGATCTAAGGTGGTGTTTCCTAAATTTCAGTCATTTCACTGCCACCTTCATGATTTCTGCCAGCTGTAATATTATTTATGTGATAGCTGTCACGTAAACCACTTTTGAGATGTATACACATTTATCTTCCAAAGAGAATTCCTCTCCACGACCAGAAACAGAAAGCAGGTCTCACATAGCTACATCACAATGAAAACCAAACAATGGTATTAAAATGTTAGCCTACTCAAAGTTTCTGAGCCTTCCTGTCTCTTTATAAAAAATGGAAATTAGCGAGTACTAGAGAGGTGTTCATGTGGCAGTGAAGGTGAGACCTCCTTTCGTTGAGGAGAGGGACCAAAGGGGACCTGGGGGTCTAGGAAGGCAGACAGGACAGAGGTGGCGTAAACAACCATTTACCGAAGATGAACGCACTCCTGGCCGCCCCCGCCCCCGGCTCCTCACTGCGCCGAGTCCCCTCTCTCTGAGACCCACTCTTATCTTTCTCCCTTTTCCATCTACAACTATTTTTTTTTTAATTTTTATTTATTTATTTATGTCTGTGTTGGGTCTTCATTGCTGTGTGCGGGCTTTCTCTAGTTGCGGCGAGCGGGGGCTACTCTTCATTGCGGTGCGCGGGCTTCTCATCGCGGTGGCTTCTCTTGTTGCGGAACACGGGCTCTAGGTGTGCGGGCTTCAATAGTTGAGGCACGTGGGCTCAGTAGTTGTGGCGCACGGGCTTAGTTGCTCCATAGCATGTGGGATCTTTCCGGACCAGGGCTCGAACCCGTGTCCCCTGCATTGGCAGGCGGAATCTTAACCACTGCGCCACCAGGGAAGTCCCCACTACTTTTTAACAACCTTTTTTTTTTTTAGAGATTGGAGTTTATTTATTTATTTATTTATTTTTGACTGTGTTGGGTCTTCGTTTCTGTGTGAGGGCTTTCTCTAGTTGCGGCAAGCGGGGGCCACTCTTCGTCGCGGTGTGCGGGCCTCTCACTATCGCGGCCTCTCTTGTTGCGGAGCACAGGCTCCAGACGCGCAGGCTCAGTAGTTGTGGCTCACGGGCCTAGTTGCTCCGCGGCATGTGGGATCTTCCCAGACCAGGGCTCGAACCCGTGTCCCCTGCATTGGCAGGCAGATTCTCAACCACTGCGCCACCAGGGAAGACCCCCACTACTTTTTAAATACAAACAAATTCCTATTGTTAATTTTAAAAGCAACACTTTTCATTTCTGAATAGGAACAAACTCTTCGGCCCTGACCCCAAAATTAAAAGAGGGTGAACTTCAACATGGAACTTCGTAGCTTTGTTACTTGAAGTAGAATAAACATGTATAGAAAGTAGAAAAAAAAAAAATAAGGTGAATTTCACTAGGGCTAAGTTTTCACATACATTTTAAAGGATCAGAGGCCACACCATTTAAGAAGGCTCATCTCATCCCTATGTCCCCGGAAATAAATCTGTAACCCTTATTCTAAAAAGACTTCTCCTTTCCAGCTTCATGGGATAAAACTGAACATGCCATAGAGCTGAAAAGATTCATTCTGTCCACTCCCACCCTAGTTCACCAGGCTTAGATCTGACGTCGGCCTGGGATCACTCACTCAGCCTTTCCTGGCAGCCGCTATGGCAGCGTTTTTAGTGGCAGTCACTTCGCAATGTGGCAAAACGGACAGGTACTGGTGGCAATACTTCAGACAATGGAAGAACTTACTTCCTTTTCCAGTCTCTCCAAAGTTATTTTTCTTCCGTTTGGAGCTGTGCATCATGGCCGGCCACTGGGGACAACTGTTGGGGTCCGGAATCTCTGCTCCGCCCTGCTGGCCCTTCAGAGTTGGGGGACAATAAACTCCCAGGAGTGACAGTCCAGAGAGACAGGGCCCTGTTCATTTTATTTTCCCGCCTCTGCACATAGGGGTGCCCCCAAGAAGCACAGGCTTCCTTGCACTGAGCTTGTACCTGCCTGACACCTGAGGGACCTTCTCGTCACACAGCTTTCAGTGTCAGTGACCACGCTGTTCCTTTTACAACTGTCAGGGAATCGGGGTGCGGTAGCCAGACCAGGGGGGCTCCCAGCGGCCCCTGGTTCTCACACCTCCTGCAGTCCCCTCCGACCCCGCATCACAGTTGGTCTGTGTGAACAACAGCATCCTGCAGAAACGATGGAGCGTCACTTCCAAGACCAGGTCACTAAAGACGCTGTGACTTACTTCTGCCTCGTTCGGTTGCTTGTTGGATCGTGGGTGGCTCGCTCTGGGGGAAGCCAGCTGCCACGCTGTGAGGACACGCAGGCAGCCAAGGGCGAGGCCTCCGTGGTGAGGGGCTGGGTCCTCCTGCCCACAGCCAGGTGAGTGAGTCACTGTGGAAGCAGATGGTCCAAGGCCCCTGTCTGCAGACTCCCAACTCTCTGTGACCAGCCTCTTCTCTGGGGTCACAGCCATATTTCCAACTCTTTGCGGAGCATTTGCTGTGGATGGACAGCTGTTCCCTCGAGTCCGGCATGTGTAAAGCTCTGCGTGTCCTCTCTTGCAAACCTGCCCCTCCCTGCACCTCCCTGCACCTCCACCTCCTTGTCTGGCCTGGTTCCCCAGTCCCTCCAGAAACACAGCCTGGAAAACTGCGTATCCCTCAGAGCCTCTCTCCCACCTCGCTCAGGTGAGGGCTGCTGTGCTTCTCTGCTGGCAAGCTAAAATAGCCTCAGCTGGCTTCCCAGCTTCCAGAAACCATCCTCCACATACCTGTGAGCGGCTTTTTAAAGAACAGTCTAAAGGCACCAAGGCCCTACTTCAAAACTGTCAATGGTTCCTTTTGGCTGGTAGAAACACAAACCTTTCAGCAGGACCTGCAAGGCTCTCTAAGATAAGCCCACCCAGCCTTCCAGCCTGCATCCCCAGTGGCTAGCTCCTCTGTCTACCCTACGCTGCAGCCCAGGGGGACCTGACACAGTCATCTGAGGACCCGCCACGCCCGAGTTTCTGAGCTCATTGGTCCAGCATGGGAACCAGGCTGCAGTTATTTTTTATAACAACTTTAGTGAGCCTAAATTCACATACTATACAATTGATCCATTTAAAGTACACAATTCGATTTTTTTTAATGATTTGTGCAACCATCCAACCATTTTTGGACATTTTCATCACCCCGAAAAGAACCCCCATATCCATTATTATTTCCCCCAGCTCCCCCTGCCCTAGGCAGCCTCTAATCTACTTTCTAGATTTCTGTCTCTATAGATTTCAGGCAGCAGTCTTTTTTTTTTTACATACATATATTCTTTTTAAGATTCTTTTCCATTATAGGTTATTACAAGATATTGAATATAGTTCCCTGTGCTATACAGTAGGTTCTAGTTGTCTATTTTTTTTTTTTGGTGTGGACCATTTTTAAAGTCTTTATTGAATTTGTTACAATATTGCTTCTGTTTCATGTTTTGGTTTTTTTGGCCGCGAGGCACGTAGGATCTTAGCTCCCTGACCAGGGATGGAACCCACACCCCCAGCGTTGGGAGGCAAAGTCTTAACCACTGGACCACCAGGTAAGTCCCCTTGTCTATCTATTTTATATATAATAGCGTATATCTGTTAATCCAAAATTCCCAAGTTATCCCTGCCCCCCCTTCCCCCTTTGGTAACCATAAGTTTGTTTTCTACGCCTGTGAGTCTATTTCTGTTTTGTAAATAAATTCATTTGTGTCATATTTTAGATTCCACATATAAGCGATATCATGTGATATTTGTCTTTCTCTGTCTGACTTACTTCACTTAGTATGATCATCTCTAGGTCCATCCATGTTCTGGCAGTATTACTAGCTCTCCAGTGACGCAAAAGCATAGCCAGGGTGGGAACCTCCAGCCAAACCAGACCTCTCACCAGTTTACATGTTTCACTCTGCTTGGGAGGTTTTTCTTCCGTTTCTCTATTTAAAATTCCCCCCGTACTTCTAATACAATCTCCTCCATTAAACTTTCATTGATTCCTCCTCTTCTTCAATTTACTTTGGCATCGCCTGAACAGTAGGTAGCAAAGCAAACCTCAGTTCTTCCTCTCCAGCCCCACTATTCTTGGCTCCACTAGAGCTATGTGGGCAAAAGCATTCTCCCCCGTCTAGACCACATGTTCCGGAACCGCAGGAACCATTTCTAATCCACCTCTGAACCCCAAGTAAGAATTACAGCGCAGTGTCTTGCAGTTGATGGGCACTTAAAATACATATTCCAAATAAATAAAAATTCGGTCTGTCTACACATTTTCTCCGCTGTTACAGGATTTCAAATTGAAGAACACCCTCTTCTTTCTCCCATCCACACTAAATCTCCATTTCTTTCCCTTTAATAACAGTAATAATGAAACAACGGTATGGAATAACCTTTCCAGTTACAATGCCACAATCTTTATATGCACACACATACATGCACATGGTTTATATGTGTGTGTGTGATTTTTAAATTTGCACCACAGTGGGAACCCAGAAAAATGGTACAGAGGAACTGGTTTGCAGGGCAGAAACAGAGACACAGACGTAGAGAACAAACGTATGGATACCAAGGGGGGAAAGTGGTGGAGGGGGGGTAGTGGTGGTGGGATGAATTGGGAGATTGGGATTGACATGTATACACTGATGTGTATAAAATAGATAACTAATAAGAACCTGCTGTATAAAAATAAATAAAACCCAAAAATTCAAAACAAATAAATAAAACAGAAAAAAAAAATTTGCACCACAGTGAGCAGAGACAGTGATAACAAAACACATATAATTATTAATCGACCCTCAGATGAGGCACCAGTCCTTCAAACATCTCAGGGAAACCACACGCAAAGAACTTTTCTTTAAATAAAGGATTTTGAAAACGAACAAGCCTCGTGTTCACATCATCAGAATGGATAAAAATGGCAAAAGTACAGCAAGGGCACTCACCCTGCAGATCGGGTGCTCATAAGCGTTCGTGTTCAGAGGATGCGTGCATGGGGACTGTAGCAGGAGGAAATGAATTACGCGGGCAGCAAGCAAAATAAAAAATCAAGACGGTACATTCTTCAGCTAACACACAGGCTGACTGGATAATCTCAACGCTGCCTTAAAATGGATTAAATACACTTGAAAATCACACACGGTAATTTCACAGAGAACCTTATCTAACCCAAATGTCTTATTTCGTCCTTGATCAGTCAGCCTTACTTTTCCAACGAGATGTTTTTCATATTAACTATTTTGTGTTTATTGTTTGGTCCCATAAGGAGAAGCCCCCCCCCCCATGTGGAACAGGAGCTCAGACTGGATCTTTCTTCTCTCACACTGTCTGCCCTGCCTCTGTCACTTGAGTTTTGACTCAGCTCCGTCAGTGAAAAATTAGACTTCATTTCAGTATGCTAATAGCAATCTCTCCAAAACAATGTAATCAAGGCCTCATGTGCACCTATAATTTCATCCTTGACATAAGCCTGACAGCTATTTATTGTCTGAAAGGGAAAGGGGGGGAGGGGAAAGAGGGAGGGGACGTCTATATGCCCCCTCCCCCAAAACAAACCTAGCAGCTTTATGTTTGAAGGCAGAGCCTTTGCAAAGTCCAAACAAATGGCAATAATCATGGGGTTTACATATGTCTTGTCTTAAGCAATCAAGGCAGAGGGTTAACAGAGAAGCATATTCAGATGCGCCAATTCCCAAACTGCCCACCTCTGATGAGCCAGCTGTGAGCTGCAATTGTCACATTATAATTTAGGCTAAGGGGAAAAAAAAGGCATCAGAATACATACTGGATCAACATAATTATTCACAGCAGGATGCTGCAGAATTAATTTAGCCAATCAGAATTATACTTGGGGGTTGGGCACATTGCAGAGATGAAAGAGAGAAAGCAGGGCGCGGGAAGTGGGGGATGAGTGGAGAGGGGGAGGGGAGCCCTGTTTTCAACACCTTACTAATATTTGGATAATCTGATCTGGAATATATTTTGAATACACATAAGCACAATGTTGTTTCTTTTCCATTTATGTACAAACATCTATTCAGCACTCATGACGTGCCAGCCGCTAGTCTGAGCGCCTTGCAAACATTAGCTTATTTAATCCTCACGACCATGGGGGAGGTGCTGTTATTATCCTCATTTTACACACGGAAGCTCAGAGAGGTTAAAAAGCTTACCGAGGCCACACAGCTAGTAAATGGGAGGGCCAGAAATGGAACCCAGGCAGACTGGCTCCAGGGGCTATGTGTGAACCAGCACCGTTGAAAGGTTCTTGCTCCCAAACAAATCAATTAGCAATCAGAAGGCACACAGTGGCTGGTGAGGGCTCTGAAACCAGAACAACGGGTAGCTAGAGCTCTGTCATTCCCATATTCCTGCAAGCTGACTTGCCCAGGGATGGGAGCCACCTGGCACTCCTAAGTCAGGCACTCTACCTTAGCGCTGTGAACTTCCCCATCCAGATAATGTCATTGCCCAACTCTCCACAGTGGGAAGGGCAGAGGTCATGCCACAGCCTCATGGGGTTCTCCGGTGTTTACCACAGAATAGCCATAGTAACTGGGGTAGCAGCTTGGCCTCCCCATCCTGACACAGTTTTCCTAGAGCAAGGCCGCAGCTAGGACTCTAGAAAATCAATGGCAACGAAAGGGAAAGCGGGCTGCTCCAAGAAGAAGAGTTCAGTTAAGTGCCTGACGATGTGCAAACACGGGAAAACGACTGGAGAAGTCGGTGGTCACCCTGAAACAACTTCCTGCCTGGGTCTGCATGTCTGCAGACTCGGGTTTGCAAAGACATGACGCGGTGCTTGCCTTTCCCGTCGACACAGGGTGAGTTTAAATGAAAGTAGCCCTCTTCCTCAGCTACTTGGCATTCTGTCATGAGGGCAGATAGCAGAGGAGCCAAGAGGAGCCTTGATTCCCTTGTAAAAGTTACACTTCAGCTGGCATGCAGGCTCCCGGTAATGGGGGGAAATGACAGGGAGCGGCCCAGGGTTTTATGTGTGGCAATAATGTTTGATCTATGCCATTGTCAATGAGAACTGTGATTTAATCCATAAGGATATAGAGCCTCTTGATGAAAGGGGAATAACGACAAATCCTGATTAACAATCACTGCTACACTAAAGCAGGTTTCCATAGTAACAGGGCTGAAATTATACAACAAACTGATGCCATACCAGGCAAATTACTCCATGAAGGGGCCCTTTTCTGAAAGCATTTGGCTTTCTGTGTTCTCTTAAAATTAAGATGCAAGCATCTTACTTTCAACTTGTATTAGCTTTCCTCTCTTTTTTCTAAACGTTCCCTCTTCAGTTGGTCTCAGATAATATGGGGATAGATATGTATGCACAGGAGATGTAGCAAAAAAAAGTAAGCACGCTGCAGCCCCTCTCTCCCCTGAAAGGAGAGGACAAAATAAAATTACGGCAAAGGGAATCTTCCTTTCATATCAGTCTTTTGATAAAATAATGCTTAATTCCTTGATTTAGGGAGTTGGGGGGGCGTTGAAGCATGTCCCAGTATGATACTCACCTCTCCAAATAACAATGTTCTCTGAATTTGCAGGAGAGATGAACAAATAAAAGAGCAGAGTGAGGGTCAGGAAAAAGAAGGTAAATATCTCCTTTGTTCCCAATGATGTTTAATTTTCAATTAAGATTTTGAAAAATAAGAACATAGTCTTAAAATAATGCTGCTTTCCAACACCTACTCAACATAATTTCAAAACTGTGCAATAGAAAAATTTGCATTGGTCCATATCACTTTAAAACTCTTGTGGCTATTACTACAATTGATTTTGGTGGTGAACCTTTATAAAACAAATCTTATCAAACAGCCTAGGAAAAATCTACAGCATGAAAACATCATATTCAATGTTCTCTTTCAGTTGCAGAGGAATAAAAAGAGAGACATTTAAAATAAATAGAGAGATCATCGTCCTAAACATCCTCTTAAAAGCAGTTAAAGGGGACTTCCCTGGTGGCACAGTGGTTGAGAATCTGCCTGCCAATGCAGGGGACACGGGTTCGAGCCCTGGTCCGGGAAGATCATACATGCCGCGGAGCAACTAAGCTCGTGCACCACAACTACTGAGCCTGCGCTCTAGAGCCCGCGAGCCACAACTACTGAGCCCACGTGCCACAACTACTGAAGCCCGCGTGCCTAGAGCCCGTGCTTCACAACAAGAGAAGCGACCGCGATGAAGTGTAGCCCGTGCACTGCGATGAAGCGTAGCCCCACTCGTTGCTGGCACGCAGCAATGAAGACCCACCACAACCAAAAATAAATAAATAAATAAAATAAAATAAAAAATAGTGATAAAAATAAAAAATAAAATCAGATTTTTTAAAAAAATAAAAGTAAATAAAAGGGGGTTAAAGGCTGAAGGGGGTTAAGGAAATTTAAACACTTCAGATATTTATTATTCCGCCTTCCAAGACAGAGGGAAAAAAATCAGAGCTTCACATTTTTCAGAAATGCTACAACTCTAGAAGAAAACACTTTTTCCTCGAGATTTATCCATGGCTTTCAGTTTAAATCATTGAAGAGCAGTGCAGCCTCGTGAAAAGAACCTGGATTTAGAGGCAGAGCCCTTGGGTACCAGCTACATCACTCCCCAGCTGTGAGCCTTGGTCAAGTCTCTTGGCCCTTAGGGTCTTGGTTTCCTCATCTGTAAAATGGGAATAACAACATCTACCTTGCTTACCTCAAGAAGTTTCTGCGATAATTAGTAAATAGCGCATGTAAATACATCCTGAAAATTGTGAGGGCGGCTGTGGTCAAAGAACTGCTAAACGTTGTGATTTGATTATTCAACACTTATTGAGTGTGTACCACATGCTGGGTACAACACAACCATGATGATCCTCTAGAACGCCATTTTCACCTGGCAAAAAAAAAAAAACGCTGCCGAGTTTTTATCATCTCTAACAAACTCAGTCAAAACAGGCAAACAAATCAAAAACATTTTTTTTTAAATTTAAAAAGCAAGGGGGGCTTCCCTGGTGGTGCAGTGGTTGAGAATCTGCCTGCCAAGGCAGGGGACACGGGTTCGAGCCCTGGTCTGGGAAGATCCCACATGCCGCGGAGCAGCTGGGCCCGTGAGCCACAACTACTGAGCCTGCGCATCTGGAGCCTGTGCTCTGCAAAAAGAGAGGCCGCGACAGTGAGAGGCCCGCGCACCGCGATGAAGAGTGGCCCCCGCTTGCCGCAACTAGAGAAAGCCCTCACACAGAAACGAAGACCCAACGCAGCCAAAAAGAAAGAAAGAAAGAAAATTAAAAAAAAAAAAAAAAAGCAGTGGGACTTCCCTGACGGTCCAGTGGTTAAGTCGCCACGCTTCCACCACAGGGGGCACAGGTTCGATCCCTGGTCAGGGAACTACGATTCCACACGCCACATTGCGCAGCCAAAAAATAAAATAAAAAAATAAAAATTGTTTAAAAGGCAGGCATTTGCTGGGGGTGACTCCTTTACCCTGGCCCCACTTATCTGTATACCTTTAAGAGGTATACAGCCGTACCTACCACTTTAAAATCATGATACAAGTTATGTGCATGGCAAAAGTCAGAAGGTTGGGATGTTATTCCATGAAAACCTAGCTCGAAGGTTCCTGCGTGTTCTCCGAGATGCTTTCTTTGTCTCTGCCATTTCCAAGTCTGCACTTCTATGAGGCTGGGTGAAGGCACAGGGCTGATGGCTGGGCCTATATGAGTGTCATTGCACGTCTCTGTCTATGTGGATTTTCCTTTGTGTACACAACCCTTTCTGTAGCCGGACTCCTTGAGTTCAAACTTTAGCTCCTCTGCGTACGAGCTGTGTAAGTCCCCAACCTCTTTGTGCCTCACTTTCCTCACCTTTGAAATGGGAATAACGGCAGTAGCATGTGCCTCCAAAGGATGTTAGGAGGATGATAGTCATTAAAAGTAAGGCACATGAAATAAGGCCTGGCACAGAGTAGGCCCTCAGTAAATGTTAGCTCTCATTTCTGCGGGTGTTCATAACCCAGGGGTCTAACCTGGTGGCCAGCAGGGGACAGAAGGATTTCCTAATGTTTTGTTTTGTTGGATTTGAGTGTCTTTAGGCAGGACAGGCTCTCCACAATTCCCCGCATTTGCCACACCTCTCGTTATGTTACACCATTGCCTGCCTGGCCTCCAAGAAGGATTCCAGGTTACCAGCCTTGTATATGTCCCTGTACGTTCATCTTTCAGTGTCTGTTCCATTTTGTCTCTGACTCTCACTCTAGGTCTTCATTTTTACCTTTGTTTCTCTGTGTGTGTGTGTGTGTATACGTGTTTCTCTCTGTGATCCCTCTCTTTCCTCTTTATTTTCATCCTCAATCTCTCTTAATTTTAATCTCTAGCATTTATTAAATAGAGTTTTATGTTCCCTGTTCTTATTTTTTAAGGCAAAGAAGTAGAATGCTCTTCTCTCTTAAAGAAATTAAATTTCTCTTTACTTAGTAGACCTTGATTCATTCTTCCTGTGGATCAGTGACTTACGGCAGAATAAGTGCTCTCTACCTCTGCTGCAAGAAAATCCAAACTAAAAAATAGATAAATTGAAAAATTACATATATTACAAAAGAGTTCACTTAGGGGCTTTTTGTTTGTTCTTTTTTTGTTGTTGTTTGTAATACTGTGCCCTTAGTACGTTGAAACATGAATTTATTACAGACCATTAAGGACTAAAGCTGATAAAGGCAAAACTAAACATTTAGGAAAACTACTTGAAATCTGAAAATGAATCAAAAATAAAAATAGAAAGTCTCTGAAAACCTATGCAAATCAGTAGAAAATACGGGCACTTTACACAACTTTCAGCAGCGCCTCTCTACTTTTTACAAGGAGGACAAATTTATCCACACCAGTGTCATTCCAAGACTTAAAAATGATATTTTTAAAATAAAGAGTATATAGACTATTGTTTTATGATCCAATATTCAGATCAATTTTTTTTTTTAATTCGCGGATTACATGCTCTTAAAATATATTAGCAAACCTGGTCCAATTAACATCATAATGTTCTCAGATTATTTCTGAGAAAATTCCAAAAGTGAGAAACTCATGAAACATAAGAAACTCAAACCTAAGTAACCTTCAGCCTCATCTACTCAAATGCAAGAAAGTCAAAGCACTCATTCTGAAGTGATAGCACAATGAAAACCTTTAAAATAACAGAATCTCGGATCGCAACAGAACGGAGCGGTCTAACGCGCCACTGATCCAGGACTGTGGATGCAGCGTGCATCCTCTGCGCGTTTCCGGGGATGGGAAGCCTGGGACCACAAGGCCACCTGCTCCTGGTGACTAGCTCTGTTGTTGTGGGGACTTTGCTGCTGCTGCTGCTGCTGTCAGGTTGAACCCAAATCTCTCTCGCTAAATTTTCCACCCTTTGGGCTGAATTCTATGCTAGCATCGTTCCATTCAGGTAGGTGTGTTTTCGGCAAAGTGGCTTTTACCCAGATAATATTATGAAATAGATCAATGGCGAGCAACCTCTCTTTCCAAAAATGATTCAGGAGGGGAACAAAAATATTTTTAGAGCCTTTTATTCCATTCAAAAGGCAAATAGCTTAATTTGGTCCCATGGGGAGATAGACAATATTCTTACAGTTCAGATTACCTACTATATTGAATGAAAGACTGTCATTGAAAAAACTGACATATTTGAGAAGTGGAAACATGAAAGCAGCCTTTAATTTTTATCCTGAAAAAGGAACAAAGGCTGTATCTTGAAAATTGGTGGGCTGCATGTGTTCCCTCAGCCAGGAATGCTCATCTCTGGGGCTACGGGAAGTGCAAGCCTGGCTGCCTTCTCTCTCTCCCTTCGCTGTGACTTTCATACCCTGTGTGACGGCTCCCGAGCCTTCAGGCCTCAAACCCCTCCTTGCTGAGCATCTCGTGCACTTACTGAAAGCAGTTCACGCCAATGAATGAACTCTCAAAGCGAGGTCCATTTTTACAATCTTTTCCTTCTATCTACAATGAGAAGGGCTATAGCCCAGTCGCCCCAGTCTCAGCATCCTCTGTTTACCATCCACCACTGAACAGAACATTCTAGAAAGAGTTTAACCAATTCAGAAAAGCCCACATTTTTATTTCGCCCACGTACAACCCTATATGATTCAGTGAAATGAGCCCTAAACTAAGAGTCAGAAGAACTACATTCCACACGCTGCTGCCTTACATATTAGCTGTCTGGCCCTGGACCTGTTACTAACCTCTCTGATCATCAATTTCCTTTTACGAAAAATGGGGACAACGGGGATAAGACGGCCTTCGCTGTCTGTTCTCCAGAGTCATATAAAATGATGTATAAAAACATGCCTAGAAAATTATAACACTTAGGCTTACTTACGGGATTACTGTATCTAGGTAATGAATGCATTAGCACAATGGTGTGCAAGTTTCTGAGGAGGAGATCACCTAAGGAAGAGAGGGGCGGGCTGCACTGCCCAGACTCTGGTCTCCCTCCTCCTCTGCAATCGCCACTCTGCTTCTGTCTGTGTTAAGCATAAGGTTCCAAGATGTCCATTGAGAAGAGTTTTCCCACTTTATAAAAGATTGAAAACTGCTGCATTAACTGTTAGCTCCAATGTCACATGACTAATTCCTATTAAGCTGACGGTCAATTCTTTCTAATGGCTTAACTCACTTACGATAAGATGAGTTTTCACTGAATTCTTTCATTTCCCAGTATACCACCATCCTCTTATAATGAAACAGGCACAGGATTTTTTTTTTTAATGCTGATTCCAAGTATGTATTTTTTTTGGCTCTCAGAGAAGGCACTTGACTTCTGAATGTCAAAAGGATCTTTCAGATGACTGCCATGAAAAATGGCAGGCACCTCGAACGTCCTAAATTGAACAAAACCATAAAACAATTTCTTTACACACAAGTATGGAAAACGAATTTTTAAAAAATATACTTTTGAGTAAAAGTGGGAAGTAAAGGCAGAAATTCTATCTCCTAAAGCTGGCGCCAAAATGAAGAAGACACCACTGATGATTTACTGAGATACCCGGAATCCCAGCAAAGAGGACGCGTTTGGTTGTTAAGTGTGTACCCTCTTCAGTGTACAACAAGGATTTGAGATGGGAGCGGATTTCCTCTCAGGCTAACACACACCACTGGTCACTCATGTGCACGCCGTCCATCCCGCTGGCGCTCCCAGAAGGGCACCCACAGGCCCTGCTCCGGGCTAGCTGCCCCCTCCTCACCTGACCGTCAGCTGACATCCTCCGTCACCTCCACACAGGATGTCGAACTCCCTCCCCCGCACTCGTTTCTGCGCCACAGGACAGCCTACTGCCTAGAACCCTGTGCCTGGTACAACCAACCACAGGGAGTTTACTTCTAAGTTAGAGACATCACTGGCAATGTTAGCTTTGATGGCCTGTAATTAAGAATCAATAGGGGAAGGCTGAGCAGGTGTTACAGACTCTGCATGGGCCCGCATCCCAGCCTCACACTCGGCACCAACTCACCCCTGACAGCAGGCAAGTCTCCTTACCTCCCGGGACCCCACTTCTGTAAAGCCAGGCAGGGCCACCACACAAACCCTGGGAACTGTCTAGCTCTTCAGATCCGTGATTATCAGATAGAATCTTTAAGAGTTTTTTCTTTCCTGCGTGGTTATACATTTGTGGAAAACCCCACGTTTTTTATGCCTGTGAAACGTCAGATATAACCCAAGGAAACGCGTGCTGTGTTGAACCACATGAAATTGCCGATATTTGACACTTTCTACTCACAAAACAGCAATTTCATATGGTTCAGTCTAAATATTTTTTAGCATAGGGGCACACAGATGTGGAGAACATTGCTGTCATCTTCTGTTCAGCTGGTGTGCATTTTATATGCTTGGGATCATGAATCATACCTCTGTCTTATCATAGTATAAATTTAAGTGCAATAATATATATTAAATTCCTAATACGGGTTTGAACTGTGCTGGTCCCCTTATACATGGACTTTTTCCACTAAACAGAACTACAGGGGACTTCCCTGGTGGCGCAGTGGTTAAGAATCCGCCTGCCAATGCAGGGGACACAGGTTCGAGCCCTGGTCCAGGAAGATCCCACATGCCGCGGAGCAACTAAGTCCATGTGCCACAACTACTGAGCCTGCACTCTAGAGCCTGCGAGCCACAACTACTGAGCCCGCGTGCCACAACTACTGAGCCTATGCTCTAGAGCCCGTGCTCCGCAACAAGAGAAGCCACCGCAACGAGAAGCCCGCACACCGCAACGAAGAGTAGCCCCCGCTCGCCACAACTAGAGAAAGCCCGCGCACAGCAACAAAGACCAATGCAGCCAAAAATAAATAAATAAAATAAAATTAATAAATTTTAAAAAATAATAAATTAAAAAATAAATAGAAATACAGTACTACACGGTCCGCGTTTGCTTGGTTGGATCCACAGATGTGGAACTGCAGATGTGGAGGGCCGTCTGTAAAGTCATACATGGATATTCAACCGCATAGAGGGTCAGCACCCCTAAGCCCCGCGTTGTCCAAGGGTCAACTGGATAATACCCGGCATATTAGTCATAACTCAGTATTACTAATCATTAATATTACCTGTTGGAATTGCTCTATTTTTCAGCACAAGAAAATTACTTCTTTCTATTTAGTATTTTAAGAGTCCAAAAGACCATTTTAGGTAGAATGGAACTGGCGAAAAAAAAAGAAAAAAATTACAGCAAGTAAACTGTGGAATTTCTTCTGTCACTCTAGAGATTTCGGCTTCAATGGTAAAAGCACAGGAGAACTACTTCTTCCTCATCACTTTGCCTCTCTCTGAAGGTAAGCAACCCCCAGCAACAGAAACTGCCTTCGTTGAGGGCCTTGGCCTGAAAGGCAGGGTACCTCTCCAGGGAGAGCATATCTAGGCCCTTTTTAAAAAGAAAAACAGAATTGTTTATTAAAAGAGTAAAATATAAACACAAAAGGTAGAGAGTTCTAAAAAAATGATGGTGCCCATCTCGTTAGTCTTTGTCTGTTATAATTCCTACTTCGTTTTCCTCTTCACCTCAAAGTAAAGCTCGGGCCAGATGTTACATGAAATTTAAATATAATAGCGAGATTTACACATTTAAATTCCTCCGTTGGTTCCCTTAGCAACAGCTCTAACTTTTATAGCCTGCCTTGGATACAGAATATTCCAGCAAGAGTTCTTTGGGATTGATTTCTTAGAAAGCCTCCATTGTAGTCAGAATACAGCTTATAAAACATTTGAACAGAAAATGTAATGACATTTTTAAACAAAAATTAAAGTGGGTTCATCACAGACATATTTCAACCAAACACTTGGTTTTGCTGCTCTGTTCTGCCACAGAAAAAGCCTTCCCTCCTCCGCACTTCACTCAGACCCTCTCTAAAGCAGCGGGCCCTTTCTGGACCACCGGCTTCAGAGTTCTAACCCGCTGTCCAGGAAATGACCGTGGGCCGAGTGTAAATTTAGACCAGAGATTGTGCAAAAAAATGAGCCTCTTAGAAAAGGGTCCTCGAACCAGAGGACCCCTGAAAGTGACTTGGAGTGTGTGACACAGGCATGGATATGTCACAATGTCACCGGTATTTGAGAGCAAGGCCAGCACAGGTAACGATTAAAATTCCCTTGTTGAGAAGCAGACTCATAGATAGAACAAACTAGTGGTTACCAGTGGGGAGGGGAGGGCAATCTAGGGGTGGAGGAGTGGGAGGTACAAATCATTGGGTATAAGATCGGCTCAAGGATGATTTATACAACATGGGGACTACAGCCAGTAGTTTGTAATAACTGTAAATGAAAAGTAACCTTTAAAAATTATATAAAAATTAAAAAAAAAATTCTTAACTCCCTTTTTGTACCAACTATCTGGCCATGAAAAGAATTTACCTCCAGTTTGAACGCTGACTACACAGGAGATGCTGAAAAATTTAAAGCGTTGTATTGGGTTTTCCAACTCGTGACCACCAGGAAGTGGCAAGCTATTCTTTTGCCAGTTTTCTTGTATGGTAACAGCTACAGATTTGCATCTGGCCGTCTGTGAAACTCACCTGTAACCAAACAACGGGAAGGTAGAGAGAGTACAAGAGTGAACGCAGGAAACCAGATGGCGTGGGAAAGACATTTTATAATTTATCATCACATATGCTCTTTGCAGACAGGATCCAAAGAGGTGGATTTATGGGTCAGGATATATATTCTCAGCCTCAAGGAATCACAGTTATAACTGCCATCACCATTTCTTGAGCACTCACCATGTGCCAGACTGTGGGCATCCTACTTCACATCAATTTTCTCACTGAAGCCTAATGATAATTCTATAACTTAGGTATTTTTTCCTCCTTTAGAGATAATAAAACTAAGGTTTGCATAGGTTCAGGGCCGAATGGTTAGTAAACAGTGAAGCCCAGGTCTGAACCTAGGCCGGTTGACCCTGGTACAGTGTGTCTCTAACACATCTTTCCTGGAGGGTCAGAGGGGAGAAACCTAGGACCCAGTCATGCCCATGGCCAGGACCTTGGCATTGAAGTACCAGAGCAAGCAAAGCGGGGCCTGGCTGTGGACCAAGTGAAGCGCCTCCCTGAGTGGGGAGCCCCGAAGCCAGGGCTCATTTCTAAAACGTGTGAATACTGCGAATCTTATACAGTGGTCGTGAGGCCACGCTGAGCCGGGTCGGAATGTACAGCACTCGGCCCCAGGCAGCTGGTGCTCAATCAACAGTAATCCCCTCCCCTCCAACCACCCTCGCCCCCTCCCCACACAGTCCGTGAAAAACAGGATTCAAAACGTAGGTCTTGCTGACACAGACCCAGGGATCATGGGTATCTTCTCAGAATATAAACAGCCAGTATGGCTTTGCTTCCCTGAGAGCCGGACGGTTCTACGCTTTTAAACAGCACGCCTGTAGGACTCAGCTCCAAGGCAGGATCCCACATTCCGCCTGTTTTAAGTACAATTTATGTGAGGCCAGGCCTGCTGTGGAGACTTCCGGCATCCTAGCCCACGTGGCAGAGAGTAAATGGCCAAGGCCTCGTTCCCCTAAGGGTGGGATTCATCCAGACTGGGAGTCAAAAGCCATGTCTTAGTGGACTGACTCTGCCACCTATTTACTTTCTGACTCTGGGTAAACCATTAAACCTTTCTGACCCTAGCACAGTCTGTGACAAACAACAGGCACTCGGTAAACAGTAAGTAGTATGCTTATTACTATTACATACTCACAGGATTGTGGTTGGGCTTTTACATGTACAGGGAAGTGCCTTGTCTGGACATGTCAGCAGGGCGAGGTGGGCTGGAACAGGCTGAGGAGCGGAGGATTTCTAACTCAAGCTATCGGAACAGCAGCCCTCGGTGTTTCAGACGTGAGTGCAGGGCTCACTGGCTGGCAGAATGCTCTCCATACTCGGGTGGGTCACACAACATACACCATGACAGCCACACCCTGGGCTTGGGGGCAAGAGGCCCAATCAGGGCCAAAGATGCTACAGGGTACCCTCTGACAAAAACATCAGACAGTGGCCTGGGAGGACCGCAGTGGAGCATGATCTGCCATCACTGACATCAAATAAGCAATCTGAAAGCCCAGATTTATTTGTGAAGAAGGACACTTCACCTCCTCAGGTACAATTCCCTACTTACAGAATGCTCAGGACCAGTGTCACTTCACTGAAAAGCACTGCTCAGGTCAATTAAAAACAGCAATCAACCTTGAGAATTTTATTGGCAAGGTGGGAATAATTCCACTCTCTCTGAACCCTGACAGAACATAACACATGCCAGTGTTCCCCATCTTCCCTTTATTCATCAATTAGGAGACCAAAAACCTCAATAAAAAAAAATCATATAAAAGGCTTATAGGCATCATTCAGATCTTCTTTACCAGTCATTTGCTTTCATTTAGTATAACTGGTTTTTCCATTAAAAGAAAATTAAATAAAATATGAGACGTTACTGTAATTGCTTAAGAGGAGATTGGGGGATTACACTTCTTAAAAAAAAGTAATTTCCACTTCCCTCCTGCTCTGGCATCCCAGTGCTGTGTCCCAGCTCGGTGACACACACTGCAAGGGGCTCCAGCGGCTGGCTGCGGGGCCCACGCTGGCCACGGCAGGAGGGATGGCAGGATCCCTGAGCTCTTCTAAGCGGTGAGGTGCAGAGGGACCCCCGGGCACTGGAATTTTTAACAAGTTCCATAGGAATTTCTATGGCACATCAAAATGTGAGAACCAGAACTCCAAATCATTCATTAATAACAGCAAATACAGGCTCCTTCTCTGAATGGTCAGAAGTATATGCCAGGACCCTCCTAACCCTTAGCTGCCGCCCATTTCACACCACGCCTGCCCAAACCTCTGCAGTGGTCTTCCACCGGTTGGGGTGCCCTCCCTTACAACACCCTCTTCTTTCTCCCTGCGAGCTAACTGCTACCTGCCCAAATCCTATGTATGCTTGAAAACAGCTGAATACCATTTCCACTCTTTCCTCTCTGTCACTTTCTTTGATCCTATCAGCCAGAAGTAATTTCTTCTGTGGTTAAACTTCCATTTAATTTGTGCTTTATTTGCATCATTATCGCCTTCTACCTTGCGTGGTAGATATTAACACACATATTTCTCCCATATTAGATGGCAAGCTTCTGCAGAGAGAAATCCACGTTGGATTCACCTTTGTATCCAAGGCACCCAGCACATGATAGGTGCTCTATTATTATATAGAGAAAGAAACAAATAAGAAACAAAGGAACAAAGGAAGGAAGGAGAATGGGTGTCCTTTCGGATAACTCTTACAGTTCTGTAGTTTGCAAAAACAAGCTGAGTTTGCTCCACAGACCATTAACATTTCTATATACACACTCAGCCTGCTAATAAAAGCACACTGAGGATTCTTAAAGGCCCTATAAGAAAGGGTTTATATTCTGGCTTTAGCATCGCTGGCATCTGTGGCATCTGAAACCTGAGAACGCTATTCCTCTGAGGTGTCATTAGCTTTCTGTGTGCCTTCGAAAGCTCAAAGACAATTTCCTGGACTCCTATAAGAATGCCACTTTCTTTCCAGCCACTGCAAAATATATCTTAGCTACTGCTGGAATTGTCATTTGCTTTCTATGCCTTCAAAAGCACTGTGAGAGATATAGCCCTGTGCTATTATTGGCACTGTCGGTTTCCCTATGTCGTATCAAAAGAGCCTTCCAAAGTTTCTTTGTGTGTGCCGTCTCTGTATGTGTTCACGGTGACGCTAAGATTATTTTTCTGGTCAAATGCCTTGTCCACAAAGCCTACCCAATTTTTATCTAATGGCTTCCCAATGAAAGAATGTCTGGGGGGAAGAAATCCAAACAGCAACAACCCTTATTTCACCCATATCTATATTAACAGAACAGTGAGAGCAACGCCCTAAAATCTGAAATAATATTCCCATATAGGTCAGAATTAACATCTCTAGAATTTCACAGCAGAGATTAAGATGTAGTCAATCTATTGTCACCCAAGTAATACATCAGTCGAGGCACAGGCTCTCTCACTTCCCCTGACAATGTGTTATCCTTTGTGATAGAATTATAAACAGTCTCTAGTTCACAGAGTGGCTGAGGAGTCTTCCCACACTGTAAACACACAGTGTTTTTCAGAGGGCGTGCTGTGGCATTTGGGGCAGGATGGTTCTCTCGTGCGGGGGGCTGTCCTGCCCTCTGCTGAATGTCCTGCATCCCCGATAAAGTCAGTAGCCATCCCCAGGCATTGTGATGACCAGAAAGGCACCCTCCAACATTCCCGTCACCCGGCTTCTCCTGAGGGAGGTGAGTGCTGCTGGGGCATGGACCAATGGGGATACACATGCTTTACAATCCACATTGCAACTACATATTCTATGTCATGGGTTACACATATGTATGGGTCACTAGCGAGATAACGAAATAAAGAAACGGGAGATGTGGAGAGTGGAATGGACATTTGTCACCGGTGACTGTGAGCTAGCCAGGTGTGCGCTGCCTTCACAGGTAAGGGCAGGTATGGACACAGATTCAACTCTGCCATTTACAAATACAGAGGGTCTTTATTTTTTCCTAATAGCCAGTGTCTTTGCTTTTCTTGAGCTTCCTGGGACTCAAAAATGGGGGCACGGTGGGAGAAAAACCTAAAATCTCCAAATAACGGCACTTCTACCCCTTCCGACGTGCACAGTCCTACCCAGTGAACTCTGTGTTCTAATTCTGTGATAAAAATCTCAGCTGGTCTTTCTCTCTCTCCTCCCCCAAGTCCTGCTCCTTGGTGCTCAAGGCGGGGGAACAGGCAGCGGCTTGCGGGCAAACAAAGGAAAATGATTGTGCTGAGTTACTGCCACAGCCATTTCTTCACCTCATCATTTTACGCATACATTATTTCCTTTAATTTTCTCAACTACCGTGGAAGACGTATATTTTAATTCTTTTAAGGCCAAGTAAGTGTTCCCCGGGGAGGCAGCCTGTTCACGCCAAAGCCGTGCTGGCTGCGCTCTACATCTGTGCCTCCACCAGGCCATGCCGAGCCAGCATCACGCTAAAACAACGACAGAGTAACTGTAACGCCAAGGCGTGTCCACGGCAGGAAAGAACCTGCAGCAAATTCGTGTCTGACTGTCTGTTTACAGGTACAGTCTCAGGCAGCCAGAATCTAGAAGCACAGGACGTTCTGGTTGATGGAACCCGCCAATTAGCCGCAAAGCCCCTCTGGTTGCGCAGAATAGAACTGGGATGTTACAATGCAGTCTTCTCCCCCTGGGGGTGTGGAAGGCCCCTGCAAACTAATGAGAAAATTAAGACTTAGAAAAAGCACATGTAATACATTGTTGCTGCCTAAGAAGGGCTGACAGTAAAGGCATATGGAAGTTTACCAAGGAGCCCTGAATGTCTTGCTCAACTCCTGTCCTGGAAAAAAATAAATGTAAATATAATTAACATAACAAGCTTTTGATTTGATTTGTTACAACATGTCCATTGCATAGGGAACATTTAATAAATATTTGCTGGATGAATAAGTGAGGTGGTGAACAGTATCTCTGATAAACAGGAAGAGTTGGAGAGCAAAGAACTTTTCAGTGGGTCTTTAGCACTGTCTAAAGGAAAAAGATAAGATACAGTAACCCCCTTCCCATTCTGGAGACTGACCTAAATTTGGAATATCACCAGAGGCGGAATTTCCCTCATAAAATATACCTGTACAGACAACAAAGCCAAGCCGAGAGGTGAATGCTGAGTTTTCAAGGCTCAGCTACTAGCTAAGGGAACCACACCAGCCTCAAGAGCTATGCCTCAGAAGAATTATAAATTAATACAAGTCACGGATGGATATACTAAAAGATAGTAAAAATCAGAAACAGCAAATCCAGTAATGCCACATGATCCTGAATACGTTTATGTTAAGGTTTTACTATCATTGGAATTAAAATAGAAATGCCTCAAAGATCTCCTGAAGAATGCATCAAGAGGAAGAATATATCTGCTTTCCTCCTCTTCCCCACCGCACCTCAGTCCACGGAAGGGTCCATGACTCACTCCAGTTTGAGGGACACTGCCCTAGATGAAAAGACTAGGCTGGCAGCATGCCCACATGCAAAGAGAAATCATTCCACATGTGGGCAATAAAAATCCGTTCCTCCTGAATGGATTAAATGGATTTAAAGAAATCTGACATTAAGTAAGATTTGAATTTCTACAACACCATAAAGATAATAATATTCAGTTTTCATATCTGAATTTCTAACTCTGACATTTTTAAATTATGTATTTCTTCTACTTAACAACCTTTTGAATTTTAATCAAGTTAGCTAAAATACTTGCTAATTTACTCAATTCTCTTTTACCAATAAATATAACAAGTGTCCTCAAACCCAGTATCAAATTTGCATTGATTGTTTTAATGCTAAATAGTAAGCTTCAGGAAGGCTCCCTAAGAATAGCATTTAATATATCACCCTCTGGCCATGCCTTCCGGGTGACATCTAGTGACATCTACTCTTGTGAAACAAATTTACCCTGGTAAAGGTCCACTAAGCACAAGCGTGAACTCTAAACCAAATTCAAAAAGTGGGTTGGTTATCCAATGAAATGTGGTATATACATACAAAGGAATATTATTCAGAATAAAATTCTGTTACATCCTAAAACATGGATGAACCTTGAAGACATTATGCTAAATGAAATAAAACAAAAGGACAAACACTGCATGATTCCACTTACAAACACTGATTCTTATTTGCCTATTTGACTTAGAATAGGCAAATTCATAGAGACAGAAAGTAACACAGAGGTTACCAGGGGTTCAGGGGAGGGGGAAATGGGGAGTTATTGTTTAATGGCCATAGTTTCCACTTGGGATGATGAAAAGGTTCTAGAAATGGATAGTGGTGATGGCTGTACAACATTGTGAACATACTTAGTGCCACTGAACTGTACACTTAAAATGTTTTAAACAGTAAATTTTATATTATGTATATTTAACCACAATAAAAAAGTGGGTTGGGGCCTCCCTGGTGGCGCAGTGGTTAAGAATCCGCCTGACAATTCAGGGGACACAGGTTCGAGCCCTGGTCCGGGAAGATCCCACATGCCGCCGAGCAACTAAGCCCGTGTGCCACAACTACTGAGCCTGCACTCTAGAGCCCACAAGCCACAGCTACTGAAGCCCGCAAGCCTAGAGCCCGTGCTCTGCAACAAGAAAAGCCACCGCGATGAGAAGCCCATGCACCGCAACAAAGAGTAGTCCCGCTTGCTGCAACTAAAGAAAGCCTGCGCACAGCAACGAAGACCCAACACAGCCAAAAATAAATTAAATAAATAAATAAATAAATTTTTTAAAGTGGGTTATCCAAATCAAGGATAATTACAAACAATTCCGTTTATCCTTCCCTGTCATCATACTCTGTGTGTGTGTGTGTGTGTGTGTGTGTGTGTGTATTATTTCTTTGTTTATAAAACAAGCCAAGCACTGTAAAGAGAAGAAACAAAACGGAAAATAGTTTTCCATTTTGAAGTTGAGGAGTTTAAAAAAAAAATCTAGAAAATCACAATGGATATTCTACAGAGGGGACAAAGCACGCTGGGATTTACAAACTGTGAGTGACTAAGAACACAACACTATGAATCCTAGATCAATGTCTGGAAGTCACATTCACCAACGTATCATCTGTGGTTATCTCTAGGGAATGGATTTTTCAGTGATTTTTACTTTCTTTGCATTTTGGGGTGCTATTTGACTTCATTCAGAGTAAGCATGCATCATTTAACAAAAACAATGCAGTTATTTAAAAAAGAAAAAGTGACTAAAACACTGGGCAATGGAGCCCATTCTGTCTGTCATTTTCCTCTGTTTTGTCTGGCTTCAGCAACTTCAACCTAAGACACAGCTCCACTCACAGCAGTATTTGTTAATTTATTAATTACAGGAACCTGGGATTCCTACGTAGGGGATAGTCCTCTTAGTATGGAAGTAGCATGATTTCAAGGATTTTCCTTTCTTTCCTTTTAAAGATATATAAATACAGAGGCTTCCTCCAAATTTGGCCAAGTTCTGTAGGAAACCAGACCCTTTGATTAATCTCAAATCATACAAGTTGTGGCAAAGGCCTTTTGAAGGAGATAATGGCTGTCTTACTATAAAAATGGCCAAAAAGCTCTAGTAACCTAATAGAGGATGGGACATTGCTATAAATAATGACACTTATTGGTATCAGTTTCTGGGAATGAACATCTGGTCATCATTAAATCATGGCAGATACCACATCATCTATTATAAAATATAATACCTTGTGGACCAAATGATATTTTGAACAGCCAAAAATGTTTAGGAGGAAGAACTTTCATTAGAGTCTTTCAGATGACTTTGAAGCCCACAGAATGTATCTATCATTCAGTGTCACTCAATGGCTCCCCCTTGGCCTTCAGAACCAAGTTCAAGCTCGTTAGCCTGGTAGCTGAGGTCCTTCATGACCCGGCCCTGAAGTTCTCCAGCCTCATCTCCCACCCAACCCCACCCCACCCCAGGCTACTTCCCTCCAGCAACCACCAGCAGGTCCAGACCGATCCCCTCTCTCCCCGGTACCACTGTGCAGGTTATTCCCACTCCTGGGATGTCCCCACTTTGCTCCCTTCTCCTTCTTCTTAGCTAACTCCTTACTCCCCTTCAAGGCTCAGGCCAAGTGCTGGACTATCCAGGTTCACTTTTCTATTGAAACTTCTATCTGTGCCTCCCTACTCCTGGCCCCCAGCCCCACAATACGACCCCGTCCAACCCTGTGAGGAACTCCCCAAGCTTTGTTCACCCAGATGTCCCAGTATCCTGGGCTACACACAGAGTACGCACACAGCAAATGTGTTTGAATGAATGAGTGATGCCGTTAACTAATGACTTTCCGCGTTAAGGGGAATGACGGTTCCCACAGTCAGGTTTTCTAACAAGCTGTCCCCAAGCAGTACCAGATTCAAATCGCAAAAGGCCAGCTCTCTACCCACAGCAGGAGCCAGCCCAGTGGCCCAACTGCATGCTCTCCCCTGGCAAGGGTTTAAAGTGTAACCAGAAAAGGAGAGGTGCTCAGCCTGCAACTAGGGAAGCAGGACGAAGGAGAGGGACGTCTCCCATGTAGTCAAGGGTCTGAGGGCCCAGCCCCAGAAGACAAACCTAGCCAGAAAGTTGTGCTCTGCTCTTCAAAGGAAACACCTGGCAGCCTTTACACTCCCTAGAATGTTCTGGCATGATTACTGGACTTATCCTTAAGATCTAGAAGGCTATGGAGGCAGATCTTCTGAAATCACTAACAACCAACACATAGCAACTAGTGTTTTGTCAAGTAGATGGAAGTGGTGACTTGCATCAAAGCCTTAGTTCGAATTGTATGCTTTCTTTCAATCTTACAATTTAATATCTCTATTTAATCATAAAGTGAATTATCTTCCAAAATAATAAATGTTCACTACCTTTCTAAATAATAAAATACATTTTCCCAGCACATAAACCAAGAGCCTTATTTTTACGCTAGAACTGATGTGAAATTACACGTCATGAATTATTCATGCCGTCCAATTTAATTCAATTATTTTTACTTCATATCTAATCCATAAAAATGTTTAACTCAACCAAAAAAATCATCTCTGCACCCTTGAATAATAGATCTCTTGCAAAATTTCAGGAATGCTAAGTGGATATTTGGTTTGAAATGGCAAGGCATATTACAACTGTAATGATGAAAGTAATTTTAATTATTTAACCATACATTCTGTTCTATTTACTGACTGATGTCTTATAAAGGAAAACTTATTTAATATCAAAGTAGAATCACAGGAGCAAGAAGTGAGCCTTAGTTCCAAATATGGCACGAAAGTCACTTCCGGATTTTCTGTTAAGATGCACGCATATATCAGGCCGATGCCTGCTCAAAGGGGAGCAGATACCTTGCCCAATTACAGGCATAAGTTTTTCACTTATAGAAGAAGAGACCTGATTTTTCACGTAGAGATCAGAAGTGTGAAACCATCATTCCCCTCCTTAGTGAAAAACCCTTTGGGGTCCATGCCTCTTCCCTACTGGCTTCCTTGGAACTGCTCCCACTACTGTCAATGGCTTTGCCAACTGTTTCCCCATCCACCCTTCCACCCCAAATCCTGGCATCATTTGAGGTGCTCTCAATTGTCTCCAAAGAATGAATTGTAAGTCCCTTGCCTCTACATTCCTAGATGACTTCAGTTCCACTGACCTTTACCGCTGCTTCAGTTACATCACCCATGGCGCCCCAGCGACACCCAAGCCGGAAAGTCCTCCATCCCTGCAATCCCAAGCGCCAGTGAACCATCCTCGGACCACAGCCTCACAGAACATCCCCTCTCATCACACGTGCTCTCTAACCTCATCAAGACTTCCATCCCCTTGGCCTCACTGTATCCTCTGGATCCACTTCATTCCTAAGAAGACTATATACATCACAATTCATCTTTTAAATCACTTTTTTTCAGAAGTCTTTTTTAATGCACACCTATCATGCTAGGCATTCATGAGGAACAGGTTCCAGCAGTTCAGGCTCTCCTCCATCGGTTCTCACAAGCCGTGCTTCTCTGGACGGAGGAGGCTGGTGTTTTAGTCGAACCCAGGTATCTTTCTCTTGGGTTTCCTTCTTTTTCTGGTCATTTTCCTTCAAGCATTTCACGACGCTGTCTTGGCTCTGAAGGTGCTTAATATGCTTAACTCGTACATTAACATCTTGGCAATAACCTTGCCCTTAACATGTTTGTTTACACCACCAACAACAGTGTGCTGGGTACACCGCAGACGCTCCCAGTTTGGCCATGATAACAGCTGTGGGCCAGCTGTTTTTGAACAATGCTCATTCCCTTTCCTGTAGACACACCTGTGTGCTGCCCAGGGGATAAGTCCATGTCTCCTAAAAAGCCTAGAGAACACAGAGCAGGTGCCCCTCCTCTACGCCTTTGTGTTCGTCATTTTTGAGAGTTACTAGAAGATGGCACCTCCCAACGAAAGGCTTCCATCACTCTTTGCCCTGACGTCCAACCATCTTTTCCCTTTAAACTTCTGCCACAACTGCCCCACAAGACCCCACACCTGGATGGCTACAAGCATCTATTTTTCCACTTCTACACCAGCTCCTGGCCACTGCTGGAGGAGGTCACATGGTCACTTAGGTTGGTGCCAGGACAATGCGATGGTCTCCAGCCTCAGGCGGACCATCAGTGCCACCTTTCCATATGTCTCCAATGAGCTCCCTCTCCCACAGTCTACATTATCTATTTCAAACCTTCTTCACCCTCCCCAAGCCCCCACCCCCTCATGTCACTGCCCACTCCTACCTCACAGAAAAATCTAGAAACCCAAGAAGATACTATCTTAATCATGCTCATCATCAACAAACTTATCTGTGTCAAGAGATCCTCGCTGCCAGGTTCAGGAGACGAGGGGCCAGGTTCGTCTCGCTGCCAGGTTCAGGAGACGAGGGGCTATCCTACCCATACCTATTTCAATGGCATTTTTTAAAGTGCCTAGTTTTTATTAACTTTTCCCAAAATGTTTGATTTAATTTTAACGCAAACTAAACCTTCTTTTTTGGCACTTATATTTTGTTGGTTTGCCTAATATATAATTAAATTGCATAAACATAGTAACAAGCACAAGTGACATAAAAAAGTTTGGGAACAAACACAGCAGACTCTTGGTAAAGCACACAAATTACAGAAGTGTACAGATACATGAAGACACAGACACCCAACCGAAAGCATTCAGTCTAGCAATACATCAGCCACAATAGTTTAAGAGAGAATAAGCCTTATAAATTAATACAGTGAGTCTTTTAGGTAGAAATCAGTTGAGAGAGTTCTACTGTCCTGTTTTATATTCCTCATGCTTTATTTATATAATTTGTTTACATAATCATCTCTCCTACTGTAGTCTAACTCCCTGAAGAAAGGTTCTATGCCTTCTCATTTTGGTGTCCTGAGCAGATCTAGCACGGTTTCAAGGAAATTATAGACGTCGAGCAAATGTTTTGGATTGAATTTAATTGAATTGAACTGAACTGAACTGAGGTAGTACTGACTAAAACATATAAGCATCCAAAAAGTTGTAGATGCATTTCTGGTGTGATTGAGCTATACATAGAGAGGTGGGTCCTTAACCCTTTGTGTCACTATCCCTCTGTACACATTCCATAGTGCTAGGGTCAGAAACCAACAGGCAGATTACAGGTCTTAGTGCAAATCTCTTCCAATTGACGAGAAAGCTCACCTTGCTCACTGAAAAGTCCATCTCCTTCCTATTTGGTACAACAACAAATTCATGGTGTCAATTGTGAGCAGAGCCATCAATGTTGCTGAATGTTATTTTCATTTGTGCCAAATAAGTTCCTCTGCTGGATATTGTTTGCTCTTCCAGAACCACTCTCCATTCTTCTCTACCCTGTTCATGTGCTGTACCAACTATGCATCAATGGGCTCCCTTGATTGGTGGCTTCTAGTTGAGTTTAGCCAATGGGAGACATTGCTGGGAGATTGGACAGCATAGAGATTTGCTGGGAGTGTATTCCCCTGGCTGTCTCTCCCTGCCAGGCCAGAATTTGGCAGTGGCCATGTTCCTCTCCTGAAGGGCACTGAAGGGCACATTCCTGTAGGGTGATCCTCTCCAACAACCCCAGTTCCATCCTCTTAATTGCTCCCTCCTCTTGCCCCTCTGGGTCTAGGAGCGGTAAAGTTGTTGCTAGCTCCTGGGGGCTCTACCATCCCTTGTTGATTGCTTTTAATCATCTTGCCCACACATTTGTAAATACTACCTTCATTCAGCTTTCTCCAATTATCCACCTTGACTGTATTTCTGCCAGGACTCTGACCGAGACAGTCCCTTCGTCCACTACGCAGAGAGATTATTGCAAGGCTCTACTGTTCTCAGTATTCTACTCAAGGCCCAAATTCTGGGAAGTCCTCCCCTCAACGCCATCTCCTGTTCTACCCTAAGGCTGTTCTTCACTGACAGCTCCATACTCTCCAACAATCAAGCACAAGCCTCTATGAGAGCACTCAACACCTTTTTCACACATTTATTTGAATGTTTTTCTCTCCAAAAGGGCAAGGCTTTGTATTAATCATCTCAGTAACCTGAGTGCTTATCAGAGAACCAAATACATATGAAAATACCTTGCCATGCCTGTTTTTCTATGCTAGAGTCACTCTACACTTCAATCATTCAGCCCCCTGCAGACCACTCCCAAGTACAGGATGAATCACCATTCTCTGAGGTTGCAACAGAAAGCACAATTAGCCAAATGGCCTTCACTCCCTCCTCTAGACGTGAATGAAGGTGACCAACAAGGACTTAAATAACAGGCTCCAATAGTGTCCTGTCATCATCTTGTTCATCAGAAATCCTTTTCCTTCAACAGACACCATTCCTATTTTATTATGAGAACATGCATTTTATGGACAAATTATACAGCGATACTAAAACACACCTGAAATAACATCCAGGATAATGGATCGCCATGAAGTTAAGAGCTGTAATTCACTATCTGCTCTTATAGAATGCTTGCGTAGACACAAACCATGAACTACAACGAAGCAGAACAAGGGCCTACACAAATGTACAAGAGCTACAAGGCACACTCCGGGTCCTCCACATCCACAGGGGATTCAAGGGGTCTTAGGAATAGGGGGATTCTCCTCAAGGGTCTCTAGAACCTGCCTTCATAAAGACTGATATTCTCCTGGAGGGGGCCAAATTAGGCTGGGATGAGCCAGGAAAGCCGAGGATCATTGCCTTCCGATATTCTAGGCGCCAAAGACTTCTACAAAAAGTGATCCTACAGCCCAGATGTCCTAGCACAAGCCCAGAGACCAACCCTGCCATTGGAGGGAGAGAGGGGAATTAGATACGAGTTTCACAAGAGGAGCTATTTGAAAGAATGTGTAGAAGTTCACCAGCTAGTGAAAATAAAAAAGGGCAGTCTAAGCAAAGAAAATAGAAGGTTCAAAGGCACAAGAGCAGGGAAGAGCGTAGAATCTGGGGAAAGGGCAGAAAGATCAAGCACAGGGTATGGGGAGGTGCGGTAGGAGGTGAGGATATCAAGACGGTTTGGGGTGAGGTTGTAGAGAACTTTGAGTACGGGGTGGAAGAGTCTGGACTTGATTGTGGGGAAAACGGAGAGCTGCTGAAGGTCTCTGAAGAAAGAAGAGACATTAAGGCCTATAGTATTTCCTCCATGAGATTATAAATCACTTGAGGTGAAGATATGTCTTCTGTGATTATTTATGTCATCCAGGGTCCTTTATACATTGTTGGACCCAGGATTTACATACTTTTGTTTCCCCTTAGCATTTCCCATAGTTCACTACACATAACTTATACTCAGTCTGTGTTTGCTGAATAAATGAACAAAAGAGTCACTATTTCTAAAGTCTTTCCTATAATCAAGGATGTGCAGCAGTGGCAGATTATACCTGCCAAGGCTATATAGGCAAAGAAATAAAAACATTACTCCAACGCAGGAGTGAGGAATAAGAAAAGCTAAAGTTAAAGCTCAAATCTGCCAACCAACTTAGCCCCGGGGGACAGTTAAAACCCAGTAAAAATAAAATCACCAGAAACTTTCACTAAAATTCTGTAAACACCTATAATTTGGTGTCTGCATCTTTCCTGACTGGTGAAAATTAAACATCTCCCCTGAGTGAAGTGCTCGCATGTGTTTGTTTACATTCAGCCTTTGGTTCTCCTGATCAAGATGGAATGTTACATTCATGTTCATTCAAGCAAGGAAGTTGGGAGCCAAGATTTTTCTTTTATCACAGCAATCAGAGATTCATTCACAACTGAAAAAGAGGAAAAAAATAGGTTTCTTCTGACACCATTTCTAGCTGGTTCATCAGAGCAAAGAGAGTCCAAGGTATCAAAAATTAAAATATTTTAATACCAGCAAGTAACAGTCACAACTACGACCAAAAACCCTGAAATGTATTTGTTCGATCTTAAGACAACTGGGTGAGTACAGGTATTGATTCTATTCACGTCGGCACTGTCAAATTACTTGGCTATCCATATATACAAGACACTTTCTTGGATTAATAAAAGACATGATTCCAATAACTAAGATTCATTCTAATACCCAGAATATAGAAGCTCACATTTACAGAAAGCCAGTCTCTTTCTCCATTCCCAAAGAGAAGAGCCATGTGTTCACACTTACACACAGGACAGAACAGCCCACGCTCTCCATTCCATGCACACTGCAGCTGTCCAGAGTGCTGGGAAATAGTGCCAGGCAGACCCAGCCCAAGGGAAGGCTATGGATTTTCCAGACTCTCTTTGGTGCCCCTTCCAGGCGCTCTCTCCTCTCTTCCCTGGCAGTTCTTAAATCCTGAAATGCCCAGTGCTCTCTCTGGGTCCAGGGAGCCCTCTTCTCCATCCTTTTTCTAGACTCATCCTTTTCTCTAGACTCACTGTGTTCCATCCTTTGTCACTGGCTCTTCCCTTGAAAACCAACTTGGGAAATCAGTTCCCAACAAAGCAGGAATGCCTGGTTAGAATACCTCACAAAGTCCTACAGAGGAATCCGTGTTCTGAAAGAGGACTCCTGGAAAGCCTAAGACAAAAAAATAATTGCCCAAGGTACAATTTCAGGCATTATTCGGCCAGAGCTCTTTGGGGCAGGTGTGTGTTTTCAGCACCTCTCGTATTATTCCATGAGGCAAATGAACCAACTGTTTTGCCAATGTCCAAGCCTTTCCCTCATATACAGCCCAAATAGAACTTAATCTTTTTTGAAGTCTAAGATGCCTAGTTGCACCTTGGCACACCTTGCTCTAGGCTCCTGTGGCATCCCAGGCTTATAACAATGACATGTTATCACACTCTATCAAAATTATGTGTTTAGTTGTCTGGCCTCTAGCCCCCAACAAACAGTAGATACCTAAGGGCAGGGACTATAGCTTTGATCTCTGTACCCTAGAGCCTAGCACAGTACTCAGACAGTAAGTGCTCAGTAACTGCTTGTCAACTGAATACATTTTTACTCAATAGATGAAATTAATGAACTATTATTTGGTACATTAATACTATAATCTAACTTGGGCTTTAATGTCATTGGTTGCGAGGATGGTTCTTTCCTTCTCGGACACACGGCTTTAAGCCATGTGCCATGGCAGCAGAGATCCAGGTTACTACTTCAGCTGCACTGGGTCACAGCAGCGGCTCCACGTCTGAACTGACACCTCCTCCTTCTATTGTCACCGTGGGTCACAGATTAAAGAAAGGTGAAGGATCTATGGGAACTACAGCTATTCTGGCCCTACTGTCCCACCACAGCCTCATTTTTTTTTTTAAATCAGTGTCTTCATTGTTTTAAAAATTGATGCACTGTATTTTTGCATATCTTCCATTTATTAATTCATTCATTAAAGAGTCATTGAGTGTCAGCTATGTTCTGTTCTAACCGTTCTAAATGCTGAGGAAACAAGTGGTGACTAAGACAAGGTTCCTGCCCCTCTGGGACCAGTCCAGACTCTTCAAATTCATCAGTCCTCCTTAGGAGGACTGAATAATCAAACACAGCTTCTGGTATTAATCTTTTAGAAAACTCAGTA
Organism: Balaenoptera ricei; assembly: GCF_028023285.1. NCBI lineage: Eukaryota > Metazoa > Chordata > Mammalia > Artiodactyla > Balaenopteridae > Balaenoptera > Balaenoptera ricei. The sequence goes on from NC_082644.1 coordinate 9,649,123, forward strand.
ATGTTTCTGACTACTCCCTCCGTCAAACCAAATCTGATAGTCACTGCATTCGTTTCCTAGGGCTGCAGTAACAAATTACCACAAATTTGGTGGCTTAAACAAACACATTTATTCTCTCGCAGTTCCGGAGGCCCGAAGTTCACAATCAAGGTATCAGCAGGGCCGTGCTTCTCCTGAAGGCTGTAGGCAAGGATCCTTCCTTTGTGATTTCCTAGCTTCTGGTGGCTCCTGGCAATCCTTGGCGCTCCCCAGTTTGTAGCTGCATCACGCCAATCTGTGCCTCCATCCCCACATGGCCTCCTTCCATTGTGTCTCCGCATGGTCCATCTTCCCTATGTGTCTTCACGTGGCCTCCTTCCTGTGTGTCTCTGCATGGTCCATCCTCCCTGTCTTCACATGGCCCTTTCCTGAGTGTCTCTGAATGGTCCATCTTCCCTATGTGTCTTCACGTGGCCCTCTTCCCTGTGGGTCCTCACATGACCTTCTCTGTGTCTCTGGTCCTCCGACCATTCCACAAACTGTAACCCCCACACAACTGCTGAAGTTTCTCTTCTAATGTTCTGGATACATCTTCTTATGTAATGGATACATTTTTTCTCATAAATTTTAATCTATCTCTAATTTATTTGGCTATAATGTGTGAGATAGGGGCATAACTTTACCTTTTTAATATAGTGCCCCAACACCATTTATGAAATCAACCATCCTTTCACTTCTGATGATGCAATGTCATCTTTGTCTTATAATAAATCCCCATATGAACTTGGATCTCCTCTTCTTTTCCATCTAACCATTGGCTTATTCCATTGCTAAAACCACATTGCTCACTAACTTTATAATATGTTTTAATATCTGGTATATAAGTCGTCATTATTGTTCCTTTTTTTCCTCCAAATACATATTTTTTCTACAAATATATCTTGGGTATTCTCATGCATTTATTGTTCCAGTTAAACTTTATAACTATTTTAGTAAAACCTTCAAAAAATTTTCATTGGCAGTTTTGCTGGAATTATATTTCATTTTGAGAGAATTGACATCTTTACAATATTGAGCCTTTTATTAATTTAAGGCATCCTTTACACTCTTTAGTGAAGTTTTATAGTTTCCTTCCCATAAGTCCTGCACATTTCTATAATTCGCTCCCTGGCCCATCACTTCAACCATCCACTTGCCATCACTCTCAAGCATGAAGCCTTTCTTTTTCCATGGAGTCTTCTAGAAAAATCCCAACCATGGGTTGATCCAAGTGCTCACCTTCAACATGCACTTGAAATGAAATATCACTTCACACCCACTAAGATGGCTATAATAAAAAAGATAGACAGTAACAAGTGTTGGCAAGGCTGTAGAGAAATTGGAACCCTTGTACGTTACTGGCGGGAATGTAAAATGGTGCAGCTGCTGTGAGGACCTTAGAAGGTCCTCAAAAAATTAAACATAGGTTGCCATGTGGCTTAGCAATTCTACTCCAAATTATAGTCCCAAGAGAATTGAAAATATATATGTCCATGTAACAACTTGTCCATGGATCTTCGCAACAGCACTATTCATGATAGCCAAAAAGTGGACACGATCCAAATGTCCATCCACTGATGAATGGATAAATAAACTGTGGTATATCCATTCAATGGAATATGATCCAGCCATAAAAAGGAATGAAGTACTGATAAATGCTGCAACATGAATGACCCTTGAAAACATTATGCTAAGCAAAAGCAACCAGATACCAAAGGCCACTTACTTTATGATTCCATTTCAATGAAAAGTCGAGAAAAAACAAATCCAAAGACACAGGAAGGCTAGTTGTTGCCAAGGGTTGAGGGGAGCAGAGAATGAGGAATGACAGCTAAGGGGTACACAGTTGCTTTCCAGGATATAAAAATGTTCTGTAATTAGATACTGGTGATAGCTGCACAACTTTGTGAATATACTAAGAAATCACAGAATTGTATAAAATGGAGAATTTTATAATATGTGAATTTTATAATATGTTTTATTATATCTCAGTAAAATAACAAAAAACAATTTTTAAAAAACATGCATATACATGGGCAGCTAGGCGCTTCTAGGGAGAATCACCTGAACCCACAGATTGTTGTCACTATAAATTCATGGCCTTCCACCTTTAACTGAGTACCCAGCTAACTTCCATGTTTTCCTAGTCAGATCTCTCTTTCTAATGGCCTGTGCACTACTTTACTCAAACCCAACCCTCCCACCTCCCATTCACTCTTAGAAGATAACATCATCACAAAGAAGAAGACTTTCCCACTTCCTTTTACCAAGCCTATAAACCTCACTTTCTGCACCAATTCCCTCTTCCTACCCTCCCATTACAGGGGAGAGCTGTTTCTGCATTTCCTTCAGGCTAATCCCTGTGCTCTGTATCCCAGTTCTCCAAAGACTATCCCTCCATCCCCTCTTCTGTATCTTCAACCTCAACCTCTTGCTCAGCACTAAAACCAGCTCAAGTCTATCCCACGTAAAACAAATAAACAAAACTGGAGTAACATCATCAAGAAGGAGATACAGGTTGTTCCTGACTTCAGTCTCCCTCACAAGAAGACCAGCTAGCAACTAACCATAGACAAGACACCATTATGAAAATCCCAGCGCCCAGGGGTGAGGCTGAAGCACCCCCTGGACCACAGAGTCCAAGAAGGACCACGTTAGAAGAGTAGGAGGGGGCTTCCCTGGTGACGCAGTGGTTAAGAATCTGCCTGCCAATGCAGGGGACATGGGTTCAAGCCCTGGTCCGGGAAGATCCCACATGCCACAGAGCAACTAAGTCCATGCGCCACAACTACTGAGCCTGCGCTCTAGAGCTCATGAGCCACAACTACTGAGCCCATGTGCCACAAATACTGAAGCCCACGTGCCTAGAGCCTGTGCTCCGCAACAAGAGAAGCCACCGCTATGAGAAGCCCGTGCACCACAATGAAGAGTAGCCCCCCCTCGCCACAACTAGAGAAAGCCCACGCGCAGCAACGAAGACCCAATGCAGCCAAAAATAAGTTAATTAATTAATTTAAAAAAATAAATAAGAGTAGGAGGTGCAGCTACACTCTAACCACATTGTCCCTCCCCCTGGCTGGCACACCACCACACCCAGAGGGCTCCCTGGGCCTAGAGTTTTCTCCAGGGGTAAAAAGAGAGCCCAAGGTGGACATCCAGCTCCCCCAGCATTGGAGGACACTTCCTGGGAGGCCCACTTGGGTCTCACCTCTTGGGGGATCATTGGGGTAATCTGCAGGGCTTGACCACTGGAGACCAGAGAGAGATGGTGCCATCAGCCCTCATATCATGGGAGACCACATTCCTACTCACAGAGGCACCCAACCAGACATCTCAACCAGCGGCTCTGCCCATCTGCAGGGCCAGGCCATGGTCCCATCTGGCCAGGGAGCTTGCTTGGCAGTTGTACCTGACTTGGGTCACCAGACCATAGGCTGGACTGGCTACGGAGCCTGTTCTACGGCCCCGCCCAGGCAGGGGAGCCGATTTGCAGCCCTGCCCAACTGCTGACACAGCCTCCGTTCTCACCCAACCAGGAAGCCCGGGCAGAGAACCTAGGCAGCCGCGGAGCCCACCCGACAGCCCCAGTGAGGCGGGGAAAGAATGCAGCAGCCCCACCCAATTGTTAAGTATAGCCTCTGGCCTCGCATAACCAGGGAGCCTGAACAGTGACTCTGCCCTGCCCTGCAGCAGAGCTCACTCAGCCTACGGACCTACTCAACCGCCTAACACAGCTTACAGCCTTACCGGGCAGGGAGCCCAGCCAATGCACCATCGGGAAGCATAGCCTGTGGCCCTACTGGACTAAGGAGCCTGGACAGGGGCCCCACTTGACCATGGAGCACAGTCCCTAGAGCCACCCAGCTGAAGGATACAGCTAAGGCCCCTCCCCACCACAAAGCCCAGCCAGTGACCTCGCCCAACAGCAGAACATGGCCAGCAATCTCCCTGATCTCCAAGTCCAGCCTGCTACCCACCCAACACTGGGACACAGCCTGCACCCCCACCTGATTGCACAGCACAGCCTGAGGCCCCTTCCGACCGCAGAGCCCTGCTGCAGCCCTGCCTAAAGACAGAGTCCAGCCAGCGGCACCAGCCAGCAAGGAGCACAACCCGATACCCTACCCAAACAGGAACACTGCAGAACCCAACCCGTAGCCCTGCGCAATCACGAAGTCCAACCAGTGATACCGCCCTGTGATACACAGCCTGCGACCTCGTGCAATCAGAGGTGACTACAGAGTCTAACTAGTGACCCCACCTGACTGCAGAACACAGTCAGCACCCCACCCAGTCAGGGAGTCCACCTGGGGCCCTGTTAAGGCCAGCCGACAGGCCACCCAACCCTGGAACCCAGCCCATGGCATCCCTCCCGACCTCACAGCATGGGGAGAGGCCTCGACCTCACGACCCAGTCACCTCCCGAAGGCACCACCTCCTAATCCCACCACATTGGGAATTCAGCTTCAACATATGACTTTTGGAAGGACACAAATATTCAGTCCATAGCACATCCAGAGCCCCACTTGGCCCAGGCCCTGTCCTCTTGGCCAATTGCCATCTGCTGTCGACACCTGCTCTCTTCCTGCACATTCACTCAGCAAATATTTAGTAAGCTAAATACTAGGTGAAGATACACTTCTCCATTCTGAAGCTACAACAGTGAACAAGACCAACAAGGTACCTACACTCTTGTGATGTTCCTACATCCTAGGTGCTGGGAGTGGAAAATGAAATAAACAAGTACCAAAGAGATGAGACCACTGCAGGGGATGACCCTGTTGTGAATAAAATAAAGCAGACTGATGTGAAAGAGTGACTGGTGTGGTTGAGGGGCTGCTTTTAGACGGGGTGGTCGGGAGTGACCTCTCTGAGAAGAAGACACCTGAGCTGAGACCTGGGTGATTCAAAGGGACCACCATAAAAGTTCAAGGCAAAGAGTTTTTAGATAGAGGGAATGGCAGGAGTGAAAGGCAGGAATAAACTTGGCAAGTTTGAAGAACAGAAAAACTTCCCCAATCCCCCAAGGCACAGATAACCCCAGCTACAGGATAGTTCCCATAGTACTCTGTGTCTTCTCCATTGTGGAATTTAAAACACTATATTGGAATTGTATGTTTAATTAAATGTCCTCCCCAATACATCATAAGTTTTGCAAGACAGGGAGCTTAGCACATGGTGGACCCACATGCCGTGTGGTGTGGCCAAAAATAGTTTTAAAAATAAAAAAATAAAAAATAAAAAAAATAGATGCTCAATAAATATCTTTGCATGAGCTTTCCAGATGGTTATATCTGAAAATAATGTTTTTGTTTCCTTTCCAATATTTGTATTTATTTCTTTATACTGTTTAATGGCACTGGCTACAATTTCTAAAACATGGTGGAATAACTATGGTGATAGCAGGCATTTTATCTTGTCGTGACTTTAGTAAGAATGCTTTTTTTCACCAACAAATAAATGGCACTGCTAATGGCTCTTTGTAGATACTCTCTATCATGTGAGAGAAGTCACTTTCTATATCTCACTTACAAAGAGCTGTTGTTTCTTTTTTTAAGGAAAAAGTAGATGCTGAATTAAATCGAATGGCTTTGAGAAACTACCAGGAAGATCATACAGAGTTTCTTCTCTATCAAATTAATGTGATCCATTAAAATGCTAGCTATCCTAATATGGAACTCTCTTTGTGTTTCTGAAGTAAACTTTACCTAATTGTGGTGAATTATTCTTTTAAATTAAGGGGCAGTCTAGGATCGTGGATAAAAGCTGGGACTTAGGTGTCAGAACTGACTAATGAATTTTGACTGTTCTCTAGAACAGTCAAAATGCAAACGAGAAAGAAAAAATCTATTAGGATGAATAAATGAAACTGAGAACTGAGTCTTCGAGAAGAAAAATAAAGCAGAAAAATTTCTGGCAAATCTGACCAAGAAAAAAACGACAACCAACACAACGTTAGGTGTAAGAAGCTGTACACTCAGAGGCAGGGAGCACTCACTAAATCTCAGTTTCCCCTCTTTAATCACAGACTATGCACCTCACTAATGTGAGGCTTAAATGCGATGACGTGTGTGAAACACCCAGTGCATGAGCACAGCACCGGCTCCACAGAGGAACTAAAAGAAGTTCTCTTTAAAAACTGCTACTATCTCATTGGGGCTTTTATTTTAACTGCCCTTAACAGATTATACCAGTCTAATAACATGAACAGAGACGTTTCCCTTCTTTCTCTGTGTTCTCGAAGATTTTAAATAACCCAGGCCTTCTCTGTTCATACACTTTGCTTTTAAAACCACGTGAGATCCCAATGGCACATTAGAGCCTAATTTCTTAATGGCTTTCTCAATTTCTTTCCTTGTTCTTGATCTACTTATGCTCTTCTACCTATTCCAAAGGCAATTTTGGTAATTTCTATTTTCTTAGTAAATCATCCATTTAACCTAAGATTTTCAAATTATAACATTTCACATAGTGTTCTTTTACGTCCTCTGCATCTGACGTTGCCTCCACGGCAAGGATCCCAACTTTGTACAGCAAGGTCTTCAACAAACTACACCATCTCTTTCTAGAACTCCACCCATCAATGTATACTCTAGCCACACAGGACTGTGTGTTAGACCTGATACCCCAAGTAGTTTTGTCTCTGTGTCTTTGCTTCTGCTTCCTGACTGGAATGTTTCCTTCTGGTTTCTACACTTGATGCAATTCTACGCATCATCTAAGATCCAATTCAAATGTCAATTTGACTGCAGAACAGAAGTGGTCACTCCTACCTCTGTGTTTGGGTAACTCTTTGCTCATAATAGTTCTCATAGGACATCTCACATGGTATCATAATTGTTTATATTTCTCTGCAGCTAGGTTTTGAGTTCCTGATGACAAACTACATCTAATTAAATTTCTCTTTCTTTTTTACATACTTGCTCTGTCTAATCTTAGTACTTAGCAAAATGCCTGGCACATAGTAGTAGCTTAATAAATAAAATGTCCTCACAGCACCCTGCACTTGGCCTTTACAGTTTGTAGTGATACATTACACACACACACAGACACATACATAATATACATTTGGTCTGTTTTCCCACTATATTGAGGACAGAGATCTGAATATTTTGCTCTCCACTGTACCCCCCAGCTCTGGCACACGGTAAATACTCAAAAAATATCTGTTGAAGGAATATTATTTGATGTACATTAAGTATGACTGAATCTACATGAGGCAACTATTTGTCTAAGAGCGAGATGGCTTCACCTAAGACAGCTTAGGGGTTTGACATATTAGTAGAGATTTGAGAGACCCTTATGCTACAGCCACCCAAGTGCAGTCATTAGGTGGGGACCCATCAGGAGGCCCCGAATGAGGAAACTCTGCCACTCTTGTGGCACAACAGCTTTTGAAACAATGGCGGCAACAGCGTGGAACCAAAGCTCCTGCATTCATTCATTCAACAAATACATACTGAGTGACTACCACGTGCCAGGTACTTCTGGGGACACCGAGCGTTCCCACATTCAGACACTTCCAACCCAACCACATACCCTTCCCCTTGGAAATAAGCCATGGCACATTAATGCTATGAAGAAAAATCCCCCCAAAACCTGTCTGATGGTCCCTCCCTATGACGACACTACTCACTACAGGAGAAAAGATGGAAAAATCATAAATGGAGTCAATCTGGGGATCTATTTTATATACTTTGAGAGCCTAGCATCCTACTGTTTGGGCTTTCGCAACGTCTTTAAAAGGAGACAAGATTAGAGGTCCTGTGGGAGAGGAAACAGGCAGTGGTGCGGCACTGCAGTGAGGGAAGGAGCCAGCGGGGAGGTGGGTGAGTCACATTCACAGGCCACATCAGCATTCACGACGGCCCCAAATTTGTCATTCAGCACCCATCCGACACCATTCGCCATACACTCATGCACCATAATCACACGGCCACAGAGTGGGTACCAAGGAATGACTGAAGCCAGGCCCAAATGATCAAAGTGAATCTGTCACAGAGCAGAAACATCCCGCCTGTCCCTGGGTATGGCAGAGACCCCGTTGTCCTGCTGGGGGAATAAGAGGCTCTACTGAGTCAAATCAAGCAAATAGGAAGCCATCAGACTCGCTTAACCTCTAACGAGCACAGCGATGGTCCGGATCTCTCGGCACTTGTCAGACTGCACCTGGGTAAGATGTCGCTCTCCTGAGGACACTCCATAATAAAGAGGTAGCTGAGCCGGAGCAGGTTAGAGGAAAGCCATGTAACTAAATCATGTCATATATAAATGGTTGCATACAGAGGGACACTTTTCAAAGATGTGAAAGGCTGCCATGTGTCGGAATTAGATTCTGTTCTGTATGACCCCAAGAGGTAAAAGGAGTATCAGCAGGTGAAAGTATAGGAAGAAAGATCACAGCAGCACAGCTCAACAGAATAACCAAAGATTGCATGGGTCAGCCAGCCAGGGAGAAAGTGAGATCTTTACTGTGAAAACCAAGACAGTCATTTGACACAGATTCTGCAAAGGATGTGGAAGGATCAGAGAAGTGGTTTTGCTAGATAACATTTCAGTTATCATCCAAATATGAGCGCATATTAACACAACTAAAGGGACTCTTCAGATGGACGCATCAGACAATGATGCGGGTGAGAAGTGGTGGCTCGTGTTCATATCAGTTCTCCTATCTAAACTGTTCACCTCACTTCTAGCCAACAATGAGAATGACTTATTTGAATTTCTTTTTGGCTCCAGACACCCTCCGATATGAATCTTAGTGAGCAGTAAAATGGGAGAGAGCCTAGAGAATGAGCCACACATTTGGATAATGCATATCCTTGAAAAACTCATCCAGAAATAATTAAGAATTGAGTAAAATAAAATGGAGGGCGGGGGAGAGGGGGAGAGGGAGAACCTGCTTCTATTAGAATCTGAACAAAAAATACACTGAAATAGGCCAAATTTTGCTTGCTTCAAACCCAGCTTCCAATGGATATTAACTACATCATTTTGATGGCGCTGAGGGAGCAAAGCGGGGCAGACACGTGGTCCTCGTTGCAGGCAACGTCACAGCCCCGGGCAGGAGCTCAGTAAAGTCTGTGAACAAGGCAGTCAGGCCGGCCTTACATCTGAGAGCCAGGAATGAACTGAAATCTAGGATCCTTGGAACAAGAGATGATACAACGTACCAGGGGCCAGCGTGGTAAGTAGAAGGGACTTACGGATATGTTGAAGCCAGAAACTGTGGTGACCTATCTTTCACGGACTGGTGACGGTAAAACCCAGAGCTAGGTAAGGTCACATTCAGGCTGGTTTGGGACTGCATGTTACCATGGGATCACTAACTATCCTGGACAAGTCAACTGTCAATGACATAAAATATCAAATGAGCTTCATGAAATCAGCGACTTCAGCTTCTCATTAAAATTCTCTGTAATATCCACTGAACTATCAGAGACAAAGTGTTACCTCAAAAACAGTATATTTCAAAATGTGTTAAGTTCAAATGCTAAAAGTACATCGTAAGAAAAAAGAAAGCGTTTATACTCCAGCATTTTAGCACTCCAAATATTAACTTAAATAACGATAAAGTTGAGCACTAGGAAGAAAGGGGTTAAAACTGATTTTTCATCTGATGTCAAATGCGGTCTCTCTGCCGAAGTATTTATCTGAAAGGCAGGCGCTATATGCGTTTTACTTCCTGGTCTTAATTCGTGTTTTGCCATGCTCAACAATTTTAATGCCAAGAAGAAGAAACTAAGTGAGGAAGGGAGTGTACTGGTCTGAACCCAGAGAGTTGATCTAATTGAACTGAAAAAAATGAAAACCCCTCTCCATCTGTTCAGTACACCTGCTGATGGAGCACTACCACAGGTAGGGAGGAAATCCATCAGAGACCAGCTATAAATAGATTTTTATTTCATCTGCTAAAAGCCTGGCAGCCGAGGTGGGAGGCTGCCTGCACCGGCAGCCGGGCGAAGGCTTGGAGCTGCTTTTATGTTTAGGTAGAAGGGGTGAGGAGACAGAAACCTAAAAACACAAAATGAAGGCAATTTCCCAGTAACTCATTTGACAACCAACCAAGAGTCACGAAGTCTGTTTAAAACGCGTCGGGCATTTCTGCTGAGTGCTGGGGAGATACAAAATCAATCTCACCCCCTCATGAGGACTGTACAGAATCTGATGGGAAAGACACCTTCACTCATCACTTACATAGCAAAGTTTATGTTCCAACTTCCCTTGCGGCATCTGTAAAACTGAATCAAGAGTGAGGAGAGCACGGGTAACAGGATAATGCCAACTTTACTGATGTGCCATATTGTTCTCGGGATGAGGCCAACGGAAATCCAAAATGTACCAAAATGTCAATCAGAATAAAACATTTTTGTGGAAAAGAGAAACCAGCAGGCACAATCGATAGACTATCAGAAGGACCAGGAGGGGCAAGAAGCATTCTGGTCCCTCCCTCTAGGTGTAAGTCAGAGAGGGGAACTCCTCGTCACGTCCCCTTCAGCCTCTGCCCCCTTCACACCTCACATCTGGAGGGGGGACAACAGACCGCAGCCACGTCGAATGAACGCATAGCCCAGGAGGTGACAAGGATCTTGCTCTTTGAGTAAAGACGGAATCGACGGATGTCTCAAGACAGGCCTGATGTGACTCTTTGGACCAGACACTTCAGAGCAACATGTCAGAGATTATACTTCCAAATAAGACCCCAGAGAAGGGGGGTCAGGGAGGGGAAACAGGAGTATGTTTATTTCACTGGGAGAAGTGCCCACTTAGGGAAAACTTCCCCAGGCCCTTCAAGAACATTAAGGATACTATGGAGAAGATAACGACCTGCTATTCTTTCGCCACCAAGGACAACAAGAGAAATGGGATTGAACTGTGGCAAGGGAAAACTGGGTTAAACAGGAGGAAGACGTTCCTGACAGCGAAGGTTATTAAACACAGAAAAGGGAAACTAGAGTCGATTAGGGATGCTCTCTGGAGGTCTTTAAAAAAGCAGAATAGCTTGGCAACTATCTGGGGGTAATTCAGGTACAGTTCTGCCCACTGCTCTGGCCTTTATCAGTGCTCTAACTCATCCCCTGGCCCGGACACGACACATGCACCTCAGTAAACTACTGTCACGCTCTGTTCAATAATGAGCTCTCCAAAGAAGAATAAGCATTAAGAAAATGGCATAAGCTCTCTTGGAAGTAAAACTCATTTTTCTTTATTTAAACTGCAAGTTGCGTTTTCGTGGTTGTTTTTTTTTTTTTTCTTTTCCTAACACATATCCCAGAAATAGCCAAACAAAGTTCATCTACACTGATCTGTGATTCCGAAGCATTAAAAGGAATCTAGATGGAGATTAAGTGTGGAGAAGGTTCTGAGCCAGAGACACACAGAATAATTCATCATTCACCTCTGTGCTAGGTGCTGTCTAGCATGGGAAACTACAGCCTAGAGAGTCTAGGATCTGCTTCTCAGGAGGCTAAGAAAGGAGATTCCCATTGGTTTGGCTACAAGGAGGCAAACTAAATGACCTCTAGGATTCTAAAATTCTGACGTCTTTGTTTATCTTATGGCTCCATACTCGATGTCATATTTTAAAAAGGCAGAAGAGTCTCACATCTGAAGAGGTCCATGTTCTTTAAAGTACATGGATATTAATTATTCTCCCTTTATTTGAAGAGGGAAAGAAGACTTTTTAAACAGGACCCTCTTCTCCTGTCATACCCATCATTACACTTGATTGAATTGACTTGTCTGTGGTCTTTCTTCACCACTTTACTACAGGCTCCATGAGGGCAGAGGGTGTTGTTTCTGTTTTATCCATTACTGTATCCTCATCGCTTAGCTCTCACAGACACTCAGATATTAAATGAATGATGAATTGAGTGCTTGAATGAATGAATGAATGAATGAAGGGCAGAGGACTAACCTCAGTACACAGCCCCAAGTGGTATATGGAAGAGCTACCACAATAGTAGCAGCTTACTCTCCGCCTAGTGACCCCATCACAGAGTGAACAAATGCCAAATAATGGAATGAACAAGGGATTTGGAGGCAGAAGACCTGATTGAGCCCTAGTGTTGTCATTAACTAGGCCAGGCACTGCACCTCACCTCTCTGAGCCTCAATTTGCACGCCTGAAATGGGTGTGCTGTGTGTACTGTGTGTGTGTGTCTCACACCGTTGCAGTAACAGGCTGTAGATGTAGAGAAAACAAAGTTTCTAACTGAACAAAAGATAGTCGTTATTTTCACATATTCTTTATTAAAGTTTTCCCCAAACTTCTAAACAGTGGAGAAGTGACACAGAGATGGTGACTGGTGTCAAATGCTGATTCCAGGGAAGAATTCAGTAAGTGGGAGAAGGAAGAAATGTCAAAGCTTAGCCAACGAGAGGACATGTAGCTGGCTTCCCTCTGTGCTGTTGGGAGGCTCATTCACTGCACTAAATAGCTCACAAGTGTAATAAGGCAAACATGCATTGAGCAAAGCACGTGGCCACTGCCCTTAAGAAAGGTGAGTCTGGTGGTGATCACTTTAAAATGTATAGAAATACTGAATCACTGTGTTGTACACCAGAAACTAACATAGTGTTGTAGGTCAATTATACTTCAAAAACAATCAATCACAGAAACAGAGATCAGATTTGTGGGTGTGGGGGGATGATGGGGAGAGGGGGACAGGATGAAGGCGGTCAAAAGGCCCAAACTTCCAGTTATAAGTAAGTACTGGGGCTGTGATGTACAACATGCTAAATATAATTAACGCCACTTGTATGTCACACATTAAAGGTGTTGAGAGAGTAAATCCTAAGACTTCTTATCGCAAGGGAAAAATATTTTTTCTATCTCTTTGATGTTGTATCTGTATGAGATCGTAGACGTTCACTAAACCTACTGCGGTAATCATCTCATGGTGTGTGTAAGTTACATCATTATGCTGTATACCTTAAACTGATACAGTGTCAATTATATCTCAATAAAACTGGAAGGAAAAAAAAAAAAAAAAAAAAAAAAAGCAAGGCTGAAAAGTCCAGGTCGGGATGCTTGCCTTAAGGTCTGGATTTGCAAGTGCAGTATTGCTGTTAACTTCTACCTAGAACTTTACCCTCAGTTATGGATGAACCACCATCCGACAGACAGCGGTGCCACATGGCCTGAACAACCAAGCTTGCCCTGGGAGCACACTTTCACAAGCAGATTTTAAAACAGACACATAATCTCCAAACAGCTCCATGTAAATCGCAAGGAGCAGGGAAAGGAGAGGGCGTGTCACACACACACACGACACTCACCATCCGCCTCAGTCCTCCCGGTTTCTGGACCTTCTGTGTGTTCTTTTGTTTTGCAAAGCGATTTGGGAGATTAGGTGGGTTTTGTTTAGGCGGGGTGGCTATGGAAAGTTGGGGAATAAGTGCTACTTGATTGCACCACAAAAGATACACAAGGAGCCTCAGCCACAACTCAATCTCCCTTGCCCCAACAGTTTGAATTTCTCAATTAAGTTATTTTGTTAGCAAGAGGACTGGTGAGGGAAAGGAGAAAGTGCTTATTGCACCGAGATTATTCACTGTATAGAAATCAGTGTAAGCAGATCAACAGAACATTCTCTCTAAGGGTCTGAGAGCTCCTCTTTGGTGATGCTGCTGATGCAACAGGAACGTGCCCATCTTACCGGCGGGCTCAGGAGGCTCTGCAAACAGCAAAATAAAACTTCCCAGCAGTCACTAATTCAAGAACTGGAGCTGAGGAACTGGGAATCTGCCCAAAGATTTCCACTGACCAAAAATCTACACCACAAATAAAAACTTTATCCTCTAAATATTAATTAAAGGGATAAAATTCTGGAACATTCAAAGGGACATTAGTCCCACTAGCCCTCTCTGCCATGTCCAAAAGCAAGGGGTGTAAATATTATCATTAAAATCATCTTTGAAAATGAAAACTGAAAGCATTCCAATTTTTCAAACATATACCAATAGTTTACTTCAAAAGTCACCATAGGGACTTCTCTGGTGGCGCAGCGGTTAAGAATCCGCCTGCCAATGCAGGGGACATGGGTTTGAGCCCTGGTCCGGGAAGATCCCACGTGCTGCGGAGCAACTAAGCCCGTGCGCCACAACTACTGAAGCCCGTGCACCTAGAGCCCGTGCTCCGCAACAAGAGAAGCTACCGCAGTGAGAAGCCTGCGCACCACAAGAAACGGTAGCCCTGCTCGCAGCAACTAGAGAAAGCCCACACGCAGCAACAAAGACCCAATGCGGACAAAAATTAATTAATTAATTAATTAATTATTTTTTAAAAAGTCACCATAAGGAAAATTAAAAATCAAGCCAAACATTGAGAAGATATTTTTAACCCATATAATAAAGGATTGGTATATACTTTGGTATATAAAATGTACCCCCCAAAAGGTATATGAAATAGACTACAAATTAATAAGAATAAAACAGCTCAAAACAAAAATGTACAAAGGGTATGAAGAGAGAATGTACAGAAAAGGAAATCTAGACTGTCAGCATAAAAAGATGCTCGATCTCATAAGTAATCAGCAACACAAACAAAAGTAACAGCAATATATTTCTTGTACATTAGATTGATAAAATTTTCAAAGTCTGATACCGCCAAGTATTGGTGATATAGAGATATGAGAACTTTGATGCCCTAGTGCAGGGATGTTACCTGGTATGAATGCTTTGAAGAGTAACTTGGCAATACTGAGTAAAGTTGACATATTTGGCAACTCAGCTCCATTTCTAGGTAATTCCCCTAGAGATCACAAATATGTGTAAAAGGCATGTGCCAGTTGGCGGTTATAGCACAGTCAGCACAAGGCAAAAAATTAAATGTCCATCAACAGAAGAATGGATAAACTAAAACGAAATACTCTGCAGCATCAGACCTACAGTAGCAACATGGATAAATCTCAAAAATATCCAATTTCATTTGCAAAAGGATAGCAACAGTATAAAATCATTTATATACATTTTAAATTATGTAAAACAAGTTACATTGTTTATGGCTATATATATATAACTATATTTCTCGTACATTATTTAGTATATATGTATTCAATAATACTACAAAAATGTACATGGAAATGTTCTACACCCATTTCAGGGATGAGAGAATAAGGTTTTACTTATATCCCTAAGGTTTCATTCTCTTTAAAAAAAAAAAAGAACCTGAAGCAAATAAATATGGCATTTGCTAGTTCTGGATAATGAGTGCATGGGTATTCTTTTTGTTAAATACTTAACTGTGTGTTCGAAAGGTTTTCATAATTAAAACTTTTTAAAGCATTTTAAAAATATATGTGTAACCCATGGTCTACTGGCACACAGAGCTAGAAATCATACAGAATCAGGTACATTATCTTTACCCATCAGTCACATGCTTGAAGTAGCTTGACTAGATAACTATCTTTCATATTTGTGTAATATCTATCAGTTAAATTGCTTTCAGGCATATTGCCTCATTTAATATTCTTAACAACCTTTTGATTTAGGTATTATGACATCCATTTTTCTGAGAAGAAAAGTCAACCTTTATAGTTCTGGAGATTTTCCCAAGATCACCTACTTAGTAAGTGATCTAGTCCTGGGCTTCAGTACTGTCATTACTCTACCTCAGGTGACCATTAAGAACCCTAAAAATCTATTTTTCTAAAGACAAATGCATCATCCTCAAGATCTGCATCATCTACCCGAAACCACAGGTGTTAAGTTAGTAAATGAAATGAAATACTTTACCACTGAAATTTTTAAAGCCACCAGTCATATCCATTTATTCTATTTCTAATATATTGACCTCTTCTAAAAATAAGTTACAGAAGTCTGATAAAATCTAGCATGTTATTAACAGGAAAAATGGAAACCTTGCACAGGCAGGCTTTTCCCTCCTTTTAAAGATAAATTTTCAAAGTTAATAAACTGGAAACTATAATCTTGTTTCTTCACATAAAATCTTTTATTCGGTGTGCTCATGGTAAACACATACCAATCTTAGGGAAGCTAGTGATTAGAGAGGACCTAGTCTTTAATTTGAGAATTTAAATATCATTAAATAAATTATCAAATATAAGTAGCACCAACAATATAAGCTAAATTTAAGGAATACACAGCTCAGGGACTGTTCAGGTTATTTTACCAAGTACAAAAAGATATAAATAACAGTATCACCTAGGGGAACCTGAACTTCAACACCACTAGCAGTTAACAAGGTACCCCTCCCACCCAGGCTGTAAATAAAGGCCAATGAGGAACCTGGACTTCCTCCCCAACCTCGCAGTAATGAGGGAGTGCCTCCTCTTCCCTGCTGTCAGAGACTCAGAGGAGTTCTATTAAAACAGAAGACTTAAGCAAGATCCACAGTCTTATAACGTAACACCCCAAACATCCAGGATATAATCACAATCACTCATCATACCAAGAACAAGGAAAATCTCAACCCAAATGGCAAAAAGACAATTACTGATGCCAGCACCAAAATGACACAGATGCTGGAATTATCCGACAAGGATTTTAAAGCAGCTATCATAAAACTGTTTCAACAAGCACATTAAACAAATGAAAAAATAGAAGGTCTCAGCGAAGAAATGGCAGATAAAATACAAATTAAAACTCACTAGATAGGCTCAATCACAGAATGAGAGTGACAGAGGAAAGAATCAGTGAACCTGAAGACAGGAACAATAGAAATTACCCAATATGAACAATAAAGAAAGAACAGACTGAAAAAAAAAAATGATCAGTGTCAAGCACCTGTAGGACCATAACCAAAAAAATCTATCATTCGTATCATCCAAGTCCAGGAAGGAAAGGAGAAAGAAGGCAGGCCTAAAAATGGACTCAAAGAAATTATGGCTGAAAACCTTAAAAATCTGGCAAAAGACATAAACCTACATATCCAAGAAGCTGAGTGAACCGTGGGATAAATCCAAAGAAATCCATGCCAAGACACATCATAATCAAACTCTTTGAAAATCAGAGACAAAGCGAAAGACTGTGAAAGTAGAGAGAGGGAAACATTTTACCTAGAAGGGAAAACAACTGGAATGACAGCAGTTTCTCATCAGAAACCACAGAATCAGAAGGAAGTGGCACAACATTTTTCAAGTGCTGGGGGGGGGGGGGGGAACCTATTAGCCCAGAATTCTATATCCAGCAAAAATATCCTTCAGGAAAAAAGGGACATAAGACGTTCTCAGATGAAGGAAAACCAAGAGACTTGTTTCCAGCAGACCTGTCCTAAAAGAATGGCTAAAGAAAGATTTCTAAAAAGAAATGGCAAGAATGCAACAACAAGGTCCTACTGTATAGCACAGGGAATGATATTCAATATCTTGTAATAACTTATAATGGAAAATAATCTGAAAAAGAATAGATATATATAGGTATAACTGAATCACTTTGCTGTACACCAAAAACTAACACAACATTGTAAATCAACTATACTTCGATTAAAAAAAAAAAGAAATGGTAAGAATGCATTAATGGTAATGTTAATACTTTGTGTTAAAAATGAAATATGACTTTTTATTCCATGATAATGTACAAATACTATTTTATGTGAGTCATTAGAGCATTGTCCTGATTAACGCACCATGCAAAACTCCATACTATAAAATAATTTACAGATGACGAATGTGGCGTTTGGGTTATTTCCACAAAAAGTTAGACGTCATGAGCTCTTAAGTCAAGTCTAATATTTTACCATTATCTATGCTGGAAATTCTAATTCAACTTACAGCATTTCAGTTTACAATAAGCTTTTCAAAAGCATCAACTGCTGTGAGGACTAATACTGCCTATTGACCCAGCAATTCCACTTCTGGGTATATACCCAAAAGAATTGAAAGCAGAGACTCATACAGATATTTGTACACCCACACTCAAAGCAGCACTATTCATAATAGCCAAAGGTGGAAACAACCCAAGTGTCCATCGACAAACGAACAGGTAAACAGAATGTGGTATATATATACAATGGAATATTATTCAGCCTTAAAAAGGAAGGACATTCTGACAACGTGCCACAGCATGAATGAACCTTGAGGACATTATGCTAAGTGAAATATCCAGTCACAAATACAGTATGATACCACTTACATGCAGTACCTAAAGAAGTCAAATTCATAGAGACAGAAAGTAAAATGGGGGTTGCCAGGGACCTAGGAGGAGGGAGAACAGGAAGTTGTTGTTTAATAGGTACAGAGTATCAGTTTTGTAAGAGGAAAATATTTCTGTGGATGGATTATGGTGGTGACAGCACCAAAAAAAACAAATGAATATACTTAATGCCACCAAACTGAACACTTAAAGATAGTTAAGATGGTAAATTTTATGTTACGTATTTTTACCACAATTTTAAAAAATAACAATATCTAGCATTTACTGAGTACTTACTATGTACCAGATATTATACTAAGAGCTTTGCATATATTTCCTTATCTCTCCTCCCAACAGCCTTTGAGGAAGGTAGCATGATCCCTGTTTTATACATGAAGAAGCTGAATTTATATACCTTGACCAAAGTTCAACAAGTATAAAATGGAGTCATACTTCAACCTGAGGCTGGTGAGACTCCGAACCCCATTCCCTCTAAGCCATGACGGTAAAGGACTGTTTCAAAGGCACCAGGATAAAGCAGTCCTGAGTCTGAGAACAATTTGATCTTCTCAAGTAGGGGAAAATCACTTACAGTGTCTAATGAAAAAAGAGATATAAATGGTTTTGACATATGGGATGAAAAGGATGGCATCACTACAGAGGGGCTAATTCCTCAAAAGCCGAACTATAATACCAAAATATTTTCCATAAAACGTCAAGATCCACACATTAGGGGTATTCTGATTATACAGGACCAAGAGATTCGTAACTGTAAAATAGAAGAGAGAATTTAAATTCTTATAACCTTGTGGAATACAGAACACAAACAGGTAAACTTTTTCCTTCTCTACCCTTGCTTTTAAAGAAATAAAATAACCTTAACACAACCAATGACCAAACTAAGAGAGGATCTGCAGTTGGTATTATTATTATTAGTCACAACCTGTTGGGTTGCAGAATAAACTACTAACTTCAGTATTCTCTGAACCTTTTCTTTCACTTTACCAGAATTTCTATATACTCACCTCTCCCTATTTCACCATGTTCTCTGGAGCTCTTCCAATCACATCTCCTACCCCAGCTGGACCCCAACATCAAATGCTGGAATGCTGCCCTCCCCACCCCAAACCCTCAGACCTTCTACCATTCCTGCTATTCCAACTCCAAGCTTGGACTCAACCCATGCCCATTCTCTCCAGGGCTACTGCTCACACCTGCAATGACTTAGTACCTTCCTCTGGCCGACCAAGGCACAGGGCACACCCCTGCAGTACACACTTGTTCACAATGGTCCTGACCTGCCCCTCCCTCTCCTGGGCCTCAAAACACCCCTGGAGAAAGACCTGGAAAGATGCTGTTCAACATGAACTGGCCTCAGCAACCCTTCATCATGTCTCACACACCCTCGAAGCTGGCCGTTTCTGATATTCCAGTCTAACCCCAAGACCCCACATCCACCCTCACTCGCCTAGTAAAGTTAGTGACAGGACTGAAGCCAGCCACTCAGCAGTGCCCCCAGCCTTCTTCCCACACTCACGCTGGTCTGTTCCATGCTGAGGCCACTCCACCAAGGCCTAAGTTACGGTTCTGGGAGCTTCGGGGAAACTAGGAGCGGGAGAGTGAGAGACGATGGAGGGCTGACGGAGGGAAGGGCTGTTCGGAAGGACTGGTCAGGGCCGCTGTGACCAGTCAAGTCCTTGTTCTGTATTGTCCGCAGTGGCAAACACAGGGATTCTAACTTGGTCACGAAGAATGCAGCCCTACACTTCACCCCCCTAAACCTGTAACCAGCAACACAGACTCAAGATAAAAGCATGAAGGGGAAGAATTCTCTTAATCAAATAAGACTCAAGAAGACAATTAACTGGTTCACAACCTGGCTTATTCCTTCCATGAATCCTTCTGGGGCGGCCATTACGTACCGGCTCCTGTGCCGGGCATTGTTGCCAGGATTAAACGAGATAACGGGTGAGAGCCTTTGGTAAACTGTGAAGGGCTATACAGTTGTCAGTTATTCTGATCTCCCCCCTCCCCACAACTAGACCATGAATCCCTTACGGGCAGAGAGAGTCTATCTTTGTATCCCCTACATCCCACATGGTGCCCGGCTCAGAGCGCCTTTGGGAACACTCGCGGAATGACTTCAGCAGCGCACACCTGCAGCTGAAACATTTCTCATCTCCATTCCATCGGCCACCAGCCCTGACACAGGTCGTGGCCACCACAAACGCCTCCAAGCTCAGCTCCCTGGCTCATGGGACTTTTATCTCCTCTTCAGAATATGAACCTATACCTTCTCTTCATACTGGAGACCAACTGCGTGGCATAAAGTTAGACCACTAAGTTAAATATTCCCCTATGTCTAGAGTCACGAGATGTTTTATGCCTATGAGTCTTTATGTTAGTGAACAAAGCTTAGGAAAAAACTGAAACAAAACGAAACACTAGAGAACACAGAACGTGAACTGATTGGTCCATTTAAAGTACACCGCCCTCTAGCAAACTTACTTTCTAAGGACCATGCTGGCTTACGGATGTGGGGTTGGCCTCCTCTTCTTCCTCTTTCTCACAAAAGAAAACAAAGGAAAGGGAAAAAATCCCTCATAAAGAAGCGACTATTATTTATGTTGTAGCTACATCTTCAAAGGTTCAATGACACCTGCTTGGACATATATAAAATTCTAGCATGTGACCGGTGGTTCAATCTTCCCTATTTAATTTCTTCCTCTCAACATTTGAATTGCTTATTTTACACGTCCATCAAAGACTTGAACAACTGAAGGTTTCTGGTCAATAAGGTGCAAAAACCTAAATAATTGTAAAACAGAATTCTCACAGCTGTACAGACTACCTACCACTAATCTCCTGATTGTTTTACAACAAACACGACACTACGTATATTGTACGACAAACGTGAACATACTTTAACCTAGTGAAATAAATCTCATTACAGTAGTGCTCTTCTCTCCCTAGGCTTTTGTGGCTCTATTTGAAATCTATTCTCTCTTCCAACCATGTATGTGGCTTCCTTCCCTGTTACCCAAAATCAATAAAATATTAGCATACTTGAGTGGGTACTCAATAAACATTTGTTCAATAAATGAATAAATGAGTGAATAATTATAAAATGTTGGACTAAAGCCCCCTGAGAGGTTTGCATTAGTTTACAGCATTATGCACTTGTATGTTCAGGTATATCTAAATGGGACTTAATAATAGGCATCAAGAAGCAGTTAAATATTAATCTATTTCTGTCTTAATAATTCTACTTCAAAATATGATATAATACAAACTACAACAAATAAACGCTGAGATAGAGTTCACTTACAATCATATCACTAGTATTTACACACTTTAAAATAAGATTTGAAATATTAATACTAATCTGGAAATAATTTATAACCTAAATGTCAACGTGTTTGTAAAATGAAAGGTCTAAATGTAAAGAAGAATACATTACATTAAACTTTAAATGCACGTGTTGACAATGTAATCAACACCACTTCTTAAACACACCTTTGAAAAAAGGTTATACAAAGAGTCTCTATTATATCCAATTAACACGGAGCATCTTAATACAGGACTTTTTTCACTTTAAGATATATAACAAGTAGGCCACAGAGAATATATTAGTAAGAAACTTTACTGGGTATAACAGCTAATATCTATTATCAAATCTTAAGTCTAATAAACACTATAACATGTAACTTTACGAGTAGCGAAAAATTTATTATTTTTAAGGTATGTTCTGATATCTTTGTTTTTCAATTCACTAATTTTTAATTATACTGTTAGAAAATAGCTGGACATAAAATAGTCTGGATATAAGTTTGTTCTTACTGAGTTCGCTGTAAAGAAGTTATGAAATAACTTCTAACAAATAATTCTTTTACCTTAAAGGGAAAATAGTCTTAAATAAACAAAAGAAGTTATACATTTAGCAAACCTAAATGACCAGGGGTTATGTCAAACGTTTAAGAAGTAAATGAAAGTAAATATAAATCGGTAATAAGACGGTCTGTATTAAAATGTAGCTCTAATTTAAACTTATTTACTGAACTTTCCTTTTGTTTCCTATATCGTTGGTTTTTAGTGTAGGCGTGAATGATCCTGTGATCAGTTCAAAAGGGAAGACCATAGCCACGCAAACATCCCTTCCAGTGCCTATCAGCATGTCTTTTATGTCTTGGCGTCCATTTTAGAGCATCAGCGAGGTGGTGTATAAAGAAGCTTAGAAAACAAAGGTTGTCATTTTGGCAACCCAAATGAACATCCAGTGATTTCAATAAAATGAAGATCAAAATGTTGATTAGTAAAAAAGTTGAAGGAACTACTTAAGCTGGACTATGCAAACACCTGTAATGAATTTCACATATTTTAAAATCGTATTTATATACTAAATGCCATCCTCAGAACTGCTGATGTTGTCATGAAAATAGCATAAAAACCATTTAAAACAATTCATTGTCTAAGGCGTACAGTAATATCAAGCTATAAACAACAAAATAAATTCTTTTCTCAAAGGATTCACAGATCCATGATTACATACTCAAAACAAAAGCATGGATCCTGAAGCAGTGTTTTATACTGCCCAAAATGATTAGTGCTTATGTGAATATATATGAATTTCCTGTATTCTTTTAGTATATAAAATGTAAAAGAAAATATATTATTACAGGAAGTCAGAACCTAATCCTACCACTCAAACTCTCTTCTTTAGAAACAGAATCCTCACTGACAATGAGGGTGGTCGACAAAAGTACGTGCCTTACAGTGAACCTCTCCTATAATAATGCTGATTTTTAAGAGCAGAACTATCACAATCCAACCATAACCAGGCCTAATAGGAAGTATTTATTGTTGAGAAATTAGATATCAGGCATATACCTAAGTAAAACACCAGGTAGTATTGGAAAGAAAATTGATGAACTTTCTAGATTTTCCTTCTACTTAAAACATTTTGAGAGAGGCAGGCTATAGTCATCGTTTAATTATACAATCTAATCAGCTAAAAACAATAGAATTTTTCTCCAAGTATTGCAAACACAGCTCACTACTTCTTATCCCAAAGATTTAAATTGCTATTCTCTGCCATTCCCAGCCATTTCTGCCAACATCATAAAAATTACCTTTCATCATTTCCTTCTCACAATGAGAATTCCCTAATCGCACACATCTTTTAGACACATACACCTCCCCACCCACCTCCCCACCCACCTCCAAAAACTGGTTCAGAGCAAAGACACACACAAAAATAATGACCAAGCTCACATTTCTTGTTTGCCCTTCAAGCGAAGTCTGGTGTCTTCAGCTTGCCTTTCTGGTCTTCGGTGTTGTCACTCATTGCTGGGGGATGTAGTTAGGACAGCATGAAGCAGCAGAAATAAAAGCTGTTGCTTTAAGAAAACGTTTTCTTAAACACATGGATAAAACAACTTTGACTCTGACTTCCTGGCTGTGTTGATAAAATCTTAGAAAGGGTCCTTAAAAAGTGAATGTCTACAAATGGGAAAAAACGAAATAAAATAAAATCTAAAAACTTACGTTCTGAACACATTCCGAAGGAGGTCTGATTGGATTTGAAAGCAGGTTTGTACTGATGAACAAAGTTTATTTTGTAGAAAATTAAGTCTCTCTAATTAGAAATTTGCCTTTGCCATCTTCTATATTGTCAATCCTGTCTCTCATAGTATAATCTCATACATGCCAAAAAATCAAATACAGTATTTCCCAAATGCATGGACACTGTGGAAGCTTCATTTTGAAAAAGGCTTTTATTTCCCTTAATACTGGTGACTAAACGTCATTGTATGTGCCAACACTTTCAAATAGCCCAAGAGACTTAAAAAGCCTTCTAAGTTTGAACACCCAAAAGTTCTGAGTTTTCTGTACCCCAGGACGGTTTTCTTTCCTGAAGCTCAAGCCGAGAAAGCAGACAAAAGAAGCTGATTTGACTGTGCTGTGCCAAGTCTTGCCTTTTTTCTTTCCTCAGCTCTCCCTCTGCCTCTCTCCCCCTTCCCTCTCTCTCTTTCTCCCTCTCACTCTTTTGCTCCCAGTATGGCAACCTTCCGAGCAGTCTTGGCGGAGGTCCAGCCTGTGCCAGCCTGTCGGAATTCTTGTCTCCAAAAGATGTCCTTTGCGGATCGATTAATACATCTGAAAACAGGAAACTGTGGTACGGTACCCAAATCCTGGCACCAACAGCATCGACTTCTGCCAAATCACCTTACGGATTTCATGGTAGCCTACCTTTCATCATCATTACTAACATGTTCCCGGAGCAATAATGGAGTACTAGAAGCCATTCGCTGTTCAGCGATAAGGAATCTGTTCCCTAGAAATGTCCATATGCGACATATGCACAACCTGCAGTAAATTAAAATTCTCCTGTGAGAAGAGATGTATGTAACTTTAATAAGCACCACATACTGTATTTCTTTTTATAAGGCTTGCTTTCCCTTGCCCTGCGGCAAAGAATCATGGGAGAACAGAAAAGGAGGCATGCAGACTGAAATTAAAACTGTATGCCCAAATAAGTCATGCTTTATCCTAAGGGAAAAGAGCAGAGTTCTGACTGATCAGCAATTCCTATGCTCAAGGAAACTCTAATATAAACTGTACTTATCCAAAATTTTACTGGAGATGAAGGGGGGAAAGAATTATTTTCAAAACACAATTAAAAGGGAAAAAAAGAGTGGACTGAGTAAAATTAAGCATCTTTTCATATTTTGAAATCAAGTTTCAACACAGCCACTTGTTAACTAAATTCATACTTGTACAATTAATAAGTATAAATAAATACTGTTTATTTTTATTTGTAGCATGCACATCTTTTGAAGCAAAACAGCCGGTCTGTGCTTCACACATGTACCTGTCCTTTGTGGATCAAATAATATATTTGAAAACTGGAAACTTGGGTATGGTATCCAAATCTGGGCACCAACAGCACTGACATCTACCAAATCATTTTCTGATATTTCACTTAAGAAATCATTTTTACCTCTGATGCTTGAAAATACAGAATAGCCAAACTCTATACATGGTTTCATAGGAAGAACCCAGAATAGTAGGTTCTAGTCCTTGGCTCAGTCCTTCTAACTTAGGTAACCTCAAGGTCTTAAATTGCTTGATCTATATAATCCTTCGTTTGCTCTTCTATCAAATATAAAAATCAGTAATTTCCTCCTCTGCGCTCCCAAAACACTCTGTTTATACTTGGTACACCTTCATGCTAACTGTATAATAATTTGTTGAGTATGTGTCCTCTACCAATCAAATGTGTCATCCTCACAGGCAGGACCATTTGTCACCTACCTAAGAAAACTGAAAGTCTTGCATGGAGCCCTTCATATTCAGGGGCTCAACAAGTCTGTTAGGTGAATGAATTATGGGGATCAGTCACATAAATATCACTCTGAAGTTCTATAAAACTATGAAATATAATAATGAAAAACAAAACCACATGCTACTAAATCATAAAGTTGATAGATGAGAGAAATGCTACAGAGATATCATAAGGGTCAGATTAAAGTACTAACGATAAAGTGTTCCATACTATCCTTTCAGATAGGGACTGATGGGCAGGGTAACGGTGGATATGCGATTTCTAATCAAACTGTTGAAAGCTAAAGACAAAGAGAGAATCTTGAAAGCAGCTGGAAGTGACTCAAGTACAAGGAAGCCTCCATAAGAGTAACAGCTGACTGCTCACTGAAAACCATGGAGGCCAGAAGGCAGTGGGATGACACATTCAAAGTGCTGAAAGGAAAAAACCACCCACCAAGAATTCTGTCAGCAAAACTCTCCTTCAAAAATCAAGGAGACATTAAGACATTCCCGGATAAACAAAAACAGAGTTTATCACCAGCAGATCTGCCCTACAAGAAATACTAAAGGAACTTTTCCTTCAGGCTGCAAAGAAAGGAGATTAGACAGCAACTCAAATCCACATGAAGAAATAAAGAGCGCAAGTAAAGGTAACCACAGAAGCAAATGTTAAAGACAGTAGAAATATATTTTTTGCTTGTAACTTTTTTTTTCTTTTATCCGATTTGAAAGACAACAGCATAAAGCAATAATTATAAGTCTATGTTGATGGGCACATAATGTATGAAGATGTCATTTGTAACAAGAGAATAAAGGAGGGATGGAACAGAGCTACAAAGGAGCAAAGTTTTTATATACTACTGAAATTAAGTTGGTATTAATCTGAATTAGACTGTTATAAATTAAGATGTTAACTGTAATGCCCAAAGCAATCACTAAGAAAACAACAAGGGAATTAAATTGTTACCATGGAAAAATATTATTTAACACAAAAGAAAGCAGTAATGGAAGAACAAAGAAACAAAAAAGACAAAGACATATAGAAAATTGCAAAATGGCAGAAGTAAACCCAACCTTATTAGTATTTAATTAAATTTAAATAAACTAAAGTCTCCAATTAAAAGACAGAGACTGGCAGAATGAATAAAAGGAAATGATCCAACTATATGCTCTCTATAAGAGACACACTTTAGATTTAAAGAAACAAATAGGTTGAAAGTAAAAGGATGGAAAAATATATACCAAACAAATAGCAACCAAAAGAAAGCTGGAGTGGTTATACTAAGATCAGATAGAATAAATGTTAAGACAAAAATTATTACTAGAGAAAAATAAGGACAATTATAATGATAAAAAGGGTCAGTTAATCAAGAAGATACAACCATTATAAACATAAATACACTTAAGAGCCCCAAAATGCATAAAGCAAAAAATGAAATAATTAAAGAAATAGACAATTCAACAAATAGACAATTCTCCAAAAAGAGTCAGAGACTTAAGTACACAACTGAATAATGGATAAAATAACTAGATAGATATTCAGCAAGGAAATAAAAGACTTGAACAACACTGTAAAGTAACTAGAACTAACAGACATCTATACAGTACTGTCCTCAACAGCAACAGAATGTACATTCTTCTCAAATGCACACAGAACACTCTTCAGGACAAACAATATGTTAGGCCATAAAACGAGCCTCAATAAATTTAAAGGAACTGAAATCATACAAAGTAATTCTCCAACCACAGTGGAATAAAAGTAGAAACCAATAACAGGAAAAGAAGATTGGGAAAATCACAAATATATGGAAATTAAATAATGCTCCTAAATAACCAATGAAGAAACAATAAAGACTAGAGTGGAAATAAATGAAATAGAGAATAGAAAAACAATACAGAAAATCAGACAAAGATGCTGCAAGAGAACTACAGACCAATATCCCTTATGAATACAGATGAAAAATTCTGAACAAAATACTAACAAACTGAATGTAGCAACACATAAAAAGGATTATACCAGGAATACAAGGTTGGTTCAACAGAGAAAAATCAATCAAGGTAATATACTATATTAATAAAGGACAGAAACCACTTATATCGCATCTGACAAAACCAAAAACAACACCTTTCATGATTAGAAATTTGGATCTACATAAAGAAAGGAAGAGCACTGAAGAAGGAACAAGTGAAGGTCAAATAAAAACTTATATTGTTCTTATTTTTAACTGATCTAACAGATAACAGTTCAAAATAATAGCAATAATGTACTCAATTATATATGCTTATGTATATACATATATGTATATATGCTGATGTATGCTAATGTACAATATAAGTGAAATGAATGACAGCAATGATTCAAGAGACAGGAAGGAGGATTTAGGATTATTTTGTTATTATAAGGTATTTGCACTACCCATGAAGGAGTATGATGTTATTTGAAAGTGGATTTGGACTAGTTGTATAACGGATATACTGATAAAGGCAAGAAAACTGAATCATACAAAATGCTCAATTAAAACCACAAAAGGCAGGAAAAAGAATAGAAGACAAAAACAGGAACACAAAACAAGGCAACAAATAGAAAATAGTAACAAATATGGTAGATATTTATCCAACTATATCAATAATCACTTTGCACATCAATAATCTACATGCACCAATAAAAGACAGAGATTGTCACAGTGGATCAAAACATATTTCTACACAAAAACTTGTACACAAATGTTCATAGCAGCATTATTCATAATAGCCAAAAAGTGAAAACAATCCAAGTGTCCATCAACTGTTGAATAGGTAAACAAAATGTGTTCTATCCATACAATGGAATATTATTCAGCAATAAAAAGGGATGAAGCACTATTACATGCTATAACATGGATGATCTTTGAAAAATTTATGCTAAGTGAAAGAAGCCAGACACAAAAGTGCACATATTGTATGCTTCTATTTATATGAAAGGTCCAGAATAGACAAATCCATAGACACAAGACTAGTGGTTGCCAGGGGCTGGGCAGCGAGAAGAACAGCGAGTGGCTGCTCATAGGTACAAGGTTTCCTCTTGGAGCGATGAACATGTTGTGGAATTAGTGGTGATGGTTGCACAACCTAGTAAATAGACTAAAAACCACTGAATTATATACTATAGAATGGTGAATTTTATGGTATGTGAATTATATCTTGATAAGCAAAAACGGTGCAGTCCATCTTTCCAGTATTTCTGAGTGTTGTAAATGATTATACCCCATGGTAAACCCTCAAAAACCCTTTCAGCCCCTTACATAAAGGAAACACTATACATTAGCTCTTCCCATGCAGTCTGATCCCAGAGGTCTTACCAAGGCCTTCTCAGTGCTAACCCATGATCTGACTCAACCCTTTAATCCCTGCCTCTCCTCCACCTCCTTGTGGTTCCCTCTCCCAGCTACCCACTTAAATAGGACACTACTCTCTGCACCCACACGAGATATTGATCATGTGTGTACTGTTTATCTGATTCACTGGTGGCCTCAAAATCTTCTACTGATTCAAGCTCTCAGATAGAATGTACAGTCAGAAGGGACTGATTGTCAGAAGTTTTATCTAACCTACAAGTTAGTGGTTGCAGATAGTAGCATGGTTAAGTCTTTCTACAGACTCAGCAGAAGTATATTGAGGGTAGCAGAAGAAACAGGGGGTCAAAATGCACAGACTTCCTCTAAACCTGTGGTTTTTCAAACTTCCTTGCAGGGATCCTTGGAGATGCTGCAGGGCTTTCACAGAGGACAAAGAAAAGATAAACAGGCAAGGTTCCAGGGCATCACGCCTGCATCGACCAGAGTAGTTCTGCTTTTGTGATGTGTGTATATGGGGTTCACACAGATTTTGTTTGACAAAGAAGTTTTTCTTAAAAAAAAATTTAAAATCCTTTACTTTAAGCCAATCTGGGAAAATACTCCCTAATGAGCTAAGGTAACAATAACTTCTAAGGTTGTAGCCCTCTCAGAATATTTACAGTATGAGCTAATGTTGTCATCTGAAATGTAAGACAGTCATGGGGAGCTACAGCCTAACCATATCGAGATTATATCTACCTTGTCCACAAGATAGAAAACTGAGTTACTGGACCATTTACCTACTTCCCTTTGCTCCCTAGATTTATATCTTTAGATCTATAATCTGAAACCCCAAAGAGCATGAATCTGGTCTTCTTTCCCAGCTATTCATTAAGTCTTGAATACAGTCATCCACTCAGGACTAACTCTCTCAAGCATTATCTGAACAATGACTACGTGCCAGGCGTGTGCTGAGGACATGGAGCCCCTGCCGTCATGGGGCTGGTATGTAAACAGCTGGTATGTAAAATTTCAGGTCATCCATCAGCTATGAGAGAATTATGTCCACAACATCCTACAGACACGGGAAAGAAAGAACGTGCTGAAGGGTCATCTACCCACCAACAAAAAGTCAAATACATTTTACTCTAGTTAGAATGAAGAGAGAAGTTTAAAAAGTATACTCAATCATTTTATACACATTTGTTGTGTTCACGTTATGCTTGAAGAAGTAAGCTAACACTCTGGGGAATCCAGAGGCACATCACAAATCACCCCAGCCCTCAAGAAGCTTAAAGTCTAGTATGAAGATAAGACACTTACAAAATATTACACTTTACGTGATAAATATTATTTAAACATCTCCCCAAATCCTAACTCTTCCATGTTCCTTCCTGGTGTCATGATATAAAAGATAAATTGCCTTTCTACAAAGTTCGAATGTGAAATTGTGATGGCCATCCTTCCTAAAGCCAATCCAAATTATAACCACTCTCTCTTTCCTCTCTCCTGCCCTCTCTCTTTCTCCTTCTTTCTTATTTCTCCTCTCTCTCCCTTCTCTAACATTACACACTTAGTTGTTACCTGCATTCATTGATTAATTAAGTCAGTATTTACTGAGCACTTGCTTATGTACAAACTATGGGGTTAGAAGCCACCATGAACACAAAAATGAAATAAACAAAAGGTAATCATGCATTAATAATAATAATCATGATAATAAGCACTTTCACATTCCTTAATTCATTCACTCATCCAACCTTTGGAGGAAGACAGGTGTTATTTTACTTTACAGATGAGAAAACTGACATCAAAAGAAGTTATGTGACTTGTCCAGACCATCAGACACATATCTAGAGTACAGAAAACTGAAGCAACTATTCCAGGTTCCATTACTTAAGGAACTCAGGAAGACCCAATGAACACAGGTGGCCTCATACATCCCACTACCTACTTAACAATCCCTCTGAATGGTTAATAGGCACCTCAAAGTCCACTTGGCCAAAACAGAAATCTTGATTTTTCTCAGAAAAGTTCATTCCTCTCTCAGCCTCCATTAAATGACAATACCAAACGCTCAGTTGCTCACTGAAAATCCAAGAGTCATCCTTGATTCATCCTCCCTCACCCACTAGAAAGGCTAAGGGGGAAAAGATTACAGCAGGTGCTGGTAAGGATGCTGGAAACCGAAACCTCATACGCTGTGATGGGAACGTACAATGGTAAACAGCCTCACAGTTCCTTTAAGAGTTCTACTTATACTCACCACAGGAACCAGCAATTTCCACCCCTAAGTCTATGGGTGAGAAAACATACGTCCACACAAAGACCTGCACATGAATATTCACTGGAGAATTATTCTTAACAGACAAAAACTGGAAACAATCCAAAAGTCCACCATGTGGGGAACGGATAAACAAAATGCGGTCTACCTTTCACTACCACACAATAGAAAGGCACAAATTACTAACACACGCAACAACACGGATGAACCTCAGAAACACTGTACTGCGGGAAAGAAGCCAGACAAGACTACACATAGCATGACTCCATGTCTGTGGAACACATTTAAAAGACAGAACGTTTCAACCTACAGAAACAGAAAGCAGATCGTTTGCGGTGCGGGTCTGGGGTAGGAGAGGGGATTGACGGCAAACGGGCGGGAGAGAACTTTGGGGGCTAATGGAAGTGTTTTCACCTGAACTGCATTGACTGTTTCACCACTGTATCAATTTATTAAAAATCATCAAACTGTACACTCAGCACAGGTGAATTTTATGGTATATAAATGATACCTCAATACGGAACAATTCACATGTTTAGCAACATTTTCTGCATCCAAGACACGGTATTAGGCCCCAAAGGGGAGACTGACCAAGACACTGTCCCCACCCTGAAGGAGCTCTCAGCCCCTTTCTTCCAGTTGCAGAAACAGAAGATGCACATGGACGTAACAGATATCACACATCAAAAAATGACTGCCCAATACCTGGAACAGGCAATGAACGTGATGAAGTCTGGAGGAAGGAGAGAGACGGGGAGTGAGGTGTTGGGGAGGCCTTACGGAGGAGGTTAGTTTTAACTAACCTTTGCAGGATGAATGATAATCAGAAAAGTGGAACCTGGAGGGCAGTGTTGAGGAAAAACCCAAAGGCGGGAATGAGCGAGACGCGTCAGCAATCGGTGAGGCAGTCTGGCTGAAACAGAGGCCCGTGAGAACAGAAAGGGTCCTGACAGCCATGAAGCCCGAAGCCTGTGCCCTCTCATGGTGTTTCCTCAAACCTCAGGCATCTGGGCACCACGTTTATGATTTCTGCCATATTTAAAATTATAGCATGACTTGTGCATTATTGGCCTAACATTCTTTAAACTCGCTTATTTTACCTAGATTCATTCCTAAAGGAGACTTTATAATACAACTAGACAATGAAAACCAGCATTATTTGCGAGACATACTAAATACTGTAAAAATGGGTGTTATTAAATTGCGGAAGCCTGAAGCTGTCCCTAAGCTGGAGGCCTATCTCTTTTAAGAAGAAAGATTAACAAGTGCTGGAGAAGGGTCAGAAACAGTCAACATTCAAACACCAAACTGACACTTTCACCTTGATACAATCAGGATAGTTGAAAAAAGTAATAGTTTTCTCACCGTGGTTCAGTGTCATTTACTGCCATACCCTTGAACCATTTAATATCACCCTGTGTTAGGAGTCCCACATTGTGGAAAATGTTGGTCTACAGTAAATCTTAGAAGGGGGGATAGAGGGGATGATAACAATAATTAATATTTATTTAGCATTTACTATATGCCAGACACTGTTCTAAACACTTCTCATTTTATTTCATTTAATCCTCATAATAATAATACTACCTCATAAGGGTATTATCAACCCATTTTTCAGGCTAAGAAACTGAGCCATACAGAGCTTAACTAACTTGCCCAAGGTCATACAACTTGACCAAAGTCACATAGTTAATAAATGGCAGAGGGACTTCCCTGGTGGCGCAGTGGCTAAGAATCTGCCTGCCAGTGCAGGGGACATGGGTTCGAGCCCTGGTCCGGGAAGATCCCACATGCTGCGGAACAACTAAGCCCGTGCGCCACAACTACTGAGCCTGCGCTCTAGAGCCCACGAGCCACAACTACTGAAGCTCGCGCACCTAGAGCCCGTGCTCCACAACAAGAGAAGCCACCGCAATGAGAAGCCCGCACACCGCAACGAAGAGCAGCCCCCGCTCGCCGCAACTAGAGAAAGCCCACGCACAGCAACGAAGACCCAATGCGGCCAAAATAAATAAATAAAATAAATTTTTTTAAAAATAAATAAATAAATAAATGGCAGAGCTGGAACTGAACCCAGGCAGTCTGTCTCCAGTCTATGAACTTAACCACTACAATTGAGCTGATTCTCATGCAAAATGATATTTCAGGAAGATTTATCTGGCTATGATTTGTTTGCTGAACTAAAGGAGAGAGGCCAGGAGACTACTGCAATGGCCCAGGCATCAGAGCCCATGGGCCAGCTGGGCCTGGGGGCTTAATTGCCATTTGCCGTGGGCAGCAGAGGGCAGCAGAGGGCTGTGGAGGAAGAGCTGGGCCCCCCACCCAGACTTCCGGCCAGGGGCTTCCAGTGGAGAAGGGAAACAGGGCTAAGGCCCAAGTCAGAGGTGCAAAGCCTATCCCGGAAAGAGCAGAGCTGGGGACACCACCATCCATAGGGGACCAGGAGAAGTCACCCCTGGATGTGAGGACAAGCCCAGAGAGAAGGCAGAGGTGTTGGAGAAGCAGCGTCTCAGAGCGGCCAGGTGGCTGAAACACCAGACCCTGCCCCAGGTTCTTGGGCTGCCACCGAAGACCCTCTCACACTCTGACACGGTCCAAGTTCTTCCACATTTCACTTCCAAACGTAACAGTGACATCATGACCTCTTTTTTTTTTATTTGTAAATGGATTTCAGGTCTTTCAAGAGTAGGAAATTTGGCTGTACCTTGCCCTAAACCTCCTTCTTTAAATTCAAAATATGCATTTAGGACTGGTATCTAGTTCCCAAAGTGTTTTAAAATTAAAATTAAGAAACACATTCAAATGGCATTTCCAAGCTTCTGACAGGTCTGAAATATCCTGAACACAGACACCAGTCATCCACAGACATCAAAATTGTTTTATTACCTTAAATCTTCCAAAAGCGTTGCTTGAAAAAAAAATAAGATAGCAGATAAAATTGTCAGAATAAGAAAAAAAGAAAACCTCCTTGAAGAAAATGTTCTATGCATGGAAAAAGAAAGACTAAAAAAATTAAGAACAAAAATAACTGATCTGTACTGACTGATTTGATGCTAAACTCAGGCTTCATTTAAAAAGTAGAAAAATTCAACATTGTAGGTTTGTGATTTACTCTTGAAAAAATATGATTTCTTATTTCCCAGGAGAAAAGCTTTAATAGTATCAATAGATTTCTCTGGATATCAAATATTTCTCCATTATTGTGAGTAAATTATCTTTAGATCAAAATTAGATGGATTAAATTTCCCTTAAAATACCCAAGAGATTTTAAAAATACAAGGAAACGTGTCACACACCCCAAAACAATATTTTATCCGAATACCTCCATGGAAATATCTCCCCATTAGAATAATTAGCCAGAAAACAAAACTAACCTGAGTTTTAGATGTACTAAGTTCAAAATACCTTATTAAAACTCGATCGTCATTTGCTGATGCTAAGATGAAATTCATAATCTTTGGTGCACTTTAAAAATCCCTGGAAATATGCATTTACATTTCTGTTTTTAATCTGGAAAAAAAAATGTGTCTGAATTAGTGATAAGTTGGATAGGAGTCTGAATTTTCTTTTTATTATTACTCAGCCATAAAAAGAAACGAAATTGAGTTATTTGTAGTGAGGTGGATGGACTTAGAGTCTGTCATACAGAGTGAAGTAAGTCAGAAAGAGAAAAACAAATACAGTATGCTAACACATATATATGGAATCTAAGGAAAAAAAAAAAGGTCATGAAGAACCTAGTGGCAAGACGGGAATAAAGACACAGACCTACTAGAGAATGGACTTGAGGCTATGCGGAGGGGGAAGGGTAAGCTGGGACAAAGTGAGAGAGTGGCATGGACATATATACACTACCAAACGTAAAATAGATAGCTAGGGGGAAGCAGCCGCATAGCACAGGGAGATCAGCTCATCTGGTGCTTTGTGACCACCTAGAGGGGTGGGATAGGGAGGGTGGGAGGGAGGGAGATGCAAGAGGGAAGAGCTATGGGAACATATGTATATGTATAACTGATTCACTTTGTTATAAAGCAGAAACTAACACACCATTGTAAAGCAACTATACTCCAATAAAGATGTTAAAAAAAAATAAAAAATAAAATAAAATAAAATACAAATTTCCCTTAATATCAAGATAGACACAAAATATTGTTTCTAAAAAGCTTTCTATTTGTGCTTTAATTATTTTTAATTTAAATTGAGCTAAACTAGGGCAGGTAGCTATATATTTGTTATTTTTTTTCTAATCAGCAATATAAATTATTTTTTTCTACTCGAGTTACTTTTTAAAAATCTGAAAGGTTACTTCTTCGCCCTAAAACTTGTTTTGATAAACAATTTTTTTAAAAATAAATAAATACAATATATACAACGAAGAATGTAAATAACAGTAAGCACTTCCAAATTCTTAAAAAATTCACTCTCGCATCAGTGCCACAAGGTTCCTGGCTTAACTATTCTCATCTATGCTATCTTTGTCTTCCTGACTGAACTATAAACTCCTTAAGAGAAGAAATTATTAACTTTTTAAATCATCCATTAGCACCACACTGACCCATCTATTTGCTCAGTAAGTATTTACTGAATACCTACTATGTTCAAGGCACCTTGCTGGCAACACAGCAATAAGGTAATGAAGCGGAAACAGTCCTTGCCTTCAAAGATGTTACTGTCCAGAGGGAGGTGGGGAGACTGATAAAATGTACACAAGACTAAGAGGTTCACAAATACCCCTCAGTGGGAAGAAGGGCCCTCTAGACCCAATCGCTCTTTACCATCCCCTCTCCACAGTCTCAAATCTACTTCATTTGGCAGCCAGTTGAAGCTCCAATACTACAAAATTTAATCCCAGATCAACGCAGGAAAAGTCCTTGGTCTCTGAGAAAACAACGTGATATGGTTTTTGAAAGAGAAGGTGAGACCCTTAGATCTGGATATTAGCTGGAACCCATGTCACAGAGAAGCGCTAGATCTGTTCCGTGTGAGAAGATTTACATTTTCTTAGAAAGAGGCTGAAAGAAGTGAGGAATGAGGGACTTCCCTGGTGGTCCAGTGGTTAAGACTTCGCCTTCCAATGCAGGGGGTGCGGGTTCGCTCCCTAGTCAGAGAGCTAAGATCCCACATGCCTTGCAGCCAAAAAACCAAAACACAAAACAGAAGCAGTATTGTAACAAATTCAATAAAGACTTCAAAAATGGTCCCCATCAAAAAAATCTTAATAAAAAGAGAAAAAAAGAAGTGAGGAATGAGCAGTGGGGGAAGCGAGAGGAACCAGAAAGGTGTAGGCTTGGCCCTGCGTCGGGAAGCAGCCTGGAGGGCTGGCCAAAGGTGCTGGGGAGCTGGACTGTGCACAGGGTTTTCACCCCTTGGCTCTGCCCTGTGCAGTCAGACCCTCCTCCAGCGCTTCTGCCCCAACCTTCAGTAAAGTCTGCAACATCCTCACCTGTGCTATGTGGGGTTCCATAGATATAATGCTAAAGCGGTCAATTCGGTGTGAAAAAGAGAGAGTACCTGGGGATGCAGGAACCGGGAGGCAGAGGTAACCAAGACAACACAAGCATCCCACACACACTACAGAATTTAGAGGACTCTTAAGGATGGCTTTGGACTTCTGTGGTTTGGAACTGAGGTTTGAGTCAAGAGGAGGAGGCCCCCAAATGCAAGTAGTTATACAGTCAGCTAGGCGAGATTCAGACCACCAAAGGGGTGCCAGCAGCTTCAAAGGAGGACCCCTACACATGGTCTCATTCAGACTAGCCCCGGTGATGCCTCCTGATCAACCCCTTCCTGACGGTGATCTGGGACTGCCCTCAGACTGGATCTGTGCACAGCCCTACCTAGGTCTGCCACCTCCTGCAGTGTTGACCTGGCCCTATCCTGCCCCAGCGCTACTTCTGCTTCGATCTGTGTTGTGACATCTTGCCCAAGCATTTCCCCAGCACCCAACCTCAACCTGCCTCTGCAGCCCATTAACTACTTCTCTTTCCAGACTGACAGTTTATAGGACAAGGGCTGGCCACATGGGCACTGCAAAAGACCTGGCCACAGTAATTAGAGGGCACTAGACTTTGGAAGGAAAAACTGTAGACAAATTTCACATTTAGGAGACAGAGTTACAGGCGACTACAGGACCAACAGTCTGCAAAGAACAAGGTCCACATTCAGTCTGTGTGGGAAGGACTTTGCTCATTAAGAAAACCACGGTGTACTTCTACTTCTAAACTCCCGTGGGTTTGCTTCAACTATACTTTCAAATATTCAGATATAGGAAAAAAGGTTGGTCTCTAAGAATTTTCAAGAATAAAACCAGATATATAGATTTTTTTACTCTGTAAGAAGCTGTCCCACCAAAATAAAATAAGGAAGGATAAAGTTAGTTTGGAGGCAGAGAGATGGATTCACAGTTGCCAAAGTAACTTCCTCTAGATTGAGAAAGAGGCCATCAGGAAACATTGTAACTGTATTTGCAACCATGTTGCATGGCTCCATTTTCTCTCCCTTTCTCTGCCTTTTCCTCAAGGGGAAAAAAGAACAGAAGAGAAAAGGGGCAAAATGCAAGTACAACTATGCAATATGCAAGAAAGATGCAGGGCCCAGAGCTGGAGTTAATAAGCTTCTGAGGAAGGAGATTAATTCTGAAGGTAAGAGAGGAAATCGTAAGCATAATGCAAAGAAAGCACTGTAAGTCTTTGCATGAATAGAAAAGAACCTCCAGGAACTTTGCTTCCAAGCCCTTTTTATAGATAAGCCAATCTGCGGCCAGAGAAGGTAAGTAAATTGCCCAAAGTTACACAGCGCATTAGTGGCATAGCCAAAACCCCAAAAGCATGAGCCTACCTTCAGTGGTCACTCCGAGGGGCTGCAGTGGCTTCTCACCTTGGATTTGGTGAGCAGAACAAAAGTGGCCATACGAGAAAAGCTTTAGCTGGCTCGTGGGAGTCGCTGTATAAGCCATAAACCCTGTGATTATTAACTTCAGAAATGCAAAATATAGAAGACTAGTAAAAGTTTTCCTTGAAGTAGGAAAAAAGAAAGGGTCAAGCTTTTATGATGCAATACTCGATAATAGTTGGGCTTAACAACAAAGCTGTCAGTTTATACCAGGAGCTTGGATCTCTGCAAATATCATCTCTTCTAGCCAGGAATGCTCTAACTGGTGATGCTACTTTAATAGAGAGCTTTATTTTTCTAGAAAAAAAAAAAAAAGAAGAAGAAGAACCAGACCAGATTGCTGAACCAGGTTCTACCACTCATCTGGTTCTCAAAACCTAAATGTATACATGCCACATGCCTGGAGGGAAATGCTCAAAGTCTGTGGGTGAGGCCGTGGAGAAGCAAATCTACAGCCTCCCAGGGCCCTGTGGCAGGGTGGGCTTCCCGGTCAGCTCCTTAATTGCAGTTTCCACCTCCTGTCCCTAGAAGAGAGGCACCCAAGCCCTGGGAAGGTCAGATCCTACCCCAGGGAACCAGCAGTGACAGGGCAGTCACAGTAGACAGTCTAGCTCTGGCAGGAGCCCTGTGAAGGGGGCTGAAGCAGCTCCTAGACAAGGGTGCAGGGGGAGATGACCCCTGGTGAGCATACAGCACCCACCCTATCACTCTCACCCAGGGCACCAGGTGTACGTAGCATATGCCTACAAAGACTGCCCATACCCAGCATCTCTCATGTTATGGCTTCCACTGCTGTCTCCAACATGGCTTATTACACTCAATATCATGCTGGCTGACAAGAGGAGGAGGAGAAGGAAGGAGGAGGGAGGGAGGGGAGAAGGAGGAAAGGGAGAGGGGGAGGAGAGGAACAGAGAGGAAGTAACGAAACTGCAGAGACATCTTCATTGCTCACCTCTCCCCCTCCAAAGAGGACAGTTACAAAATACTTACTGGAAAGTGGTAACTAACTTTTCCCACAATGGCCTTGTATCAATTCTAAATCAAAAAACTATTCTGTGTGTTTCATTTCCTGTGCCACTGTTCTTGATAAAAACTGGTTGGGCTTGCATCCCAAAACCTTCAAAGAACTAAGCATGAAAGTGAAAAACTTAGTAACAACACAGGGCGAATACAATGCCCTGAGACGTGGCTTGATACATGTAAATCATGCAGTTACAAGGTAAAGAGCATTAGGAAGGATTAACACAAA
The DNA here is from genome assembly GCF_028023285.1 of Balaenoptera ricei. Classification (NCBI taxonomy): domain Eukaryota; kingdom Metazoa; phylum Chordata; class Mammalia; order Artiodactyla; family Balaenopteridae; genus Balaenoptera; species Balaenoptera ricei. Next base: position 9,688,301 of record NC_082644.1, read on the forward strand.
GCTGCAGATGGATGGCTGGGCCCAATGGCCAACAGGAGTTTCTTCCTAAATGGACAATAAGAAGGCACCACCCCCAGACCCCTCGTGGTACTCACGAAACCCAAAAGGACAGGATTGTAAGCAATCCATTAACAGACAAACCTCACAAGGGGAGAGAGGAGGAGAGGAAAAGAGGGGGAAAGAGGGGGGGATGGAGGGAGTAAGGAAGGAAGAGGAAGCAGGAAAATAACCATGAAATAAAAGAACAAAAGAGGAGTGGTCGTCAAGCAGATAAGAAGCCACATGTAAAATGACAAAAAGCGGCACAAATTTAAGTGGACATCGTTTCTCTAACATCCTCCCATATCTTCCCCCTTAAGAATGTATGCATTCTTGAGTCACTCCTATCTTTTAAAACTACCTCCCTTTTGAACTTAACTGTTGCCCTATTTCCTTTCCACTCCAGCCAACCTTGCTGAAAGAGAAGATGGAATCCGTTCTAGTCTCCACTTCCTGACCACCGAACCCCAGTCCCCAGCTCCTGCCCTCCCGTCCCCACTCCCAGCAAAGCCAGTGGTTACGGCTGACGATCCTGTCTTCTCCATAGTCTCTGCCCTCTCGGTTTCTTGAGTACTCCTTTCTCTTCTCTAACAACCTTTTCAATGTATCCCTAGTGGCTCTTCTTCCTCTGCTCTTAAGTGTTGGGATTCCACCACACTCCATCCCAAGTTCCTCTTCTCTCTCCTGCTGACGCTGCGCACTTCGGAGCAGCTGTGTGCAGACACCCTGGGGAAAGGCGCTGGCCTCTGCAAGAGGGAACACAGAGCTGGGAGGCACTCTAACAGCAACAACCGCAGCCGCCACTGCTGCCAAGGGCTCCACAAACACCCCAATAAAGAGTCACCCACGCCGTACACCAGAAGCTAATACAACATTGTAAATCAACTGTACTTCAAAAAAAACAAAAAAACAAAAAAAACTTCCCTGGTGGTCCAGTGGTTAAGACTCTGCACTTCCAAGGCAGGGGGCATGGGTTGGACCCCTGGTCGGGGAATTAAGATCCCACATGCTGTGCGGTGCAGCCAAATAAATAAATAAATAAATGGATCACCCAGGCTCTGCTCGAACGCTTCTACTGACAGGGAGCTCGTCGACCAGAAAGCAGGTCACCTGTGAGAGGCCGGAGCGGGCAGTCAGGAAGGATGCATCTCCAGGGAGTGGGGGGTGGAGGCTGGGTACACGCACGCCCGTGCTGGCCACCCAAAGTCCTCTGAGAGGTGTATGGCCTTAAGTAGTGATCAACCTCCCTGCCTCACAGGTGGATCCAGCGCCCATCCTTCTGGAAGGAAGGCTGGCCCAGGAAAGGAAATGAAGTCGAGTCTGGGGTCACGACGGGCCTGTGGCCGGGGTAGCCTCCCTGACCCACACCGCAGCTCTTCTGGTGAGCATGCGGATAAGACAGCCAACAGCCACTGTTACAGGACAGGGGCAGCGACACAGCAGGAAGCTGTTCCCTAAACGTCCCCACTGGAACATCCTACTGCGAACGAAGCATTCTGCGCATCTGTCGAGAGCCGGCCAGCACACTGGCTCTTTCCCCATGACCTCATCTATTCCCAGGAACATCCATTTGAGGCAGGTGCCGCTGTTTCCGTTTTACAAATGAGAAAACTGGGGCAAATCTGTTCAAGGTCACACAGCTGGTAAGCACATGAAGTGAAGTTCAGAGTCACTGTCCGAAAGTTAAATGCCTGTGCTTTCCACCCAACCAACTCGCCCCTCACTAAACAATACATTTCTGAATACTGCCTATTGATAGCGAGGTGGCAAACATCTACCTATGGTCATGAACGGTCCTGTAGAGAGAGATAATAAACAGGCGTTCATTTCCCAGCACCATACGCTGCAGCGTAAATGAGTTTCCATATCTTGGGATTAAGTCAAGAGAGGAAAGTGGTACCCTTGGCAGAAAAATATGAATGATACTAAAGGAATGCCGCAAGCTCAATAAATCCAGAGACTAAAATTGCTATGTGAACTCTGTAGTAGTTATGCTGGTACTGATAACCTTACAAAAGCTCTTAGTGGAACTTGTTAAATCATAAAATCATCTCTTGATTCTAGAACATAATACAATGCCTTTTTTATGTAAACACAACCTTGGGAAAAGTGGAGATGACTTCAGGTCTTTTTAAGATATTTCCTCTGTCACACTGGGAACCATTTCCTTCACCCACCAATATTTTCACATATTTGCAGAGACACTTCTCTGCCATAAATATTAAACACAAATCACAGTGTAGCAGCTAAGAGCTCGGATCTCCTCTAACAACTATTATGAAAGTCAGCCACTGGGTCCTCACAAGCGGTCATAATCAAATTTCTAAAGATGGATAGTTTGTGCTGGAAGGTAAGTTAAAAACAGAACATCCATTTATTGAGATTCATTAATATTACTATCTATTGACCTGTACCATACTAAAAGGATTTTATTGAACAGACAACTTGCAAACTTAATACTACACAGAATATTAGCTCAATCATTCTTTCATTCATTTAACTAATAATTAATGTGTAACATAAACATGCACAGGTATAGAGCTTTACAAATAAACTACTTAAACAAATTTGTATACTACTTATATGAATAAGTAAATAAGCCCTCACTAAACTTAAAATACTGTTATAGAGAAATATATAAAGTTAAATCAGTATTATAAAGTTAAACAATAAGACAACAATATAAGATGTCTTCAAAGAATAAGACTGCAAACCCAATGAATAGTAAAGAAAAAAATGCTCAAGGTTCTAAGAGATGAGGGTCAAATGTGTTGGGGCGTAAGAGAAGACACTGCTGAGGGCAGAGGTGGTAATAGGTAAAAGGAAGCTTGGTGAAGAGAAAAAACAGAGGTATTGATATTATTGGTCAAGGCATGTTCTAGAGAGAGTAGGTGAAGGAAATTGACCAAAATGTGTATGCAGAGATGCAGGATTAATAATCAATAAGTGCAAAACCACAGTGGTTTACCTTTCAGTGATCAAAGGAACATATTCGCTTATCTCCTAACTTAAGGACTCAGGTCATCGTTTATCCAGGTCCTCATTTTCAACCAAAGCAACAACTTGTCAAAACTTTAAAACTCCCTTAGAAAAACGAACATAATAAATATGTACCTACAATGGAAAGAGTCACTGAGTTTAGAATGCCACGCTCCACTGGACCCTTTAGAGATCACTGAAGTCATGATTCATCCCATCGTGTAAACATTCTCAAACACAGCAATGCAGACAACATACAGTAAGAGTCAGGGAATCTGGGCAGGAAAGAAGGGCCAGTGCAACGCAAGTAATTTGTTCAGGTGGATGGTCAAGGTAAGGAGCTAACAGTAGTTACCAGATAAGAACTACCCAAAATACTACTGCTGATAGAAATACAGACATGTTACAGTAGGGGAGCCCTTTGGAAGTCAGCCAGATCTACACACATCCATACTCTGCTTTCTTTTGAGGTGGGCACTGCCAACAACTCAGGGTCTAAGTTTTGGGCAATGGAAGATGCATGTGTAGAGTAATTAAGAGTTTGTAACCATCTTACAATATCAAGAGATAGGAGGAACCAAAAGGAAGATGTCGTGAAACTACATCAGCAGTCAGAAAACCTTTTCTATAAAAGGCCAGATAATAGATATTTTAGGCTTTGAGGGTCACATGATCCCTGTCACAAATACTCAGTTCCGGTATTGTACTGTGAAAGCAGACATAGACAGCAGACGAACCAATAGGCATGCCTGTGTCCCAATAAAAATTTATTTACAAAAACGGGTGGTGGAAGACTCATTTATAATAAAACTCTCAGCAAGTTAGGAATAGAGGGGAATTACAATAATGAGCATTTGCAAAAAATCTACAGCTAACGTCACACTTAACAATGAAGGACTGAAGGCTTTTCCCCTAAGGTTTGGAACACAGGATTTCAAAACACGGTGCTTCAGCAATTGGATATCCATAGGCCAAAAAAAACAAAAAGGAACCTCGAACTATATCTCAAACTTTAAACAAAAATTAACTCAAAATGGATCACAGTCTCACATGTAAAATGTAAAACCATAAAACTTTCAGAAAAAAATAGGAGAAAATCTTTGGACTCAGGCTAGGCAAAGAGTTCTTAGGCTTAAAAAAAGCACGATCCATAAAAGGAAGAACTGATAAATTGGAACTCATCAAAATTGAAAACTTTTACTCTGCAAAGGCTCTACTAAGAAGATTAAAAAATAAGCTACAGGCTAGGAGAAAATATTTGCAAGCCACGTATCTGACAAAGAACTAATACTTAGAATATATAAAGAACTTTAAAAAATGAGCAGTAAAAGGGCAAATAATCCGAATAGAAATGTCTAACATTTTACCAAAGACATTTCGTTGAAGAGGATACACAAATGACATGAAAGCGCCTGAAAAGGTGTTCAACATCACTAGCCTTGAGGGAAATAAAAATTTTAACCATGATGAGATATCACTACACACCTATCAGAATGGCTAAAATAAAAAATGGTGACAACATCAAATGCTGGCAAGGATGAAGAGACTGAATCACTCAGACACTGCTGATAGGAATGTAAAATGGTACAACCACTCTGGAAAATATTCTGGCATTTTCTTATAAAACTAAACATGTGACTACCGTATGATCCAGCAATTGCACTCTTGGGCCTTGATCGCAGAGAAATGAAAACTATGTTCACATAAAAAAACTGTACACAAATGTTCGTAACAGATTTATTCATAATAGCCAAAAACTGGAAACAATCCAGATGTCTTTCAGTGAGTGAATGGTTACACAAACTGTGGTACATTCATACCCTGGGATACTACTCTGCAATAAAAGGGAACAAAGTATTGACACTGACACGTGCAACAACTTCAACAAATCTCCAGGGAATTATGTTGACTGAAAAAAGCCACCCCAAAAGTTATATGTTGTATGATTCCATTTATATAACATTCTTGATATGATAAAATTATAGACATGGAGAATAGATTAGTGGTTGCCAGGTATTAGGGATGGGGGGTGGGGAGGGAAGGAAGGAGGTGGGAGTGGCTATAAAGGGGCAACACAGGGGATCCTTGTGGTTACAAAACTGTTCTGTATATTGACTCTATCATTGTCAATATCTTAATTGTGCACAACAGATTTCCAAGATGTTACCATTGGGGAAACTGGGTAAAAGCTACACAGAATCTCTCTGTATTATTTTTTACAACTGTACGTGAATCTATAATTATCTCAAAATAAAAAGTTTAATTTTTAAAAAAACAGACTATAGGCCAAATTTGACCCACAGATCATATTCTGCCAACCCCTGGTTTATAGTAAAGGTATAAAACTTTGTAGTCCAGTTCATTAAATGTACCCAGGTTGTAACTCTAGATGCAAACTGACCTTTAAGTTCTCAGAATAAACAATTCCACAACCTGGCTGCCCAGCTGTATCTAGAAACCAATCCAAATTGTACTAGCAAGCATCCAAGACCCATAGGATGCTTATACTTCATAGACAGACTGTAAGCATCTGCGTGTCTGAACCTCTGATTTCCCCCCAGAGTATGCATCACCACAGAACCTACATTTTTCCCATTTTCCATTCTGATCCAAACTCCTTACTTTGAGGCACTGCATAACCTGGCACCGACTTTATCTCCTTTGGCTAGATTTACAGGGAAGGTATTCATAAGTGCTTACAGTACGTATATCACATACCATGATTAATAAACATATCTACAGCGCTACTGGAGCCAAACCCTTAATAACTGATAAAAAGATTAGCTTTGTTTATTTTAATAAGCTGTGGTACATACATACCATGAGCCATTATGCAACCATTAAAAACAACATATTAAATTTCAGCGAACTAAGCATAGTGGGGAACTTCCCCAACCTGGTAAAGAACATGTACAAAAAACCTACATTAACATGATAATTAATGGTGAGAAACTAGATGCTTTACCACTAAGATCAGGAACAAGGCAAGGATGTCCTCTCTCACCACTGCTATTCAACATCATACTGGAAGTACTAGCTAATGCAATAAGACAAGGAAATAAAAGGTAAACAGATTGGGAAAAAAGAAATAAAGATGCCTTTGTTTGCAGATAACATGATTGTCTATGTAGAAAATCACAATGAATTGAAAAAAAAAAACCTCCTAGAATTAATAAGCAATTATAGTAAGGTTACAGGACATAAGGTTAATATACTAAAGTTAAATGTTGTCTTATATGCCAACAATGAACAACTGGAATTTGAAATTTAAAAACATAATACCATTTACATTAGCACTAAAGGAAATTAAATACTGAGGTTTAAATCTAACAAAATATGTACAAGATCTATATGGGGAAAACTACAAAATTCTGATGAAAGAAATCAAAGAATATCTAAATAAATGTAGAGATATTCCATGCACATGGATAGGAAGACTCAATATTGCCAAGATGTCACGTCTTCCCAACTTGATCTATAGATTCAACACTATCCCAATCAAAATCCCAGCAAGTTATTTCGTGGATATGGACAAAATGATTCTAAAGTTCATATGGAGGCAAAAGAGTCAGAGCTGCCAACACAATATTGAAGAAGAACAATGACAGAGGACTGATCCTACCCAACTTCAAGACTTGCCATAACACTACCATAATCAAGACAGTGTGGTAATGGTGAAAGAACAGACAAATGGATCAACAGAATAGAATAAAGAGCCCAGAAACAATCACAAATATAGTCAACTGACCTTTGACAAGGGAGGAAAGCCAATGCAATGGAACAAAGATAGTCTTTTGAAAATGGTGCTTGAACAACTGTATGTTCGCATGCAAAAAAATAATAATAATAATAATCTAGACCCAGACCTTACACCTTTCACAAAAATTAACTCAAAATTTAAAATGCAAATCTATAAAGCTTCTAGAAAGTAACATGAGACAATACCAGTGACCTTAGACTTGGAAATGAATTTTTAGATACTACACCAAAAATGTGATCCATGAAAGAAAAAACTGATAAGCTGGGCTTCATTAAAATTTAAAATGTCTTCTCTGCAAAAGACACTATCAAGAGTATAAGAAGACAGGCCACAGTCTGGAAGAAAATATTTGCAAAATTCATATCTGGTAAAGGACTGCTATCCAAAATATAAAAAGAACTCTTAAAACTCAACAATAAGAAAATTAAAAATCCAATTAAAAAGTAGGCAAAAGACATAAACGGATACTTCACCAAAGAAGATATACAGATGATAAATAAGCATGTGCAAAGATGTCCATCATATGTCATTAAGGAATTGCAAATTAAAACAACAATGAAATACCACTTCATACCTTTAGAATGGCTAAAATTTAAAACACTGACTAAACCAAATACTGACAAGGATGTGAATCAACAGGAATCTTATTCACTGCTGATGAGAATGTGAAATGGTCCACTTTGGAACACAGTTTGGCAGTTTCTTACAAAACTAACCATACTCTTACCACATGATCCAGCAATTGTGCTCCGTGGTATTCACCCAAAGGAGTTAAAAACTTATGTTCACACAAAAACCTATATAAGAATGTTTACAGTAACTTTATTCATAACTGCCAAAACTTGGAAGCAACCAAGATGCTCTTCAACTGGTGAATGGATAAACAAAATGTGATAAATCCATACAACGGAGTATTATTCAGCACTGAAAAGAAATGAGCTATCAAGATATGGAGGAACCCTAAATGCTTACTGCTAAGTGAAAGAAGCCAACCTGAAAAGGCTGCATACTATATGATTCCAACTATATGATATTTTTGAAAAGGCAAAATTACGGAAACAGTAAAAAGATCAGCGGTTGCCAGGGGTTCATCAGGGAGGAGGGAAGACTAGGTGGAACACGCGGATTTTTAGGTCAGTGAAACTATTCTGTATGATACTGTAATGGCGGATACCTGTCATTTTGTCAAAACACACAGAATGAACCCTAATGTAAAGTATGGACTACTTAATAATTATGTATTGATATTGGCTCATCAATTGTAACATGTACCATCTAAAGCAAAATGTTAACAACAGGGGAAACTTGGGGAGGAGGGGCATGTGTATATGGGAACTCTCTGTACTTTTCACTCAATTTCTCTGTAAACCTTAAACTGCTCCAAAAAATTAAGCCTATTAATATTGTTAAAAAGAATATGTTAAGATATACCAGGTGACTTGGTGATATTTCCATAATGTACTATTAAGTGAGAAAAGTGAGATACAGAGAATATAAGTTGATTCATTTTTATAAAATACCAACAATAAATAATGTGAGTGTTTACATATCATTTTATGGATATAGAGAAAGGCACTGAAGAATGCTCTCTTGGTTTTGGACAGTGGTTACTTGGGAAGTTGGGAGAAGAGGATAAAAATGATTAAAAACTTACAGATCAAACTTTGAGCAAAAATATGAATAAAAATTTAACGTTTAAGTAAAAAAGGCCCTGAAGCAAAGAGAAGCCATGTCAAGACTGGGGGTAGGACCAGCGAGAATAGCCTATTACCAGACTTCCTGGGAAGAGAAACCAGAGGCTGAGAGCAAAGACCCTTTGGTTCCTTTCTAAGAGAGTATACAGTAGAGAATCTTCATTTTATTAATTATATCAATTTAGTTTATCAACCATCCTACAAGTTCCAAAGCAAACATACACAGAAAAAGAAACCTAGGTTTCAGCTCTTTAATCAATCTCCTTATTCTGAAATAAATAATCATCGGGCTTTCAATGAACCAAAATAGTTAAAGCTTAAGTTCCATCATATTCGTATAAATCCCCTGGTTCATATCTTGCCCCTGGAACTTCATATTTAAATTTATATAGCTTATTCCTATATGTTTCCCCCAAACTACTGCAGCAAACAGCTATATAATCTTACTCATCCAACACCTAATCAGAAAATAATTATTCCCTTTTATTCCATTTATCAAAATAAATCCACAGCACTTCTTAGGATGAGCATAATCCTGAAAAAGAAAAAAATATATATTTTTTTAAATTTCTGAAAATAAAGTTATCTGCAAGGGGCTCCTCCAACCTCTTTTACATGCAGAGGCAGTTGGGTGCAGGGTCTCCTCTTGGAGGGATGTGGTTTCCCGGCAACCTGCCTCCGGTTGTCAGGGAGAGACCCTGGTGAGCTGGTGAGCAGGGCTGTTATCAGGCCGGCTGCAGCCTCGGTGGGGGGAGCGGGCAGCTCCGTGTGGCTGCTTCGTGCCAATGCACACAGCTCGGTGTGCGAGGAATGCTAAGTGGTGGGCCAGGAACCCCAGGGACCAAGCAGGAGTTGTTACATTGGGCTTCCTGCTAGATGACGTAGCTCTTCGAGAATTGGTTCTTAAGAAGAGATGAGGAAATGGAGGTTTGCAGCCGTGCAGTGTTTTCTCCGGGACTCTATTGGAAAGCTGGCTGATTCATTCGGCAAACCCTAATGTGGTTTTCTTTTCATCTGCTAACTGCAGTACGTCTGTTAAAATATCAAATTCTCTTCAGTTGGCCAAAGAATAATTTTTGGCCTCGTGTGAACAATGCTTTTTAATTTTTCACATTGCGTTTGACCTAAGCAAACTATAAATTACCTAAGAGTAAACTACAAATTAAAAAAAAAAAAATTAAAGCTAAAATATGAAAAAGTTCCAGAGGAAAATTCAACACTAACGTTATTACCTTACCATGGTAATATTTTCAAAAGAATTCATTTTATATACATGCTCTGGGAAGACATTCAATGTTTCTGAATTTTATTCCTCATTTTTTAAAAATATAATGATAATATAGTCATCAAAACATATTGTAACTCTACATTTCTTCCAGTTTCACTATTACCAGTCTTTGCTCTATTATAATGTAAATTTACCACACTTATTCAACAAGCTAGTGGATGAGAAATATACCCTGCTGAGAAACTCTGTAGATATGCTCTCATGAAATGGTACAGAAGTCCTACAGCAATGTAAGGAACCATGTCCTTCTCTGTGAAGGGCAATAACCTTATTCAACATTTTAGAAGCGATCCAGCTTACAGAAGAGGTCCCAGCTGGTTCAGAGGCTATGGCAGTCTCTGGTCAAGGTAAAATCAAGCATTTGGCATTGTTTAAAAACAAAAAAACAAAAAATAGACCCCAAATAAAGTCACTTATGCTAAGCCCCACGTCACCAAACCAAGATTTACCTTGGCTACAGTTTGGGGTCTCCCAGAAATGAGAGAGAAATGGTTTAAGAACCAATCAGGAATCGCCTCATGAGCACTAGTTGAATCTGCCTGACAGACCTCCTGCCATCCCCTAGAGAAAAGTAAGCTTGCCATGACCACCCTGCCTAGTACAACTTCCTTGTTCCCGCTTCCTTCTGGCTATAAAGATCTTTCATTTTGTACAGCTCCTCAGAGCCCCTTTCTCTCAGCTAGATTGGATGCTGCCCAATTCGAATCAGTTTTTGCTCAAATAGACTCTTAAAAGTTTTAATATGCCTCAGCTTATTTTAACAGCATCATGATCAAAGTAGTCAAGTATCTCACCAAATGGGAAGAACGCTTTGATAGGACATCCAGAGAGGAAGTTACCAGAAGACCAAGCAGCCTGACCATTGTAATCCAAGAGCTCTGGTCATGCGCACAGGGCACCATAACCAGGTTAGAAGTTCAGGAAAAGCAAGGGAGTACAATGGCAATCTCTGAGCTCCAAATACATTAAAGGAACTCAACCTTTACGTCCCAAAGAAGACACATTGGAATGAAAGTGTAAAACAGGGCCTCAAAGCCCTAGCTCCACCTCCAGTTCTAAGAGCAATCTATGCTGAAACAGTCCCCAAAAAGGCAGCATGGAAGGGGAAGAACTGAGATTAGCCTTGAAAGGTCCAGGAAGATTGAGATGGGCTGTGAGGAAAAAAGCAAGCTTCCCAGAGGAAGGTACTAAGAGTAGGAGTCAGCCTCAGCGGTGGAAGCAGAGATCAGGAACACTGAGATTAGCAGCAAGTCAAAGAATGTGTCTAACCCCAGGATGAAGAAAGTCATCACCCAGATCACACAGTTACCGCTATTTTCTTAGCAGTGACAGAAATCTGAGGTTTAAACAGATGCCTCGTAGTGGTGCTCACGACAGACTGGGAAGACTGAAAGCAGCGAACAAGGAAAGTGTGATGGTTAGTTTTCTGTGCCAAGCTGACTGGGCTAAAGGATGCCCAGATAGCTGGTAAAACATTACCTCCGTGTGCATTGTGAAGGTGCTTCCGGAAGAGATTAGCATTTGAGTTGGTACACTGAGTAAAGAAGATGATCCCACCAATATGGGGGGGGGGGGGGCGGTGCTCATTCAATCCAATCGGATTAGAACTAAAAGGCGGAAGAAGGGTGAATTCACTCTCTCTGTCTGAGCTGGAACATCCATCTTCTCCTGCCATCGGATGCTCCTTGTTCTCGGGCTTTAGGACTCAGACTGGAACTTACACCATTGGCTCCCCTGGTTCTCAGCTTTCAGGGTTGGACTGAATTACATCACCAGTTCTCCTGGGCCTCCAGCTTGCAGACAGCAGATCTTGGACTTTTCAGCCTCCATAATCATGTGCTCCAGTCCCTCATACTATATATATATTGTTCTGTTTCTCTGGAAAACCCTGACTAATACAGAACGCAAGGAACAATCAAGACTTACTGGAAGAGGACCAGTTTAAATACAGAGGCAAGGATCGAAGATGAATGTGGCTAAGGTTTGGGGGAGAGTAGTGCCACGACAGAAATGGGGAAATTAAAATATGTATCCAGTGTTTTGAAGGGAAAATGGTAAGTTTGGTCTTAGAACTGAGTTTGGGGTTATGGCAGGACATACATATCCTCTAAGAATTTGGAAATGGGAAGCGGAACTTTTGCAAGATGAGATCTAGCTTTCAGGAGCTATGCACAGATGAGAGTGGTTGGGAAGAAGCTAGCCAGCCAGCCAGGAGAAGACGGTACAAAGAGTAGAGCAGTAAAATGCAGGCAACGACAGGGGTGATGCCAGCAAATGCCAATTCCACTTATTCAAAGACAAGGCAGATGTCAGACTCTCCCAACCTCTCACCATCTCTTAGCTTAAAAGTTGGTGAGGAGGGGCTTCCCTGGTGGCGCAGTGGTTGAGAATCTGCCTGCCAATGCAGGGGACACGGGTTCGAGCCCTGGTCTGGGAAGATCCCACATGCCGCGGAGCAGCTGGGCCCGTGAGCCACAATTACTGAGCCTGCGCGTCTGGAGCCTGTGCTCCGCAACAAGAGAGGCCGCGATAGTGAGAGGCCCGCGCACCGCGATGAAGAGTGGCCCCCACTTGCCGCAATTAGAGAAAGCCCTCGTACAGAAACGAAGACCCAACGCAGCCATATATAAAATAAATAAATAAAAATTAAAAAAAAAAAAAAGTTGGTGAGGAGATAGACACAAGCTAAAATGACTGAACTACCCCATGATGACAAACCCACGGCCTACTAGAAATCTGACGTAACCAAAGGTCTGGGCAGCATGGAGAAAACTCAGCTCTGCGCAGCCGAGCCTGGGCTGGTGCTCTGAACTCCGGGAAGGAAGAAGTGACAGCTAAGGAGGCTGCCATCACGTACCAAGGGTGGACTGATGCCCAATTCTTCAAATATGGCCCACTCCTTATCACATACATTTCCATTTGGCTGTTGAAATGCTATCTAGGTAATACGGTTTTCTGGTATGATAGGAAAAACTATTAACACGGAAACCAGCAAACAGTGGCAATCCCAAGTCCCCAGGCTCCCACCCTTCCTGTCTTCTTCAATGTGCTATTCTCCTCTCCATTACTCAACCCGTGTCTAGTGCTTTCATCATAAGCATTCTTGCCAGAGACAACGCTGCCTGATGCATTTTTGCCACAAACATTTCCACTGGGTTAACTAATTGGACATAAGGCAATTTTGCCCTGAAAGATAAAATAATGAAAAATAAAAGAGGGACATTAAAAAGGACGTAATAAAACATGAGCAGTGTAGAATCATGGCGATACTGCCCAGATAACTGATTTTACTTTGTGGGTTGTACCTGAAAACTCGTCTTCCAAGTCTTTCATTCATTGCGTTCTATACTTTATTCTTGCTTGTTGATTCATTTCCTTGTTCAGCATCAGACAAATTTTCCCTAAAATTTCTTCCTTCATTAAGAGAGGTATCAGTTTCCAAACACTAGGATGCGTATTTGTAACTGAGCTCTGTGTTTCCTTGTGAAAGTCTCTACTCTGTTGTGTGTTCTTAGCATGTTGTCACACGTCCGTTGATAGAGGTTCCAAAGTTCTATGGGAAACGTGGGTTCAACTCTGCACCTCTGAGGTCCTCAGCCTCTTCCTCCTCCAATGCAGTGTGTTTCAAACTAAAAAACCTACTCTTGGGGCAAATCACTGTCATCTGTCAGCTCAGTAAAGCCATCAATAATGTCACTAAGTGGAAGAAATGCTAACGCATTTCAACCAGTTAAAACCAAACTGTCAAACCAAAAATTGTCAACCAGTTATTTTATCTTTCACAGCAAAACTGCCAATTAGTTCTGCAGCAAAAAATGCTTGCAGCAAAGATGTCTACAGCTAAGGTGCTTATGGAGAAAGTACCTAGAACCCATTCAAACAGCTATTGACTATCTATTCTGTATCATAACACAGGTATGGCTTTGAGGGGCCTGCCCATCAAAGAACTCACAACATAATATGCTACAGTCATTCAGCAAATATTTATTGTCAACCTACTGTGTTCCAGACACAAGGAATAAGACAAAATCCTGCCCTGAAGTAGTTTGTACTCTAATGCTACTATTTCATAAAACATTAGATATTCTGATGCTCTCAGACAAACTACAGATTTATGAGGGAAGAAAGATGAAAGAATAGGATGTAGAAGATCCACAACTTTTCTTCCTCACATTGACACCCTGAAACCATCTTCTGCAGAATTCAGTCTTTCGTACAGTGCCGGAGTTTGAGATCCGGGCTGGCACAGGATGGCAGGGGCTACAGCCAGCTGCTGTAGTATGGGAAGGGGCCTGGTCATCTGCCAAGGCAGCAGGGGTGATGGCTCCCAGGCCACTGGGGTCTGTGAAGGGGCCAGACCAAGCTCGGCAAAGAGGCCTTCACTCTGGTCCTTGCTGAGGGCCTGGAGGCTGCTGGCTCTCTTGGGACCCATGTCACAGGCTGAGTCTCCTCACCCAACCAGCTTCCCGTTCCTCACCCAGCTGTCGTCACTCTCCTCCCTCCCCAGCGGATACAGGGGCTCGCTGTGTCCCCTGAACCAGAGGGGAGCAGGACGGGACCCCCCAGGGGCTGCGCTGCGCATGCCACCCTTTTCCCCACCGCCGCTGCAGGTCCCTAGCACGTCCCTGCTCAGAGACTGAAGACAAGGGGCTTCCCATCATCCATCCTGGCCAGTCGAAAAGTTTACCACTGGTCACAAGAGTGACTGAGAGGCAATTCTGAAATCAGCACAAATCCACCACCACCAGTGGAAAAAAAATTCAGAATATGTATCCCATAGATAAAACATATTATGTTTTTGCTAGCTTCTCTGTGTCACCATTGGTCACACGATGGTCACATAAAAAAACCACCTTTTTGGTCTTTGTTTTCAGGCATTAACCACACTCTCCCCCAATATCCACAAAACATTACTGAGTGTCTGATGCAGGCAGGCAGGACCCTTTGTGAAGCGCTCCAGAGTACAGGATAAAATAAGTATCAAACACGGTCCAGCCCCACCCTTTGAGGAGTGAAACACGGCTCCCCACTCTGGACAGACATCCCTCCGGGGAGCTCACACTCAGACGGGGAGATAATGTCATCAAACACAAGTCTGTGTGCCCGACGCACAATGAGGCCAAACGATACCAAAACGTCAGAGTTTGGAGCAGAGAAAGGTTTACTGCAGGGCCATGCAAGGAGACAGGCGGCCCATGCTTTAGAAACCCCGAACTCCCGGAACGCTTTCAGCAAAGCCCTTTTATAGGAAAGGTGAGGGAGGCGCGTGGTTAGCTGTTGCAAACTTCTTGGTGTCAGATCCTTTGTTCCTGAGGTTGGGTCACGTCAGGTCACAACATTCCTGTAAACCTTCACCAAAACAAATGTTATTCTCTGCCCTGACAAGAGAGGGCAAGGTCCCAAGGCCCAACTTCCGCCCTCCGAGGCCCAGGCCCTGGCTAAGAGGAGGGGGTCCCTGCGCGGGCCGGTTACCCTGCCCGGGAGCGTTCGCCCAGCACCCAGTCTGGGTCCTCCTGCCAGTGCCCAGGCCAGGCTAAAGAGGCAGATCTCAGCTGGCGTCGCCCTCAGGGCCAGGTCCCCAGACCCTGCCCAGCCGTCATCACTGAGGAGGCAAGGCGCCCAGGATCCAGCCGGCCCTCAGGCTTTGCATTTAAACTGGAGAAAATCATTTGTGTAGGATCAACGTAATACCTCTTGTAGCAAATACCCATCAGGTGAATTCCCAGCTCACAACAACTGCCCTTCTTTGAGAATAGCCCCACCACAGAGGTGGACCTGAAGTAATGCCGTGCAATGTCCTTGCAACTTAACCCTGACCTCTGGCCACCTCCTAGGGGTAGACAACTGATCTCAGCTGGACCAATTTTTGAAACTTGAACAGAGAGACTGAAGCTGGCTGAAGCGGTTACCTGGATGGCAGTGTCCGTATACTCCAGTGGCTGAGGCCTCCGTGGGCTGCCACCCATGCAGACAGCCACCCCCGTTAGGTGGCAGAGGTGGGGACGGGGGAGAGGCTCGCTGCTGCCTCAAGGCCTGGGCCCGGCCAGCAGGCAGCCGTGGCGAGGGCTCTGGGGCTCTGCGGGACATAGCCCTCAGCCTGTCCCCGAGCCCCCAGCTCACCCGCCAGCCCCGAGGCCGGAGGGCCTGGAGGGCTCCGGGGAAACGGCCACGATCGGCCTCTCACTGCACTGTCTGCCTTGAGGACCACTGGCAGGCCGACTGTTGGCGGAGCGGGACCTCTAACTGATGCGCTAAAGGGCTCATGATAACGGCTGCACACCCACCCCGCCCCTACTACAATACGACAGAGATTTAATAACTTGGGTAGCAAAAAAGCACCTCAGTAGCAACGCAAGATCTGATAGAAGGATTCATAAAATAGTTCAAAATTATTTGTCTAGTAGAGAAGAAAGGGATTGCTTAGGTTGGAGAGGAAAAGGATGGGTTTATAACAGAAATGGAATTCAAGCAGGGCAAGTTTTGAGGAAGAGCAGGATAAGGATATATGGAAAACACAATATTTTACCCAAGCAGGCATTTAATAAACATTTAATGAATGACTAAATGAAAAGATTAGAGTGTGGAACCCACTTGGGTAAAATCACATGAACGTTTCCAGAGGCAAAACACTGAAGCACATGCTAGCCAGAAGATGGGGTTCTATAGGGGCACAGTAGGAAAAAAGGCTGGGAAGGTAACGGTCAGATGGTGGGAGATATGGAATACCCTTATCCCAGGGACTTCAGGGAAGTACTGAGGATTCTGAAACAGAGGGTAAAATAAAGAGCTTTAGACAGGATGCAAAGAGGAGAGATAATAGCTCTGTGTCCTACAATTTAGAAGTTAATCACACACTGGTGAAAATTTTTCTAAAAGGAAATTTGTTTTCTATGATTTTCTTTTAAAAGTCTATGTACATCACTCAAAATAAAAGAAATACACATAATGCCTTCTACATAATAGTGGAAGGAATTTGTCCCCAAGGATCTTTTCTTTGTATAAATGATGCCACCACAATTGACACTTCAATAAAAATGAATATTTATGAAATGTAAAATGATTTGGATTAACTTATTCCAATTTCACCCTCTAAATTTAGATTTTTAAATCAGGCCAAAATGTGGATTTTGATTACAAAAGCAAGTTGGGGAAGAAAAACAGAACTTGACATGAAAAAGAGAGCAAAATTTAAAAAGGAAAAAAAAGAACTTGAAATAGGGATGAAAAAAGATGATAGAAAGGTGGTCAATTAGACTAAAAACAGCAGAAAGAGATCATCTTCAAAGTGGAGTTACTTAATTCAATAATGCAGTCACATTATAAGAACGAAAAGTTAAAAAAAAAGCACGGAGTCAAATCTCCCAGCTGTGTCTCCCCTCCACCATCAGCTCACTGCATTGCCCTCTCCGTGGCCATTACTTTCTTATCTATCCTTCCAAAGTTTCTTTGTGCATAAATATTATTACTTTCCTCCCTGTTCACACAAAAGTTAACATATAACACTGTTCTGACCTTGCATTTTTCACCTAACACTATATCTTGGCAATCTCTCCATACCCATTCATATAGATATTCCATGTTCTTTTTTACAGCTGCATATTTCATTGTGAGGACGAACCATAATTTATTTAACTAGCCCCTATTGATGGGCGTTTGGGTTGTTTCCAGTCTTTGACTACTGCAAGCAAAGCTGCAGTGAATAACCTGGTACAGTCATCATTTGGCACGAATGCAAGTATATCTGTAGGATAAATTCCCAGGAATTGAATTCCTCGGTCAAAAGGTATACGCATTTAAATTTTTGACAGATATGGCCAAATTGCCTTCCATAAGAGTTGAGCCAATTTACATTCTTGCCAGCTATGTACAAGAGTGTCTTCTTCCTTAAGGATTTACCAACAAAGTAGATCATCAAATTTCTGGATTTTTGCCAGTCTGAAGAATGAAAAATGGTACTTGCATTCTCATTATGAATGAAGCTGAGCATCTTTTTATATGTTTAAGAGCCAATTATACTTCCTTTTCTGTAAACTGCTCATAACCTTTGTCTATTTTTCTAATGGATGTTGGTGTTTTCTTATTATCTTCTAGAAGCTTCTTATATATTAGGGAGATTAGTCCTTCACCTACGATATGAGTTGCAAATATTTACCCCAGTTTGTCTTTTGAATTTGCTTGCGGTAATTTTTGCCTGCAGAAGATTTTTATTTTGTTGTGATCTAATTTATCAGTTTTTTAAGTCTTCTGATTTTCAAGTCATGGTTAGAAAGGCTTTCCTTTCTAAAGGAATTCTCCCTTGCTCATCCTTAAATTATTTCATTTTGTACATTTAACTAAATGAAAAAACAGTACATATAGTAGTTAAGATCACAAACCCTAGCGGCAAACTGCCTATATTCATATCCCAGATCCACTACTTATTAGCTATATGACCTTGTATAAGTCACCTAAACTCTATAGGCCTCAGTTTCCACACCTACAAGTGGGGATAATAACAGTTACCACCTCCTCAGGTTGTTGTGAAGATTAAACGTATTAGTAAATGTAAATCAATTACTACAGTGTCCGGCATATAGTAAACACTCAATAAGAGTGAGCTATTATCAACATATATCTTTTGGAACTTTTCCTGGTTTAAGACGTGAAGTACAGATCCAACTTTGGTGGGGGTTTTTTTGGTTTTTTGTTTGTTTGTTTTCCATATGGCTACTCAGCTGTCCCATAACCATTTATTGAATATTCCATCTTTTCCCCACTGATTTGAGAGGTCACCTGTATCATATGCTACATTCTCATACATATTTAAGAATTTCTGATCTTTCTATCGACCTATCTATTCATGGACCAGTCCCACACTGTTTAAATTATTAAGCTTCACTTTTACTATGTGCAAGGGCTAGGTGTCCCTCTTTGTTCTTCTTTTACAGTTACCATTAACTATTCCTGCTTATTTTTCCATATGAATTTTTTAAATTAGTGCATCCTGTTCTAGAATAAAATAAAAATATCATTAGTATTTTTCTTGAAACCATGTTACCTTTATAAATTAACTTAGGGTAGGGTGCAAATAACAACAGACATAAACAGAGGTAATATAGAAAGGTGAAAAGCTGTTAAACAGATTGGAGGTTGGAGTAGAGATGAATTTAACTTTCAAAACAATATTATTAAGTCCCTAAGCTTCTATCTTACAGCCACTGAAAACCCACCAAAGAGGTAACACTGCCCATTTCTTGGGCCAATCAGAACCTTCGGCAACCTGTCAAGGCAGCAGTACCAGGGGTAGAGATAGGAAAGGCCACAATCTAAAATTTAAGTATTTGTGGGGGTGGAAGTTACAACAGCTGAACAAAAAGGACATGTGCCTTATAGGCTTGGCCCTACACCAAAAAAAACAGTTCACTGGTCCAGATACAGCAATGTATGCATGGCTATATAAAAAGGCAGAAGAGCCTGGACAAGCACCAAGTCCTGAGGTTTTGCAGTCAGAGTTACTAGATGGATAGAAAAAGAAATCGTTGGCTTGTTTCTGTCATGTTAATCTTTTACCAAAAGTGTCATTTATATACTAAAGAATTGAGTGGGAAGACTTTGGTTAAGATAAAGGAGAACTAAATTGTGGTCAGTTTTAACCTTGAACCAGTTTGGAAATCTGATCAGGAGTTTTTGGTTTGTTTGTTTTTAGATGTCTAGGAGGACATACCACAGACACTGTAGCGTGTAAAGAGGAAGTTTCATACAAGTTGGGAAAGTTCAGCGTTGAGAAGTATTGCCTTTAAATATCCATTTATGAATCCTTGTTTGTTAAAAGAGAATTCTCTTTCAAGATAAAGTTTAGATAATGGGGTTATGTAATTTAGAGACAGAGTTAAAGATAATCGGGATTTTTTTTTTTCAAAACTCATTCTCTGAATTTGAGTCAAAAATAAGCTTTTTAAGGCTATCAATGAGTTGGGAGTGAAGTGATGTGGGGCACAGGAAATAGAACTGCTAATGTAGGTGAATGAGAAACAGGTCACACAGCACCAGTTCCTAAACTGCCTCAAATCCAAAAACCTCTACCTTCTCCATTCTCATACTGAGTATTGTGTATGATACACAGACCCTCAGAACGACCTCCTCCTATATATACTCAACAATTCTTTAAGGAAAAGAAAGATGGAAGAATCCCTAGAAAACTGTAAATGCAGGATTTATCTTGGCATCGAGCCATATGTAAAAGATTAATCACCGCTTAATCCTCCAACACCTCTAAGGCAGCCGTTTACAAACTACCGAGTGCATTAGTATCACCGGAAGGGCGTATTTAAAAGATATCATTGGGACTACACTATGAGAAGCAATGCACCAAGGTAATACTTCTCAAAGTATGGTCCTCAGGTTGGTGGACACGTGCTATCTGCGACCTTCTAAGGGGCTGGGACATAAATTAGAGTTATGCTTTCGAAACTTTTAGAGTAGTTTCTAGCATTCCATTTTTATCATATTTTATTATATTCTCCAGAAGTATTGGTATGAGATTAGAAAATTATTTTTAAGTTTGGGAAGCACAGCTCTTCTGCGTGGCTGACACACACAGGCAAACCCGGGAGCACAGGGGCAGGGGCAGCTCCTGCCAACTGGGGGAAACCAGGCAGTCCTGGAGGATAATGGTAGCCTAAGGATAATTCCTACAACCAGAACAGTGAAGTGAGAAACAATTTCAAAACTGCAGTATTCATCGTTCTGTACCATTCCATTGCTTCCAGTGACAACACAACGCCGCAGCAACGATGCAAGTGGCCAGCATCCCAGCGGCCGGTGCCAAAAAGAAAGGGGATGCACACCGTGGGAAAGGGCGAAAATTGGGTCAGTGCTTTTCCCGCCCCAAGTTTGAAGCCGCCGGGGTATTTGCACTGTAGGTGAATTACACCACCGTAGTAGGTCCAGTCAACGCGTTTCGCGTTGTTTTAGCTGGTGAGAACCCAAACAAAGAAAGAGTAGCTAACCCTGGCCCCCTCCCCTGCCAGCGCTCTCCGCGCCTGCGCAGAACCCCGGCTGCCGACCCTCCCGAAGCTGGCCCCCGGCTCCCTTCCGGCGGCCAGAGGATGCGCGTGCATAGCGGCGACGACCGCGCCCTCGGTGCGTGCCCGCGTCCTTACCCGCTACGGCGATCGCCTCCTTCCGGCCCGGCAGGGCCGCCTGAGGGCTGACGATGTTGGAGGCGGAGTTACCCATTCTCCGGACGGAGAAGAGGCTCTGGAAGAGCTGGTGGGCCGTCCTGGTGGCGGCGAGCATGGGCGGGTGGCTGGCCTAGGGGCCGCCGGGCGGACCGGCGCGGTCGGGAGCCGAGGCGCCGCTGCGGAGTGGGCGGCCGGCGCGGGGCGGCGGGAGCCGGGTGCACTGGCCGGCGGGCGGGCGGGTCAGCGGGGGCACGTGCGCGGCCGGCTGTGCTGCCCCCGCACCGGAATCGAGTGATTACCTCAGCCTCGGGCCGGGCGGGCCCGGACCGAGGGCGTGTTCTCGCCCTGGCGTGGGGCCGGGTCCGGGGACGCACCTGCGAGTTTTCCTTGCTCCCCTTCGGTGCAAAGTTCCCGGGCGGAAGACAAGTGTACTAATGGCGGTATAGAGTACGTGAAGCGGCAGGGGCCAAAAAAATAATGCCCGGCTTTTGACTTTAAAGTTCGTTCGCATTTCACAATCTCCTTAACAATTGCTCGGTGTGCCCAGTAAACTGTACGACTACCTGCCTTACAAACTAGTAACTATATCTGTTTCCACTGGAGCCATTATGATGATAAATTATCAAAAAGATGATTATCCAAAGTGAAAACTAAGCACAATTTTCAAAAAGTTAAGAATAGGGAAGATAATTCAATATAATGTTTTATATATACATATATATATGCACACACACATGGAAATAATATACTGATAAACACAAAGGGGAAAAATAGGAACAAGGCACTGATAACCCATTAACGCAGTTGAGGTGAACTTAAGGGTTCTATTGGATCATTCTTGGCTCTCAAATCATGGGACGTAACATTTGCTCCTGTGACAGATTTTCAACCCCAAAAATAAGGTGGGTGGAGGCAGATGGGTGACTTGGGAGTTGCATATGTGAAATTTTGGTTTTACACGAATGTTCTGCCAAAGTGGGCGGATAGTCTCATGAAGGAAGGAACTTCAGATTAGCACCCAGAGAAATGAGAAGGCTTTGAGCCAGCCTCCCCGGTGGATTTAGTTACCTCTCTATGTTGTTTAGTTACCTCTTTGTGCTCATGTGGTCTGGATTGTAACCTGAGGACAGGAGGATTAGACCTACTGTATTGTAGAATATGGCCAGACAGGTAACATTAAAACCTCGGTCAAAGTGTTTGTTTTGTAATACGGGCTCTGTCTGGGTAGTGTGCCTCGGGTTTTACTTCCGATTTATTTGGTTTTGCTATGAGATTATACGAAGTAGGTTCTACAGGCCTTTCCTGAAAGCTTTACAAGGTGTCCCTTCTAGGTCGTAAGATCGTTCTTCTGTCAAAGGAAATAGTCTGTGTTTTCTTTTTCTGTGTTTTGTGGTTGATTGTATGAAATTAAGAACTGAAGAATTTGGGGACTTCCCCAGCAGTCCAGTGGTTAAGACCCTGCGCTTCCAGTGCACTAGGCGCCGGTTCCATCCCTGGTCGGGGAACTAAGATCCCACGTGACACACACACACACACACACACACACACACAAACCAAAGAATTTTTCATATCAAGGAGAAGTACTTACATAATGTTAAGAAACCACAACAAAGCTACAGTATGTATATGTGTAGTATGTAGTACACATATAATAGTGCATACACCTCCCCTTGCACCCCCACTGAAGAAAGACTAGAAAAAATGTTTGCAGTTTTGTTGTTGTTCATGGTAATGGTTGACTGGTTTTCACTTTCTTTAAACTTCTGGTTTGAAATGGTACATATTATTCCAGTGTTCTCAAGTATTCCCATGGCTGTGTTACTTTTATTATAATTTTTTTTTTAATTTTTAAAAGAAAAAATACCTTTTTTCATAAAACAGGGGTTTCTTATCTCATTTACCAGAATAGTTGAGAGAAAAGTTACATTGAGGTTGGTTACTTGGTTGGCTGGTTGGTTGCTTGGTTGCTTGGTTTAGGAGAGAATTAATATTCCTGCCTTCAGTGATGCCATTTTCATCACTAAGGTTTCGTTTTCTTCAGAATCTCCTAAACCTTCTGAGCTTCTCCACACTGAGAGAGTCTTTTTTTGTCCATATTCCCCATTGGGCACGCACTGCTCTGAAGTGTTATTTTTGTGATTATGCTCTGATTTTCCAACAGATTCTAACAATGTATGTTCTTTAGGATGCAGTCTAAGCATCCTCTTTGGTATAACAAAGACCCAAAATACATCAGTTTAAACAAAATAGAAGTTTATTTCTTCTATTATGTAACGATCCAGAAATAGAGCACTGAGCAGGGCAGTGTCTTTTCTTCACTCTGTCTATACCAACTGGAATGCCTGCCTGATTCTCTCTGGTTTTCCGACCTTATTCTTCACCATTCAATTCACGACTCATCTTGTCTGTGCAACCTTCCCTGATTGCACAAGGAAACAGGGTTATTCATTGAGCCTAGGTTGCCCCATAGCACTCACCACTTGCATCACTCGGGTAGCACATAGCCTGTACTATCTTGTGTTGTTAGTTATCTGAAAAGATATACTAATTATTATGGAGGTTTCAAATACGTCCACAAATTGTTTTTTTTTAATAGATCTTTATTGGAGTATAATTGCTTCACAATACTGTGTTAGTTTCTGCTGTACACCAAAGTGAATCAGCCCTATGCATACATATGTCCCCATATCCCGTCCCTCTTGAGCCTCCCTCCCACCCTCCCTATCCCACCCCTCTAGGTGGTCGCAAAGCACCGAGCTGATTTCCCTGTGCTATGCAGCTGCTTCCCACTAGCTATCTGTTTTACATTTGGTAGTGTATATATGTCCATGCCACTCTCTCACGTCGTCCCAGCTTACCCTTCCCCCTCCCCGTGTCTTCAATCCATTCTCTACGTCTGCATCTTTATTCCTGTCCTGCCACTAGGTTCATCATAACCTTTTTTTGTTTTTAGATTCCATATATATGTGTTAGCATACGGTATTTGTTTTTCACTTTCTGACTTACTTCACTCCGTATGACAAACTCTAGGTCCATCCACCTCACTACAAATAGTTCAGTTTTGTTTCTTTTTATGGTTGAGTAATATTCCATTGTATATCTGTGCCACATCTTCTTTATCCATTCATCTGTCGATGGACACTTAGGTTGCTTCCATGTCCTAGCTATTGTAAATAGTGCTGCAATGAACATTGTGGTATATGTGTCTTTTTGAATTATAGTTTTCTCAGGGTATATGCCCAATAGTGGGATTGCTGGGTCATATGGTAGTTCTATTTTTACTTTTTTAAGGAACCTCCGTACTGTTTTCCATAGTGGCTGTATCAATTTACATTCGTACCAACAGTGCAGGAGGGTTCCCTTTTCACCACACCCTCTCCAGCATTTATTGTTTCAAGATTTTTTGATGATGACCATTCTGACTAGCGTGAGGTGATACCTCATTGTAGTTTTGATGTGCATTTCTCTAATAATTAGTGATGTTGAGCATCTTTTCATGTGCCTCTTGGCCATCTGTATGTTTTCCTTGGTCAAATGTCTATTTAGGTCTTCCACCCATTTTTTAATTGGATTGTTTGTTTTTTTGATATTGAGTTCCATGAGCTGTTTGTATATTTTGGAGATTAGTCCTTTGTCTATTGTTTCATTTGCAAATATTTTCTCCCATTCTGAGGGTTGTCTTTTTGTCTTGTTTATGGCTTCCTTTGCTGTGCAAAAGCTTTTAAGTTTAATTAAGTCCCATTTGTTTATTTTTGTTTTTATTTCCCTTACTCTAGGATGTGGGTCAAAAAAGATCTTGCTGTGGTTTATGTCAAAGAATGTTTTTCCTATGTTTTCCTCTAGGAGTTTTATAGTGTCTGGTCTTACTTTTAGCTCTTTAATCCATTTGGAGTTTATTTTTGTGTATGGTGTTAAGTGGTGTTCTAATTTCATTCTTGTACATGTAGCTGTCCAGTTTTCCTAGCACCACTTATTGAAGAGGCTGTCCTTTCTCTATTGTATGTTCTTGCCTCCCTTGCCATAAATTAGGTGACCATATGTGAGTGGGTTTATCTCTGGGCATTCTCTCCTGTACCATTGATATATATTTCTGTTTTTGTGCAAGTACCATATTGTCTTGATGACTGTAGCTTTGTAATGTAGTCTGAAGTCAGGGAGTCTGATTCCTCCAGTTCTGCTTTTTTCCTTCAAGACTGCTTTGGCTATTCAGGGTCTTTTGTGTCTCCATACAAAATTTAAGATTTTTTGTTCTAGTTCTGTAAAAAATGCCATTGGTAATTTGATAGGGATTGCATTGAATCTGTAGATTGCTTTGGGTAGTATAGTCACTTTCACAATATTGATTCTTCCAATACAAGAACATGGTATATTTCTCCATCTGTTTATGTCATCTTTGATTTCTTTCATCAGTGTTTTATAGTTTTCTGAGTACAAGTCTTTCGCCTCCTTAGGCAGGTTTATTCCTAGGTATTTTATTCTTTTTGTTGCAATGGTAAATGGGATTGTTTCCTTAATTTCTCTTTCTGATTTTTTGTTGTTGGTGTATAGGAATGCCAGAGATTTCTGTACATTAATTTTGTATCCTGCAACCTTACCAAATTCATTGATTAGTTCTAGTCGTTTTCTGGTGGCATATTTAGGATTTTCTATGTATAGTATCATGTCATCTGCAGACAGTGACAGTTTTACTTCTTCTTTTCCAATTTGTATTCCTTTTATTTCTCTGATTGCCATGGCTAGGACTTCCAAAACTATGTTGAGCACCGATCCTGTCTGGCCTCCACTTCTCCTCTCCCCTCTGTCCCCCCATATCCTACCAGTTCACTTGGGGGTTCCTCCCATCTCCTTGGGCGTCAGGGTCCCCCATCAGCAGCCGGCAGGCGCCCTAGTTGCCGGGAGACGCTAACCCGGTTTCTTCCCACACCGCCATCTTGACTCCGCTCTCCCACAAATTCTTTTAAAGGTCCAGTTTCCCTCCCCTGACATTTTCATCGGACTTAGTGTTTGTTTCTATTGAATAAGACAGAAGTGATGGTGTGTGACCTCTGAGACTAAACCATAGAAGGCAAGGCAGCTTCCTTCTTGCTCACTTTTGGATCACTCCCTCTGGGGGAAGCAAGCTGTCACATCATGAAGATTCTCAATCAGCCCAATGGAGAAGCCCACATGGTGAGGAATGGAGGTCTCCTGCCAACGGCCAGGTGAGTAAGCAATCTTAGAAGCAGATTCTCCAGACCCAGTAAAGCTTTCAGGTGTTATCTTGTCTGCAACCTTATAAGAGGCTCTGAGCCAGAGCCACCCAGCTAATCTGCCTCCAGATTCCTGACCCACAGAAACCACTAGACAAAAAAATTCTTGTTGTTTCTTTTAAAGTGTTTTTAAAATTCATGGTGAGATAAGGAGACAATATTCTTGAAAACAGGGCTTATCAGAGTTGAAAGGATTTTCTTGGAACTCCCACAACTGATTTTACATAATAAGAACCAAAGCTAGAGGACTGGCCTTAAAATAAACCCTAGACTAGAAAGGGTAAAGGCCATGACTTAAGAGATGAGAAAGAAGATCAAACAACTTTATCTTATTCTCCCACCCTGGGATGAATTTGGGGATGGACTCTTAGAAACCTCTAAATGGACTGGGGAAGAATCTGAAGATTTGGGAGCCAGTGCTTCACTTCCTGGGGCATATCCTAGGACAGTGAGCCATCGGGGCATAAAGAAATCAGTCTTGGGACTTCCCCGGTGGTCCAGTGTCTGGGACTCCACGCTCCCAATGCAGGGAGCCTAGGTTCGATCCCTGGTCGGGGAACTATATCCCACATGCCACAACTAAAGACCCCATGTGCCCAACTAAGACCTGGTGCAGCCAAACAAATAAATAAATAAACAAAGATTAAAAAAAAGAAAAATATATCAGTGTAGTAGATTGGAACAATGTGTTTTTTAATGACTTAGACTAGATAAGAAATATCAGAGTGCATCCACAAGTAGGAAGGATCTACATAATTGGGGGTATTTTTTATTTCTCTTACATACACGTGTGTGTTGTACATACACTGTGTCTAAACTTAAAATATATTTCTTAGTGTAGCTCCTGGTCAAAAGAAGTTTGAAAGCCATGGTCTAAAGAGACTATAAATTCTCGAAGGCTCTTGCCTTCAGCAAGGCATGCAATGCTGTGTGTGTGCAGAGGAGCAGTGACTGAGGGCAGGGCCAAGGCTGGCAGACCAGAGGGCAGCCTCACAGGATCCTGCACAATTGTGTTGGGTGTGGGGAAAGAAGGAGGGCATTGCCAGGTCTCCCATGAGGGGCAGGGGTGTGGAAGGACAGAGAGAACCCATGACCCTGATAAAGCCTGGAGTTAGAGTAAGGAGACCCAAGTGCTGCAACGTGTGACCAGGCGCAACAGCAAGGTCCTCAGTTATTGGGAGCAGGAGCCAGCCTAATGCCCAAAGGATGGACAGGAAGAGCTGTGTCTCAGCCGAGCAGGAGCCCGGTGGCCAGGAGTCCAAGCTACACCAATGCACATGCTCAGGACAGGTGCCAAGGCTGAGAAACACCTCAGTGGAAGACCACAAGACCAGGAGCACACGTAGCTCTTCCAGTACCCAGATGGCACCTTGAAAGGAGTAGGGAAAGCCCTGGAGAGAATCCCGAAAGACTGACCAGTTACCCGAATAGGCTATTTAAAACTGAAAGACGCCAAGAAGACACTTTTATTTGTCAAGATCAAGTGTTTTCCTCCATCATTAGAAACAATAAGAGCAAGATGAGATCAGTTATAGAAAACAGGGCAGTTAACATTTTCTGTACATCTGAGTCATTGTTTAAATTTCGGCCTCATTACATGGGGTTTATGGAAGCATGCAGAGGGGTAGCTGCCCTGCCTAGGAGTAGGGATGCTGCCTGCTTCCTGGGATACCACGTGCGCAAATGAAACCTTGTACGGTACCAATCTACCACTAAATGGCAAAGTACAAGAAAAAAGATAGTGTCTTAAGTTTTTGATAAGCAACATATATTCATTCAATTTGAAAAGCTATCTTTTAGTCCACAATAATATACCCTGACTTTTCTGGTGTCGAAAAGTCCTTCCTTCTCCTATGGTGGTGATGAGATAGCAGTTGTTCTTCTAAGGCCCTCATCTGGCAAAATAGAACGTGGAAAACCAAAATATTTGGTCCAATCCTGCTAACCCTTGACATCCAAGTACCACTGAGGTAACGTGTGTGATCGCTCCTGACACAGAGCAGTCACTCCATCAATAGACATCCCTGTCCTCCCTCCAGCCGTTACCACCCCCGTTGCATAAAGATCAGCCCCTAATAAGTAGTTTTGCTCTTTTTCCCATGGGCTCCATCTTGTCCTCCCCTCTCAGCTTTCCTAACCGCACATTGTTCCAAGCCGCCTCTCCCCAGGTAGACTATAAAGAGTAAAAGACATGATTTAAGGCATGAGAGGTCTTCCCTCCTCCCACCCTCGGATGCACGTGGGGATGGGGGTCTTAGAAACATCTTCACGGACTGGGGAAGAATCTGAGGGTTTGGAGACTAGTGCTCAACAAAGAGGAGGGCAAGGAAAGGTGTCTCTCCAGAGAATTTATCAAATTGTGCCACCCCTCAATTTCTAAGCTCCATCCTAATAGTAAGTTGTATACATCACTGATAAAATGAGCCTAGTTACCTACTGAAAACTTTAATAAACTTAGAAACTTCAGTGCCAAGTTATTTTGCTAATTAATTTTCTTTCATAAAACTATGTGTCAGGGTTACTAAAAAAAAAAAAAACACTAAGGAAGAAAAACATACTCTCTGAAAAGTCAGATAATATATGAAGACATTTTCAGTTAGTAAGAATTGGGAAATGACTTGTTATATAAGGTAGGGGTATGACATTTAGCTAAGTTATTGAGAACATACCTGCTTCTCAGTTACATATGTTAAATGATTTTTTTTGATGTATTGCTTTAAATGTGCTTTTTGCAATGCCCCTACATGCAGATTCTGCTGAAACCCTCCCTTGTTTAGTAAATACCCTTGAACTCACGCCATATGCAAGACACCAACCGGGTGGAAGAGTCCAGCCTTTCCAGGACTCCAAGGGCCTCAGTGCAGTAGGGAGACATCCCAGCCCTGGCACCAAACGGCAGACCAGGGGTGCTCACTCTTCTCCACAGCAGAGCCCTGGACACAAAGGGCTTTGGGGCTTTTCGAGAAGGACAACAGCTCCTCAACCTCTAGGGTTGCAGGTCGTGGATATGGGGGGCCATGCTCCAGGGCTGAAAAAAGAGCTGTCACAGGTGTGGAAAATGAATTCAAGGACAAATGATGCAAAGGGTGAGGCTTTGTCCCCTCCAAGAGGCATATCAGCTGTGTCTCCATTCTTTATCGAACCATGAATAACTGCAGGGACGCTCTGGTGGACTCAAAGTGAGATAAGGCTTTTTTGGTCTTTTTATAAAAATCCACTTAAGTAGGCAGAGACACCCTTATAAATGAATAATAGAAAGCTTAATACGCCACTTTACACTGGCAGAGTTAAAACCACATGGCCTTATTTATGGTCTATCTATAGAAGATTCAGAGCTGTCTTAAGTATGCTAATTTACTGCAGAGATTATTTTACTGAGTTTTAAGAGGAAAAATAGAAATAACATTAATAACAATACGGTCGTTCCCCCCCCTTATTCACAGTTTCAGTTTCCAAGGTTTCGATTTCCTGAAGTCAATCGCGGTCTGAAAATATTAAATGGAAAATTCCAGAAATAAACAATTCATACATGTAAAATTGTGTGCTGTACTGAGTAGCACGATGAACTCTCTCGCCATCCCTCTCCATCCCCCAGGGACGTGTATCATCACTTTGTCCAGCGTATCCCATCTGTTAGGTACTTAGTAGCCGACTCCGTTATTAGATCAACTGTCAAGGTATCTCAGTGCTTGAGTTCAAGTAACCCTTATTTTACTTAATGGCCCCAAAGGGCAAGACTAGTGATGTTGGCAATTCAGATGTGCCAAAGAGAAGCCATAAAGTACTTCCTTTAAGTGAAAAGGTGAAAGTTCTCGACTTAACAAAGCAAGGAAAAAACTCGTATGCTGAGGTTGCAAAGATCTTCGGTAAGAACGAATCTTCTGCCCGTAAAATTGTGAAGAAGGAAAAAGAAAGTCCTGCTAGTTTTGCTGTCGCACCTCAAGCCACAAAAGTGACAGCCACAGTAAGTGATAATCCCCAGGCCACGCTCTCCTTCTGACTCTTCTCCTGCTAGCTGGAACGCAGGTATGAGAGGTAGCCTGGAGTAACCACTGCAAACCGAGTGATGGATGCCGCATTGTGAGAGTAATAGAGTGACCAGGTGGAGTGACCCTAGGTCCCCGGCATCATGGAGCTGCCATTTCACCCCTAGATGGCTTATTCATAGGCTAGTACATGAGCGAGAAATGAACTTGGATTTTATTTAAGCTGCTATGGTTTTGAATAGCTTAGTGGTTCTCAAACTTCAACATATACCAGAATCACCTGGAGGGCTTGTTAAAACACAGCCTGCTGTCCCTACCCCGAATGTCGGGCTCAGTAGTTTTGGGAGAGGCCTGAGACTTAGCATTTTTAATAAATTCTCAGGGAATGCTGAAACTTGGTCCAGGCACCAAACTTGGAGAACCACTGTTCTGGCCGATACGTACACCCATTGTCCTAGCCCTCCATAAACACGCCTCTTGTGTTTGAAATCTAACGACATTTTCAACTGCTTTCACCCACTTCACGTAGCACACTGAATCCAAAACTAAAACTAAGCTCAGTGTTAATTTGTCTACAGCTATCACTGCTGAATCTAAAGAGATTTGGAACATACCAGAAGTCACGCAGAGAGCAGGAAATACGGTGTATCCAATGGCATCTGTATTCGTTGGACCCTCAAAATCTGGATTCTGGAATCAAGATAATTCAAAACTTCTCTTTGTAATAATCCATCATTCTTAGGAATTATAACTGGATCTTTAAAAACATGTTAATCCATGTGTGTTTGTTTTATGTCAAATTAAATTAAGCCCTAATTTTCAGTAGTTCACCTTCCTACACCAAGCACATCTTGAAAAGGATCAAAAGCTGCAGAGGGGGTGAAGCACATGAAGCAACAGCTCAATTTTTGAAGATGGAAATGATTCCCATGGGGGACTCGTAAACTTTTGAGTGGCATCAGTGCTGAGCAGACAACACAGGCAGTAACAATCTGAATGCTTGGAAACCAGAAAGCGTCAAAGATGCTGTAAGAGAATAAGCAGGGAAACCTTCAGGTGTGTAACTCACACCTCCCCAAACCGTGATGGCCTTTGGGAGCATCCAATAAGCAGTAACTTCGAGCTTTTTCCCTGGCAGGGTCCCAGGTGATTTGTGAGTTCACCTCAGCTGCCACCGGTGTCCTCCCTTCTGCCACCACAGATGCCACTCTCCTGCTGCCACCATCAGAGCATCTGACACTGCCAACCCTATGCAGCTGCCACTCCCCAGGGCTCAGGGGTCACCTCGTTTTAATTAGATTCCCCTACGGGTAACCTGATGCACTTCATCTCTGAACCGTCGCCATTCCCCCCCCACCCCCGGCCTTTACGGAACTCAGGATCAGAACCCTCAAGTTGGGTCAGAGAACAATTCAGGGGCAGGGTTCAGTACTGCACAGACTTCGGCGTGTAAGAAGTAGTAAGTACTTAATAAATGTTCATTTTCACTCTCTCGCCTTCAGCCAACAATTCACCTATGTCCCAAACCAATACACTTCCAGCACTTTCCTACCTCTTGGTGAGTACCCTGCCCACCTTGGACACAAGGTAGGGCAGCCTTTGACAATCTTTTCTCAGTCTTCCTGGGGTCGACCCACAGGCCAGGTTAGTTTCCCCAAGGAATGATCTCATATCACCACAAATCTTTCCTCCATATAATTTAAATATAATTGGGGATAATAATAGTAGTACCTAACTCACAGGTTTTTTTTAATTTTGTTTTTGTTTTTTCTTTGTGATGATTAAATAAGTTAATACAGGAAAAGTGGCTGAAATCATGTCTGACACATAAGAAGCCCTGAGTAAATATTAGCTATGATTATTATACACGTTTATTTGGGTGACTGTTGGAAAATTGTCCTCCTCCACTAGGGCTGTGAGCTCTAGGAAGGCAGCGATTGTGTCCATTTTTTGCTTTTTGTTGTATCCTAGTGCCTGTCAAGGTCACAGTCAGCATTCAGCCAATGTTGGTTGAATGAATGCATGAATCAATCATAGCATCTCTTGAACCAACTGCGTAATTCCCTCCAGAAGTCCTTACCACTTCTCCTCGATGTCTGATGGGTCCTAATTGCAAATAGGACTTATCTCTTACTTTGTTATCTAAGTGTTCTCCAGTTAGTATATGAATTAAACTGCTTCATACACACACACACACACACACATGCATGCATACACACACACACACCAGAGTCACCCAAAGGATGCAGGTAGAATTTTTTTGTATGTTTGCTTGTTTGTTTGTTTGTTTGTTTTAATAGCTTTACCAAGGAATAACTGATATCAAAAGCTGCACGTATTTAATGGATAAATTTGATGAGTTTGGACACATGCAAACAGCTGTAAAACCAGCAGCACAATCAAGGTAACAGACATTTCCGTCACCTCCAAAAATTTCTTATGTCTCTTTGTTTTGTCTTATTTTGTTTTGTTTTGTTTTTGTGTGGTAAGAACACAACATGAGATCCACCCTCAATAAATTTTTAAGTGCACAATAACACCTTGTTAGCCCTAGGCATTATGTTGTACAGCAGATTTCTAGAACTTATTCCTCTTGCATCACCGAAAGTTTACACACATTGAACATCTCATTTCCCCCACCTCTCAACCCCTGGAAACCAGCATTCTATTCTGTGCTTCTATGAGTTTGACTATTTTAGGTACCTCATATAAGTGGAATCATGCAGTATTTGTCTTTCTATGACTGACTTATTTAACTTAGCATATTGTCCTCCAGGCTCATCCATGTTGTAGTAAATGGAAGGATTTCTCTCTTTTTAAAGGCTGGATAACATTCCATTGTGTGTATATGCCCTATTTTCTTTATCCATTCATCCACTGGTGGAAACTTCGGTTGTTTCTGTGTCCTGGCTATTGTGAATAGCCAGGATATCTCTTTGGGATGTTTTTTGTAAGACTTACTTTTTAAAGAGCAGTTTAAGTTTACAACAAAATTGAGAGGTACAAAGATTCCCCATACACCCTCTGTTTCCACACAAGCATAGACTACTCTCCTATTATCAACATCACTCTCCAGAATAGTACATTTTTTTACCAAGGATTTTTACATTAGCACCTCATAATCACACAAAGTCTGTAGTTTACCTTAGGGTTCACTCTTGGTGTTGTACAGTCTATGGATTTGGACAAATGTATAATGACATATAACTATGACTATAATATCACTCACAGTATTTTCACTGCCCTAAAAATCCTCTGTGCTCTGCCTACTTACCTCCCCCAACCCTGACCCTCCAGAAGGTTTTTTAAGGATACTGTAATTTATCAACGTTATCTTTTCTTCTCTAAGTGCTTGCTAAGATTATATGACCATTAAACAAGATAATCCAAGTGAAAGTACCTAATATAGTGCCTAATGCCTAATAGCTATTATTATTATTTCTCTTTGTTATGGGACATGACGAGCCGTGAAGCCTGGACCACCACTGGAGAGACAATAAACATTTGAAGATTAAATGAATAAATAGCCAAGTGAGTGAGTACAAAAGAGGAGTGCTGCATTATAATACTAGTTTTGGATTAACTAGTTCTGTGGCCTTTGACTAGTTATATAATGTCTCTTAGTTTTTGTCATCTGTGAAGTTGAAGGGGGAGGGGAGACAAGTCACAACTTCTCGAAATGCATTGAGTCACCAACTTTTTAAGCTGAGAGGGCATTAGGCAGACCTGTCTGTTGATGGGTAGTTCATCAAGTTCATCCAGAATCTAAAGGGGATATTGCCAAGTTGTCCAGGTTTGATAAACTTGACTGTCTGGTTCATAGTCCAGAAAACAACACTTCTAGCCACACAGAGAGTAAGTGTATGTTAAATGAAGAGATAGTGAATGGTGGAGTGTTATCTAATTTAAAGCTGATTTACATAGGCTTTTTAAAGCTTAATTATCAAATAACTTATTTATTTGACTATTCGTTATCAACAATAATTCAGTTAATTACTTGTATGAAGATAATTCAGTCAGTTAAACCTATCTTTCTTGGAGACACTTTTGACCCAGGGTACAGTACATATTTTTTCTTCAACATGTTATTTTAACAAAATACAGTCATTTTAGAGTTTTATTATTTTTAAGTGTGTGTGTGTAAGAGAGAACTTTTTTTTAGCATTTTATAAAGCTTTAATTAGTCATGGGTACTATTCAGTTAATTTCTACTTCTCTGTTCCTTGCTTGCAGTAACATTTTCAGACACGCCCTACAGTAACCATGTGATAATTGCAAATTTGTTTTGTTCTGTGTTTGTGCACGAAAATAATTTGTCACAACTTTGTAAATCAACTATACTCCAATAAAAATTAAAAAAAAAAAAGAATTAGTTTTTTCTTTCCTTTCTGACCCATGACTAAATTGCTGACTTTCCAGTTCCACTGTCATTCAAGAAACCCAGAGAATTTAATGCTTAAAATTAAAAGGCTGGGGACAAATTTTATTTAATCCATCTAGTTTATCATATTTTAAAATGTTAGCTACCTGTAGTGCCACCCAAGGTAACTTTATACCGGCCCTCACCAGAATTCAACAAAATTAGAACTTCTTATCTCCTAATAGATTCTAAAGTGCATTTTTACAACCTGGGTTTGTTTGTCTTTTTAATTATTACTCACTCATGACTATAACCCAGACACCTCTGCTGCTCTGCCTTTTATTTTCTATCCTTTTTGAGAGTGCTTTTTTAAAGTCTGGATGAATATACACTGGGGTGTTAACAGTAGTTATCTCTGGATGGCAAAAATATAGGCAATTTTAATTTTCTTCTGCAATCCTTTTATAGTGTATTATTTTACTTAGAAAAAAATAATAAGACTGCTTTATAACTCATTGATTGGTCTGAACTGAGGGGATATAAGCATGGTTAACTTTCTTTGCTTCCTAATGGTAGAAGTAATATAGTTCCTTGAGGAAAACTGAAGTGTAAAGGAGAAGACATAGACTACGTCATAATGTCTTAGCCCAGCTCTTCCCTCCCAGCCCTGTCTGACGCCTGCAGGGTTCCCTGAGCTTTCTGCTCATTTCCAGTTGTTAAAACCTCAGTCCACTTGGTTCATACTTAGAGACTTCACTCACGTCTCCTTAATACTCACTCCCTTTCTCACTCTCAGCCCAGAACAAACACGGCTTCCCTCCCAAAAGACATGAAGGCGGCGAGGGATCCACTTTTCATTCTTCTATCTTCTCCCTTTTTTTCTGGGATCAAGTTCTTTTAGGATTGGGGACTGGGAAGAAGGATGGGGGAAACGGGACACACCTTCCTCAAGTGGACCGCACTGTGTTTATCCTGAGGTTTCTCTACTGGCTTCTCGGGTTCACGCCCACTGGCACAGAAGTCCCTGGGGAGCAGTGTCGCTCGGACACTCTGATTAAATGCTCAAGGGAGCATCTTCACGGCATGGCATCTTGCGTGGGAGCTCCATGGCCAGGAAATGCTCTCCAGCTCCTGGCCTGGAGGTACAGTCCTCGATGTGTGGCTGCTAGGACTCCCTGGCCACTAGGAGACCCTCTTGGGTGTTGTAGAGACAAGTTGAATCAAGCTAAGCTGCCTTCCAAGCTGTCCTTTAGTCCCATAGGAGCTCATCCATTCTCTCCTTGCCAAACAGACAGACCACGCCTCTCTCAACTCGGCCACCTCTCCATTCTCCTTCTCCCTGCTAGGAGAAGTACAGGGCAGGTCTACAAGGACAGGGTGTCAGCATCATTTCCCCAGGGGGAAAGTGCTGATACTCCTTTTAGCTTTGGAGGGAGGGATAGTGGAGTCCTCCCCATGGGACAGACCTTTCTAGACTCTGATGCCTCTCCCTCACCCTCTATCAGCCTTTTGCTTATATACACTGGAAAGGTTTGGTCATCCTTAATAAGCTCTGGATGAGCAGTTAGAACCCAACTGTTTGAAGATCTCTTTCTACCATAGGGTCTTGATGGCTCTCTGTCCTAAGCTTTGGGTCCTGTTTGCCAGCTCCAGGGAAACAAGTGAGATTTCCCTCAACATCCAGTTACATATATGTCATATTTAGAGTCATAGGAAAAAAGAACGAAAGAAAATACAGGCATACCTCATTTTACTGTCTTCCACTTTATTGTACTTTGCAGGTATTGCCTTTTTTTTTACAGATCGAAGGTTTGTGACATCGTGCATCCAACAGCATTTGCTCCTCTTCGTATCTCTGTGTCGCACTTTGGTAATTCTCACAATATTTAAAATGTTTTCATTATTATTATATTTGTCCTGTTGATCTGTGATCAGTGATCTTTATTGTAATTGTTTTGAGGCACCACGAACTGCACCCATATAAGACGGCAACTTAATCGATTATTGAAATGACGACAAAGGATTTAACATATGACATAAACTTAGTTGATAAGGCAGTGGCAGGGTTTGAGAGGATTGACTCCAGTTTTGAAAGTTCTACTGTGGGTAAAATGCTATCAAACAGCAGTGCACGCTACAGAGAAATCGTTTGTGAAAGGAAGAGTCGATCAATGTGGCAATTCATTGCTGTATTATTTCATGAAATCGCCACGGCCACCCAGCCTTCGGCAGCCACCACCCTGATCAGTCCGCAGCGTCAACGTCCAGACAAGACCTTCCACCAGCAAAAAGATATCAATTCACTAAAGGCTCAGATAATGTTTAGAATTTTTTAGCAATATTTTTTTTATTGCACGATTTCTTTTATATGATATATCCAGAATAGGCAAATTCATAGATTTGGGAAAACAGAGACAGAAAGCAGATTACAGTTGATCAGGGTCGGGGGCAGGGGAAAATGGGGAGTGATTACTTAATGGGTACAGGGTGTTTTTTTTTTAATTGGGGTATAGTTATATTTTTAATCAAGATACGTACACTGCTTTTTTAGACATAATGCTATTGCACACTCAGTAGACTACAATATTGTGTAAATATAACTTTTATATGCACTGGGAAACCAAAAAATTCATGCAACTCATTTTATTGAGATATCTGCTTTATTGGGTGGTCTGAACCCCACCCGCAGTATCTCCGAGGTGTGCCTGTAACCCAAATGCCAACAGCGGTTTTCTCTCTGTAATCGGACTGTGGGTAATTTTTATTTTTTCTTTTATACTTTTCTATTTTTAAATTTTCTAGACTGTACATGTATCACTTTTTTAATCAGAAAGTAAACAGTTTATTTAACAAAAAAAATGATTACAGCAAAGATAAATTCTAGATTGGTAAAAAGAAAAGGTAAGTGAACTATCTTAGCCAGTTCAATTTTTTTCTTTTAATCTCAAATACTGGGTTACCTCATTAAGTTAGATTTTTATCTCCTTTGGTTTATTCAAAACCTGAATAAGAAGATAAAATTGCTTTATCAAAGAAAGAAAATGTTCGTTCTGCACCTTCAGAAGAAATCAGTGCTTTCAATGGTTAATTGTCCAATTTTAGGTTATGTTTGTAAAGGGAATGGTTTCCTATTTATTGGGCTTCTTTTATTCAATTCTCATTAGCAAATAAATATTTTTAAATTGCTAAACAATAATTATAAGATGTGTGTGTCCTCAGAAATCTTTGCTGAATTCCTTTATACCTACCTCAAATTTGTTCAGAAGTTTAAAAATGATTTGATATTGAATATTTCTGAAGAGCCCTTTTAATATGTTTTAAAAAGCAAGCATTTAAAAATATTTTTAAATGTTTATTTTATTTATTTAAATATATTTAATATATTAAAAAGCAGGAATTGAAGATTGACATAATTTTTAAATAGTCTCAAAAGGTTAACTATCTCGGGTTTCCCTGGTGGCGCAGTGGTTGAGAATCTGCCTGCTAATGCAGGGGACACGGGTTCGCGCCCTGGTCTGGGAAGATCCCACATGCCGCGGAGCAATCAGGCCCGTGAGCCACAACTACTGAGCCTGCGCGTCTGGAGCCTGTGCTCCGCAACAAGAGAGGTCATAATAGTGAGAGGCCCGTGCACCGCGCTGAAGAGTGGCCCCCGCTTGCCGCAACTAGAGAAAGCCCTAGCACAGAAATGAAGACCCAACATAGCAATCAATCAATCAATCAATAAATAAATCTTAAAAAAAAAAAAAGGTTAACTATCTCAATGTGAGTATAAATAGAAATTAGGATCTCTAATTCATGACTATATCTTTCATAGCTTTTTAAAAAATTAATTAATTAATTTATTTATTTTTGGCTGCGTTGGGTCTTCATTGCTGTGCATGGGTTTTCTCTAGTTCCAGAGAGCGGGGGCTACTCTTCGTTGTGGTGCACAGGCTTCTCATTGCGGTGGCTTCTCTTGTTGTGGAGCACCAGCTCTAGGCGTGCGGGCTCAGTAGTTGTGGCTCGTGGGCTTAGTTGTTCAGTGGCATGTGGGCTCTTCCCAGACCAGGGCTCAAACCCGTGTCCCCTGCGCTGGCAGGCAGATTCTTAACCACTGCGCCACCAGGGAAGTCCCCATACTCTATCTTGAAGCTATGCTTCTTTCACAGTGCCTGCCGCATAGTATATTTGTCAAATAAATGAATGCAATTCTCTTTAACTAGGTTTATATTTCATTCTTTACATTCCCAAATTATAAATAAACACGTGCTTGTTCCAAAAACTTCACACAGTACAGAACATCTAGAGTATAAAAGAGTCACTTGAACATATTCTACCATTGGTATACATCATCCCAGATCTTTTTATATATAGGTTTATTTTTAAATTACTTCATTAAAATGTTTCAATCTACTCTAACAATTTCAACTCTGATTCTCATATACAAATACCATATAAAATACGCGTTGATTTAGAAATACTGTGGTCATCTAAAGTTTTGTTTTGCTTTGTTTGTTTTGTCTTTTACCTATTCTGCCTACAGATAATATGCAAAAATTTTCTAGGTCACAATTATCTTCTGCCAGCATTTCTCCTTGAAACTGTAACCAGCACTAGTGTACACAAAGAGAAAAAGACATCCATTTCTACTTCTAGTCTCCTGCACATTTTCCGTCTTGAGTAAGCTGTGCTTTCTGTGTCATATGCTTCAATAAGCCTCTCAGAAGGTGTAATTGGGACTTAGGCACTCAATAAATATTTGTGGAATTAAATTGAATTTCAGTTAACTGTTCTGTAATTCTTAAAGCATGTAGACGCTGGAAGGATGATACACAGTTTGGTGTTTTTCATTCTGAAGGTTGCAAAGCCTCTACAAACCCATTTCTGAAGTCAGGTGGTGACACTGGTAAGTGAGGGTTTGTGGGTTATTTGGGGTTCACTACAGAGAGCCTTTTGAGTTCCCTCCAATCATGCTTTACTTCTTGGTCCTAGGTTTCTCGGCTAAAATCTCAATCGGAAATAAACTCATTTCCTTAAGCCATCTGGTGGCTTTCCCTTGTAACTACAACATCAACTAATGGCCAAACAAACGCGAGCACTATTTTCTTCTTGTGTCTCTTCTGAGATGTTATGATGACATGATACCTAAGTAATGTGTAGGTGTTAAAAACCCAAGAGAAATTGTCATGATTTTCACCTCAGGGACACATTAATATCAAGAGCAACATAATGAAGGCTATGGGTGATGGAGTAAGAGAAACTATATTATTTTATTACAGTTGTATAATAAGACAAGGTTTATTGAGCACCCACCATGTGCCAGGCAGTGTTCATAGGCTAGAAAAACCAATGCAATTCCCGTATTCTCAGGGAATACAGGCAAACTGATATGGGAACAAATACAAAGTCTAAGTGTTACAGTAGCTGTGCTGAGTTGGAGACAGGAAGACCCTCCCTGGGCTCCTTTATCCCACACTGGACACCGGGAAATGGGCACTATTCCTTCCCGGAATACACAGGATACCAAAAAATAAAGTCAAAGTTCATTTTGGAATCAGCTCAAAATAATAATTACAAAATAATGTAGCTGTAAGTGTGTTATGTAACTTTGTCTCCTACCTTCGGCAAAACCCAACAATATTCATATCTTTGGGTCATGCATGACACTTAAGGCCATGTTGCCCCAAGGTGGATCACAGCAGGGACATGGGGACCCCAGGGTTGGCAAATAAATTTTCAGGTGCTCGTTTAACTTAACCAAAGACCACCTTCACTGCCAGCCTTCCGTAGGACAGCAAAGAGGAGACAGAGTCTGCTTTCCAGGGTGCAAGCGTGCCCCCTCTAGCTCCATCTCATTAGCCTCAAACAGAAAAGTGTTATTGGAGCACTTTCTGCCCTGGAAGGTTCCTGAGAAGTTGTGAAGTTGGGACAGAATGTGGAAGAGAGGATGGGAATTTTCAGATCACAAGGCCAAGACCATTCCGTTTAATGGGGACCTATGCCACAGTGCAACGTATTAAAACACAAGTCATATTTGGGGACCTGCAGGTAATTCGGGATGGCCAGAGAGGATGTTGTGAACAGAGAGTGTTGAAAGCTGCAGCTCAGTCAGTAAGCAAGCACAGGCTCCCGAGGGTGGCACAGCACATGCTCAAGAGATGGGCCTTTTCCCTCACTTCGTCAGGTTGAAAGGACACACGACGAGAATTAGAAGGCCAGTTAGGTGACTGTTAATATACTCCAGGCAAGACATGATGACGGTTTCCAGATGAAGTTAGTGGCAATACAGGTGGAGAAGTGGGGATGGATTTGAGAAAATCTTTAACAGGTAGAATAAACAAGTCTTTGTGACTTGGATATAAGAGATTAGATATATAAAGGAATTTAGGATGATTCCCAGATTTCTGGCTTATGAACTGATGTCCCATAGGCAGCAGGAGGTACAGATCTGAAATACGATGAGACATCAGGGCTGGAGATATCAATGTGGAACAGATCAGCATCAGTGCCATGGGAAAGGAAGAGCTTATCCCTGACCAAGGATAATCTTGCCCTTGTATCTATCTGTAAATTCCTATTACCTTTCCACATTCTACCCAAACTTCACAGCCTCTCAGGAACCTTCTCAGACCTTCCTAGGCAGAAAGTGCTCCAATAATATTTTGTTGTTCAGGGGTAATGAGATAGAGCCTGACCAAGATATTGTGATAACCACCTCGGAAGAGGTGTGTTAAATAAATGTCAAATGAATAAATATGCATTCTTATATACACCTGATTATGTACAGATCACCTGGCAGGCTGAATAGGAGGAAGCCAGCCTAGCGTTTTCTGCAGAACAGCGCCTGGAAATGACATTGGGGTCCAGTGACTGGTGGGAGACCCAGAGCGAGATCTGAAGATCTGGATTCGGGAAGATGTTATGGATAGTTCTAAAAATAAATATTTCCACCAAGTGTATGTCCAGCTGCATTAATATCCTACACCAGAAGTCAGACTGCTGAGTCACTCTTGCCCAGGGCAAGCTGTCACTCCTTATCTTCACCCTTGTTCAGAGCACTGAACCCCGGACCCGGCCAGCACGACGAGACGGAAAGTGAGGAGGGATGAGAGTGGCCAGTATGGAGCTATGAAAAATGCACCTCTGTCTTTTCCTGGCTACCTCAGACTGACGGGAAATTCCAATCAAGGTCACTCCTGGGAAATATCAACATTATTCATCTACTGGAACTTTAAATTAAAAAGCTACCTAATTCTTTGAGGGGGGAGGATTGTTTCCCTTCTATCAATAAGTCAATTTTCCCCTCTCATCTTCCATCTTATATATTTAAAAAGAAATTCATTCCAGTTAATATGAAAATGAGTAGCCAGAAATTATGAAGGATGCTTATGGATGCAGCTCTTGTGATTCACCAAGTCTGTCTGTTAATCTAGGTATCAACAATACACTTATTTTTCAATCATTTAAATGCTCTCAGTATACATCTGCTCTTGGAACCAATCGGAACATCTTTGCATTATAAGGAATGCACTAATGGAAAGATACTAAGCCCCTTTATTAACATTAAAAGGTCCATGTCACTTTCAGGCAATCAGTGGAGACCATCCTAAAGGAAAGGATGCTATCCACACAAGGATAGTATTGGAATGAATTTGACCCTTGTGGGAAAAACCCTCAGCCCAACCAGAACAAGCAATTGTTCAGTTTTCCCTTATTGAAATGTTCAAAAGTAGAAAAATATATACCTATTTCCCCACATTTCTGCTCAAATATTTATTATTGTCTTTATTAAACCCTGCATGGTCAGATAAACAAAAAACAGAGCTTTCTCCATAAGACCAAGCACTTTCTATAAAATATTTTGACATTTAATAAGGTAAGTATTCCTTTGTTATTATTCTTCTTCAAAATTGTTTTGGTTCTTCTCCCTATTCATTCTTGTTGGCAGCTTTTTGAATAAGTTTTTCAATTGCTCCCCCAAATCCTTAGGGGTTTTTGATTGGAATCTTTTTATTTTTATGTCATAACCTGGGGAAAACAAACATCTTCAGTCTTCCTATCCATGAAAGTGATAGATCTCTCCATTTCTTCTTTTTTCTTTTTCTGCCTCAGTGAATTACATTTTCTGTATGTGGGTCTATTAAGTTCATTCACTGTTATTTTGCGACAGCTTTGCTGCACTTAAAATGTGTCCAAAAGTGCAAGCCAGAGTGACACTTAAAGAACTGAAGTATTTCTATTATGGTATTTTAAGAAATCACAGAAAATAGAGAAAAATGTAGGGGTTCATCTTTTCTTATGAAGAAGCAACTCATTTTATAAATTATATTTTTGTTGCTTTATGGAAATACTTACAAAATCACAGTGTGGCTGTGACTGCAGCAAATGTGCTTTTTGAAGAGCACAGGACGTCAGATCAATCTACTTTCTTCTGGAGCAGGATAGCTGACTTTCAGATAAGGGTAAAGAATTATATGTGAAGCATCTGAATTTGGGGAAGTCTTTATTCTTAATGAATAAGCTTCTGACACAAAGAATGTAATAAACATAGTCTGGTGCTGACTCCATTGTTGGAGAACTTGTACTTGAAAAGGGGCTATCTGCTTAACTCTTTGTTTATTTATCAAATTAAAAGGCCACAGCCATATGGCAAACATACATTATCCTTATAGGAAAACTCAAATAACTTTTTCCAAAGTT